>NW_020799091.1:54067560-54078575 GCF_003259725.1 Athene cunicularia | reverse complement strand
CCCCCCCCCTTTTCCTTGAGGCTGCACTCTCTCTCAGCCATACTAACTTTTCAGTGGAAAAACTTGATGTGCAAGGCGAGGCTTCCAGGACAAGGGCATTTGACTACTGATCAAAATCAAAACCAAAATCTGCTGCTGTATTGATTTAGCATATATGTATATATCTATCCATCTATTACATGTATGCTAATTATATAAAGATGTACATCTTCTTATTTTTCTTCATTAATCCATAACATACTGTTTTTATAATTTTTTAATTAATTTTAAAAATGGGAATTCACAGTGTATTTGAGATACAGAAAGATGGTTGTTGTCTTTTATACGTATAAGCGAGCACTATAAAACCCTAATCAATCTGGTGTAATCTCACAGCTGACCATGGTTTGAATAGGAGGCTGAACTAGAACTCCTTGAGGTCCTTGCCAGTCTGGGTGATCCTGTGAAACCAAATAGAAGGAGGTAGAATTGTTCATATCTTTCAATACCTCATTAATTAGGCAAGGATATTTTGTAATTTCTGCTTTTCAAATTTAGTATGTACTGTCATTATCTGTCTTTGAATCAGTCTTCACAGAACTGAGATAACAGCATCTCAAGTGAAAATGAACCAAACCACAACCAACCAATCAAGTATGTCTGCATTCTTGTCCCATACAGGTAAGATTAACCTGGGTTAAACAAGTTTTGTAAGTAATTTCAGTTTTCATCCAGGAGAATAAGTTTACCCTTTTTGTTATATTTACAGGTATCTCAGTCTGTTCATTGCTGTGAGGAAGGTGACAACTCTCTGTGGACACAATTATTAGGTGGAGGTGTTTGAAGCTTTTAGAGCTTGGGCCTGGATTGACCTCACACAGACCTAGGTACCTAATTAAGACCAAAATTGACTTGGGCTGCCTGGATATCAAAGGGACAGGGAAACAGCTCAGACCTTGAGGTAGTAATATGGATTTACTTATATCCTGACAAATGGAGAGGGCTGTTGGAATGACCAGCATATATGTTTACCATAAATCTGACCTATAGGTGGGTAATTTTTAATGTAACACGAGTAACCGTAAGTAGATTTACTCCTAAGCCACTCAAGTAAATTTGGAAACAAATTGTGAGTACATCATAAAATAACATTGAATTAGTATGTTCATTTCATGGGCAGTTAACCTTTATGTCTCTTTAATAACTGATTGCTTTAATACTTTGTTAATATTATTAGTTTCATTAGTTTATGATCTTTTTTCTTACCTTTGGCCTTTTACTACATTAGGTCTATAAATTTTCATAGAATTGATTAGTTACAAGAAAGAAGTTGTTATGCTCTAATACCATTCTGCCTTTCATGGAAGCAAAACACTTCTAATTTTGTTATATATCTCTCTTCACAAGGATAATTGAAATACAGTGATGACTAATTAAATTAGTATAGCTATGCTAGCTCTGCCAAAATGTTATGATTTATAGTTTTGGTCCAAAAAAATTGAGTAAAACTAAGATATTTTTACAGTTGTTATTCATTGATAATGTTGTATTTTAATCTTTTCAGTAATGTGTCATAACTTCTAAATATCTCAAACGATGTGTCCTGGTTTTGGCTGGGATAGCGTTAATTTTCTTCCTTGTATCTGGTATAGTGCTGTGTTTTGGATTTAGGATGAGAGTAATGTTGATAACACACTGATGTTTTAGTTCTTGCTGAGCAGTGCTTACATTAAATCAAGGAATTTTCAGCTTCTCACACTGCCCTGCCACTGAGGAGTCTGGGTGTACAGAAGAGACTGTGAGGAGACACAGCCAGGACTGCTGATCCAAACTGGCCAAAGGGATACTCCATACCATATGATGTCATGCTGAAAAATAAAGCTGGGGTGAGTTGGCCAGAGGGTGGCAGCCTGCTGCCCCAGGACTGGCTGGGCATCAGTCAGTGGGTGGTGAGCAGTTGCATTGAGCATCACTTGTTTTGTATATTTTTCATCATCATTATTATTATTTGCCCTTCCTCTTCTGTCCTATTAAGCTATCTTTATCTCAACCCACGAGTTTTACTTCCAATTCTCCCCTCCATCCCACTGTGGGGGAGTGAACGAATGGCTGTGTGGTGCTTAGCTGCTTGACAGGTTAAATCCTGACGGTCTTTTTTGGAGCCCGAAGGCGTTTTGTGGGGCACGAAGGGTTGAGATAATGATGGATCTGACCAGAGTTTGTTAAAACAAATTTGTTATAGGCATTCATTATGTTAGTTTCATAGTCACTGGTCACAATGTTGATTTATTTGCTCTCAGAGTTGTTGTGCTTGTTCTCAGAGTTGTGTTCTCTAACAACTTGCTGTGTATGTTCCCTGTTCTGCTGTTTATCACCTCTGTGGGCTGGGTTAAGGTTATAATTTTGCTGTACTGTGTAACACTGGCTTATGATATGGTAAAATTACCATATCATAAGTTGTGAGACTAATCTGGTATTTGTACTTAGCATTGCCATCACCATATTTCAGGAACCATCTCTCAGAAACTATTATAATTACACTCTTTACCTTTTCTCCTCAGAGAGCCAATCTATGGGGGAGACAAGGGGGACCACTTTCCCCCTCTCCTTCAACTTTCCCTTCTCCTCCAGGCTAGTTACAATACCTCTTGAGAATTTTGAATATCCTTGGGATGTTCAAACCATCATGTTCCTTTTGCTATGTCTCCTGACTGTATTTCAGGTCTTGTTTAAGGTTAAACAACTATTTAATAGTACCACCCAGAGATCTACCCTGAGGCTGGATAGTTAGGAGTAGCAGGGTGTGTGGGATAGTATGGACAAATACCTAGGACAGTGGGTACCTTCAGTGTTTTGGAACTTTACTGCTGATCAGGTGCAGAATCCTGAAATACTAGTAAAATATTTGGAAAAAGTATGCTGTCACTCTGACAATTCCAGACACAAATAACTGCAAAGTGCTGAGGCCCGTCACATGCCTACCAATCCCTGTTCAACACTATTCAGTACCCTCAAGGGGAAGAGAAGTCTCTGCGTCTGACAACAAAATGACAGTCACTGTGGCTACTCCATCCCTGTGACAGGCACTGCAGCTGAACCAGAGAACCAACCCATGATTGTTGGCCCTATAGACAGTTGCCCCTATACACAAGAAGAAATATTGGATGCAAAAGTGAGCTCATTTATTAAAGGAAGAAGCTCCTACTAAGAAGGGGAAGGAAGAAGTGGACGAGGCAGGCTACTCTGAAGCCGGGCTGTCATGAGGAGAAGGAAGAGGCAGAACTCATAAATGAGGAGGTAACCACTTGATCCCTATCTCTGAGCTGTGAGATATGTGAAGAGATTTCAGCTGTCGTCCAGGCAAGCACATTGTTACCTGGCTGCTCTGATGCTGGTATAACAGGGTCAGTAGCCTGGAATTAGAGGGTAGCAAAGCCAAGCAGCTGGGATCCCTGTCTAGGGAAGAGGGTATTGACAAGGTAATTGGAAAAGGGCACAAGCCCTCAGCCTCTGGAGGTGACTTCTGTCAGGTATTCCTTCAATGAAGATGGAATATGCCAGGGAAGTGGACCACCACAGAGCACACCACTGTCATATTCCAACTCCTTGACAGTAATGACCTGGAAAGATGGAGAGGGACAAATGGTGGATGAGTTGGCTGGCCAACTCTGACAATACAAAGTCTCTCTTCATCCCTATGGGACTGCGTCTTGGCTGTGTAAACTGTCTCAGGAGTTCCAGCAATTCAAAGAGGATATGCCCTACTCCCCATGGGCCTGTATCTCAGCTATTAGGATTAGGTGTTCCTCTGCTCAACAGAGAGGATATAGTGGATACACATCATGGGCCATCCTGTGGTTTTATCTGAGTGACCATGAAGAGGACATGAGGAAGTGGGATGGAAAATCCAGCTTGACCCTAGAAGCATGGGTACACGAGTTGCAAGGAAAAACAATCACAAAAGGGGGTTCTTCTGGGAAAACTGCTGCTCCAATTTCCAGTGGGCACTTCCCTACACAGAGTCGAAGGACTGATGTTACTTCCAGTCTTAATAAAAGGACTTCTGACTGGTATTTACAAGAAGTGAGCAATGAATAGTATGACCAGGACTAAAGGGGCCCTGCCTCCAGCCAAGTGAAGGAAGGGAACAACTGGGTTTACGGGACAGTGTGGATTTGGTGGCCTGGCACATCAGACCCACAGGAATATAAGGCTCTGGTGGACACCAATGCACAGTGACCCTAATGCCATCAAGCTATAAAGGGGCATAACACATCTGTATTTCTGGAGTGACTGGGGAATCCCAACAGCAACTGTACTGGAGGCTGAAGTGAGTCTAACTGGGAATGAGTGGCATAAACACTCCATTGTGCCTGGCCCAGAGGTCCTGTACATCCTTGGCATAGACTGTCTCAGGAGAGGGTATTTCAAGGACCAAAAAGGGCACTGGTGAGCTTTTGGTATATCTTCCTTGGAGATGGAGGAAAGTAAACATCTGTCTACCTTGCCAGATCTTGTTGAGGACCCTTCTGTTGTGGAGTTGCTGAGGGTTAAAGAACAATGGATGCAGATTGCTACCACAGCAGTGCACTGGTGGCAATATAGCACCAATCAAGACTCTCTAGTTCCCATTAATAAGCTGTTTCATTGACTGGAGAGTCAAGGAGTGATCAGCAGGACTCACTCACCTCGTAACAGTCCCATGTGGCCAGTGTGAAAGTCTAATGGAGAGTGGAACTAACAGTGGTCCATTGTGGCCTGAATGAAGTCCCATCACTGCTGAGTGCTGGTGTGCCAGACACACTTAGAACTTCAATATGAACTGGAGTCAAAGGCAGCCAAGTGGTATGCTACAACTGATACCGCTAATGTGTTTTTCTCAATCCCTTTGGCAGCAGAGTGCAGGCCACAGTTTGCTTTCAATTGGAGGAGTGTCCAATACACTTGGAATCGACTACCCCAGGGGCAGAAACAGAGCCCCACCATTTGCCATTGACTGATCCAGACTGCACTGAAACAGGGTGAAGCTCCAGAACACCTGCAATACATTGATGACATCATTGTATGGGGAAACAGAGCAGAAGAGGTTTTTGAGAAAAGAAGAAAATTGTCTAAATCCTTCTGAAAGCCAGTTTTGCCATAAAATAAAGTAAGGTCAAGGGACCCACACAGGAGATCCAGTTTTTAGGAATAAAATGTCAAGATAGATGTAATCGGATCCCAATGGATGTGATCAACAAAATAGCAGCTATGTCTCTGCTAGCTAGCAAAAAGGAAACATAAGCTTTATTAGGTGCTGTGGGTTTTTGGAGGAGGCATATTCCAAATTACAGTCTGATGGTAAGCCCTCTGTATCAAGTGACCCAGAAGCAGAAGAATTTCAAATGAGGCCCTGAGCAACAGCAAGCCTTTGAACAAATTAAACGGGAAACTGTTCATGCAGTAGCCCTTGGGCCAGTCTGGGAGGGGTAGGATGTTGAAAATGTGCTCTACACTGCTGCCAGAGAGAATGGCCCTACCTGGAGCCTCTGGGAGAAAGCATCAGGGAAGACTTAAGGCCTTTGGAGTCGGGAATACAGAGGATCCGAGCCCTGCGATACTCCAACTGAAAAAGAGATACTGGCAGCATATGAAGGGGTTTGAGCTGCTTCAGAAGTGGTTGGTACTGAAGCACAGCTCCTCCTGGCACCCTGACTGCTGGTGCTGGGCTGGATGTTCAAAGGGAGTGTCCGCTCTACACACCATGCAGCTGATGCCACATGGAGTAAGTGGGTTGCACCGATTGTACAACAGGCTCAAATAGGAAACCCCAGTCACCCAGGAATCTTGGAAGTGATAATGGACTGGCCAGAAGGCAAAGATTTCAGAATATCACCAGAGCAGGAGGTGACACATTCTGAAGAGGCCCCACTGTATAATAAACTGCCAGAAAATGAGAAGCGATATGCCCTGTTCACTGATGGGTCCTGTTGCACTGTGGGAAAGCATCGGAGGTGGAAGGCTGTTGTAGGGAGTCTTACACAAGTTGTAGAAACTGCTGAAGGAGAAGGTGGATCGAGCCAGTTTGTAGAAGCCATCCAGCTGGCTTGAGATATTGCTGATCAAGGAAAATTTCCAGTGCTCTGTCTGACTCATGGATGGTGGCAAATGTCCTGTGGGGGTGGTTGCAGCAATGGAAGTAAAGCAACTGGCAGTGCAGAGGCAAACCCATATGGGCAAGGTATGGGTAAACCCATTGTTGCAAGATAATGGTGCCTGGTTAGAGAAACTGGAAAGTATGCCATGTAGATGTTCATGTACCCATCAGGCCACTGAAGAAGATCAAAACAATGAGCAGGTGGATCAAGTTGCTAAGATTGAAGTGGCTCAGGTAGATCTGGACTGGCAATATAAGAGTGAATTATCAACATTACACTCATTCTAAATCCAAAACACAGCCCTATGCCATCTACTAGGAAGAAAATGAACTCTATCCAAGATGAACCAGGACAACATGCACTCCTTATTCTATACCATCTACATCACGCCCAGGTCCCACACTTTCCAATACATCCCAGTTAATCAGCACCACCTCTCCTGTTTTTTTCGTACATACACACAGTTATTATTGCCCTAGTCTATGGGCCATCTCTCTAAAATGTCCGTGGAGTTCTTTTAGTCCATGACTTCGCACTCCATCTGTCATAACAGTCCTTCAGGGCAAGAGAGATCTTGTCTGGTGTGAGCTGCCTGTCGGGTTAAACTGCATTATATTACTTAATCATTCAGGATCAAAGACAACCTGATGCCATATAACATATAATATTTTGGACAAGAAAAGAGTAAAAGGGTCAGGTCAAGAATTTCATACTATATGTTGCATCAGAACAAAAAAGTGAATTAAACCCTGAAATGTCTCTGCAGGAAGCATTAGCTAGCCCATTTTGTTTCCTGAATAAAGTGTGAATTTATAAGTATTTTGAGATGTGAATGAAATAAAATTTTTGGCATGTTGAGATCAGCAATGAGATCTATGCTTCAATGGCTTCTTTGTTTGTTTGTTGTTGATTTTTTTCCTGTCATCCCAGGGGCCTGACTGGCTTAGTTAAAATTTGTTAACTGCCTTGACTGATTTAACATTGCTACTGTCTAACACTGCTCCCAAATTGCAAATGAGCTTGATCCAACATCCACTAAATTGAATGGAAATGTTCCCAGTGCCTCTGACTGATACTGGAGCAGTTCCATTCTTTGTATCATTTATTAGGGCATTTTGTTTGGCATGATTTGAGAAGTCCTTTGGTAAGACACACCTTTTTATCTGAATTAGGTTTGCTTTCCAAAATCCTGTCATTACGAGAAAGCTTTATTAAAGACCTGTAGAAACTTAGCATTACTTGAAGACTAATAATACAATAGTCTTTAAAAGATATTTGCACTGCATATATAAATCTAGAACAATCTAGTAACAAAATTTTAGAGCACACTCTTTCTTATTGACCTTTTCATCTTCAGTGGACAATTTTCAAATTATCTCACATATACAGAGTAATCACTCAACTTGCTGCAACAACTGGGTTTAGGCTGGAATTGTGACTAATCTGCACATTACTAGTCTATTGCTTCATTGGTCATCACAGAATAGTCATCACAGTTATATAAACTAAATTTAATTTCTTTTATATAAAGTAACATTTTGATGCTGCTTTTTGTACCCTAAATAAACTAGTAAACAAGATGTTTCTTGTAATGGATTTTACTGGCAAATAATGTATTATGCAAATTACACAGTCCAAGGTAATTTGTGCTAATGGCCAGTAACTGTATTTGAAATATGACTGGTTTAATTGCCAAAATTAAGCCAATTTCTTCCATATGTCGGTAAAGGTAGCTGCTCCAAGAAAGTCAGATTCTGTGTGTATACAATTTAGAGTCTGGTCCATAAAAGTTAATTCAGAGTAATTTCTATACTATTACAAGGGAAAAAGCCTTAAATGCAAATATTAAGATGTTTGGATGGTGACCAATTTACTGTACAGTAGCTGTTAATGTCATGGTTAGGGAGAACACTTTCAAGTTCATGATTGTAAAAGAATGTATTTCATTCAGGGAGCTTAAGCAGCAAGTCAACTCAGTGAGCTGAACTGTTTTATAAAAAAACTTTACATTTACATTCAGATTCAAGGAGTCATTAAATATTTCCAGACGTTAGTCATATGAAGCTTCCTTTCCTTAAATTTAAAGTTTTATCTCATGGAGATTACTGATGCAATTTAGCATGAACTGATTCTAAAGCGAATGTGGAGAACTGTCGAGCAAAACTAAACTGATTTCATCTGCACTAGCTTTCCTTTTGTGACACTTCACTGACTTCAGTGGACTCACTTCTTGCCCATAAAAATGGGATAAAAATCAGACGCAGAAATACAGTATGTATTTCATTTGCTAATATTCAAGGAATAGGTTCACAAACTATTAAATTCATTTACATAATGATAAAACTATAAAATATCCAGACTTAGATGTCTGGATTTCCTTTTTTCTAATCCCTATAAACATATAGAAGTGGGATGTATTTTTTTAATAAATGTCATAAATGTTCCAATTTACCTATTGCTACACCTTCTAGAATGAATGCTATACTTAGATCATAGTGCTTGTTGAAAGAACAAATAAGAAAATAAAAGAACGGAATTATTTTTTTGAAGAAACTATATAAAGCTTTTGCAGTTAATTGAGAAAACTATACATTTTTTTTCATTCTCATTAAAAATGGTTAATTCTTAGGAGTAATTAGGAGATCTAAACCTAAACTTACTACAGTAACTTGGGAACAAGGTAATTGCTTTCATTAGGAGTTGACTGGCAAGGACAGACAAAATGAGAAAATGCTGGATGAAGCTAGGCATCTCTGCATTACAAATACATCTATTGTGGTTGAGGGTGGGGAAAGGGTGACTATTTTGTGTATGAAAAATTCCCTTTCAAAATCACACACCGCTTTATTTGAATATGCAGCTTTGAGTCACTATTTTAATTAGCTGTTGATCCCTAGGGGAAAGAGCTTATAGGTGTCTGCCACAGTTGGGCCACTTGACACAGATGGTGAATGGGATGCAAACCTAGACAAAAGTGTTAGGACTGCACAGTTACTTATGCAGTGTTGTAGGTAAACAACCATCCCTTTAAATTTTGGGCCAGATCACTAGATCCAAAACCATTAACTCTAGGTGCTGCCATGAACACAAAGAGGCTACAAACAGAGCCCTAACACATGAGTGAAATCTGTAACAATACAGCTATGTATCGTTAGTTTTTTCTTAAAAAAACCCAAAACAAACTACAAACCCAGAAAAAAAACACAAGTAAAAATAGATTTAACTCTTAACTATTTCTAAACATTTGTCATCGTTGTTTACAACCTAAATTACCTCAGCATTTTTGAATAGCAAACACTATTCCCTGTCCACAAGTACCTCTAGTATGCTCTGTAACCTAATCTTTCAGTCAGGATTTATGGCTCATGTTACTGATTATATTTTCTTGGAAAATATGCATACACATGGAAGATCATGATACAGGCTCCTAATGAGATTGATGATGTTCCCATTTTGAGCTGGTGTTTTTTAAGACAATTTCCGTTTCTCATAATGTTACAGATACCTCAGAAAATAGTTCAGTTAGTTTAAGTTACTAAATGAAAGTTAGCTCAGTTAAATGATTCTCACCTTTTACAGACGAAAATGATGGGTTATATGTACTAGCTACAGCACCTGTTTCATAGTATCATATAAAATACCAATAGACTGCACTTTCACCATGTTACAAAGCATTGCTGGTGTCCTAGGCATTTGTAACTAGGGAAGAAATAAAACAGGGTTAGATTTACTTGCTGATCTGGGGTTCTACTCAATGATATTGATGCTTTTGGTATTTTAGAGTGTCGTGGTATGGTGAGATGTAAACAAAGTCAAATGTGCATAAAAAGTACAGACAGCTGTTCTTTTTGGAGTGTGTGAGATGGATTTCCTAGTGTGGCTAAATGCTATGAGGATGAGTCTTAAAATTTCTATTAGAATTTATAATCTAAAAAAAATGGGCTTTTTGGCAAACATTGAGATACATGCATAAAACCAAAATAAAATATCTGGGTTGACTTTCTATAAAAAGAAGACACTGGAAACAATTTAATTATGAAATCAGAAAGGTCAAAGGATATCCTGTAATGACATTTTAAGTCTTCCCCGGTAATTTGTGACATATTGTACAAATCTTCTCTGCTGTGCTGTGCAAATACACATATGTTCTGTAACATCTGGAATAAAGCAGTTTTTGCTAGGAATATATCAGCCAGGGGATTTCTGAGAGATAGTTTTGTATCTGACTAAGTGAATAATTTCTGCTTTCCAAAGGTGAAAACTAGGAATGATATTTAGTGTTCAGTAATCATTAAGTCAAATGGTCCATTATTGGAATATTTGAGATAATTATCAAAGCTGATAGAAAACAGTCCCACTACTGCAACTACTATTTGTACCAATTTATGTATGGATATTTTTTATGATCCTGTGTTCTTGCGATTCTATCTGTAGAAGAAGATGAGAAGCTCTGAGCTGATACAGAGACATTTGACTCATTTAAGACATCTTTCTACCTTGAGTGATAAGACCTTCCCTATGAAAACGGAAAACCTCTTTGAGTGTGTTGGATAAAACACACTTAAATAGGCATCAGGATATTAAAGCAGAAGAGAAACTCTATCAAGTCGCACATTATTCTGTACACTGAAGTGTTTATTATCCCAAGGGACATTGCTGGTCACAGTAATGTTTTCTTGGTCACAACAGGCTTTCCTGATAATAAAGAATAGATTTTTCCATTATATCACTCTATAACAAGCACTGAAGAGCAGCTAAACTGTGGTAACTTAAATCGAGATCCCTGTTATCCTGGCTGTTTTATTGCTCGTGATAGGCAGTTATCTGATAGAGGTGTGTTCAGCTGGAAAGGCATTTCTCGGGCCACTGAATCCTTTCCTGTCATCCTGTGCCCCCCCC
>NW_020799091.1:54023827-54067510 GCF_003259725.1 Athene cunicularia | reverse complement strand
ATAAACACACACACACACACACACACACACACACACACACACACACACACACACAAATGCCTCTTGGGGGAGATGTCCTGACTCTGTAAATAAAATGCCACTAAATCAGCACACAATCAGCACTGGGGAAAAAAAAGGATCATCGGTGCAGAAAATCAGAGTCGTGTTTCAAAGACCGATAGTATACCTAAATCTGGGTGCCACAAAGCAAAGGCCAAGTCCCACTGAAGCTAACAGCAACTCTTCTCTAATTTCAGTGGGGGAGGAATGTGGAGGTATACCTGAGCTTTCATATTCTCTGGGGAAGAAGAGTGCAGAGGGGTAGAAAAGGTGAGCAACACAAATAAAGTCTACTATTTAAATCCTGGAAAACAATAGCAGCAATTTTACAGAGCATATTAAGATAGGGCTTCTGGGAGCTCCTTCCTCCTTTACCACGAATTTTGAGGAACAAGTTACTTTGGACCTGATTTTGAAAGTATTAGTTTTATTTAGTCAGTCAGCTGAGGACCCTGGTTCATGCAGTAGTTACACACTCCAGTAGAACTACACCTGTGCGAATATCTGCCTTAACAAAAGATCTTAATCCACTGAAGCAGCAGGAATTGAATGTGACTTCAGATCAGGACCCTGTTTTCAGAACAGTTAAATAGTTATACCTACTTTATTTCACAAAGGATTGAGAATGAATCTTAGCTTTTTTTTTTTTTTTTTTTTTTTTTTTTATTTATATAAAATAATATTTGTTCATCAGAAAACTAACATATCTCTCCGTACTTTCAATTTACTGTAAGGGCTAGAAGGTACAAGCACTCTAATGAAATTCATTTCATCAAAGTCATCCATCCTTTTAGGTGCTAGCAGAAATTCTTGTGTGTGACAATCTCTGAAATGAAGAGTAAAGTAAGGGGGAAAGTAAAAGAAAAAAAAGACCAATGCAAATGTTAGAATTGAAGTACAATAAAAAAGTCTTGCAAATTCAGAGCATCAAGTTTCTGTAGTTAGTGTAGTCCCAACAAAAAAGTCAAAAAACCATGGGTCACAAAAAGAAATCAGATAGTTGAGATGAAGAAGGGACATAACAGGTCCATAGTCAAAGATACAGTGAGTGTTTTATCCTAAGGACATAAAGATTTATGGTCTCCTAAATATCCCATGACACATTCTGATTTTGGTGGGGCACTATTAAACATATGGCAGGTGAAGACTTCCATCAATACATGGGTTAATGTATTGATGTCCCTTGGGATGTCTGAGGAATTCCTATGGAAAGTACTACAGAAATGCTCAAACTCAGAGAGTACAAGTATGAAGTGTTAAACTGGGTGTCAAACATTTCTGAAGTTGTTGTAATAGAGTTCAAACAGAGAGTTTAAATAACACTTCAGCAGGATACTGTCTTTCCCAATCATAGACTCTGGGGGAAAGTTTCCAGCTGGATGCTGAACTAAATTTCAGTGATGGTAAAAAGCAAAGGAAACAGTCTGCTCCATGGGTGGACAGTGATGTCTTTTTATCATACTCATTAGTAATGACAAAATAATTTTCTTCTAGTTTATATCAAGTTATTTAACTTAAAGAAGAAAGAACCACTGGCTGTCTGCACAAGAACTAAAGTCTTTTCCTCTGAACATTAAGGTGTGCCCATAAATACATGTTTAATCTGCATTTATGTGTGCTCAGTAACCATATTTACATGACACAGCATATAATATAGGCATAATCTGTCCAGTTACCATCAACTGATCAACTGGTGCACAGTTCCTAAGGAGGAATTCAGGATCACATTGTAAACTCATCTCAAACAAAAAGTTTCTTGCCACATCAATTTATCACATATTCTTTATCAGATATTGATACTTTGCAGAAAAAAAAAAAAGATTATTTTAGAAAGACTTAATGTTTTATCAGAAATAACTTTTCTTTCAGAAGCTAGTGCCATTTTCAGTCTAGCAGCATATGAACCAAAGGCAGAAAATAATATATTATTTAAAAATCCAGCTTTTATCAATACAAAGGAAAGTTGTATTTTTCTGTAAGTGAAAATATAGCAAATCTAGAATTTATTGGTTTTATGATTCCCAAATATTGCATATTCCTATTTTGAATGATCAGAATCTTTCTTGAATGGCTACAAACCAAGCAGATACGAATGAGGCAGTATAGAACCCAGGCTGGTAACCATAACAGATATCTCAAAATACTTAATTCCACTGAAACAACTCTAGCATTGAAGATATCTTTCCTTACATTGTTAGTCTGCAGCACTGAGGTACAGTCCTGGATGCTTTAGGTGGAATTTATATATACATACATGTCTATAATGTAGATGTCTTAATGTAAATTAGTAACTGTGACTAACTCCTGCTGCCTTCAACAGAAATTTCAGGTGGGATTCAGCTCTTCTTCCTTCTGGATCTGTAAGTGTTGGATATCAGGAGTGAGTTACACAGCTCAAGATTTCTTTCATGGTTGATGACACAAAGAAATAAATGCTTCCTAAAATGGATTAATCTGACCTATCTCAGACCTCTATTTCAAGAAGAATTTAACAACCCTCTGAAGCTATCTGTTTATCGCCATTGACAGGAAAGACAAATGACTACTTTGAACATAATGATCTGCCTTCAAGACCAATAGGTTATAAAGGATGATTCCTTTCTGTTATAACAATTAGTTGGTACTAAGTTCTCTAGCAGTGCCTGCAGGGCTTCCTTCCATTCTTTGGGACCGGTTCCCAAAACACACACCAACTGCTGTGATCTAGCAATACAGGCATCTGACAACACTACATCTCAGTGATCTAAAATTTTATTCCCAGAGGAAGAGCATTTCCCTGACTGACATTACAATAATTTTTTTCAAATCTTTTAATTTTGCACTGCATTTTTGAATACTAAGTGGCTGGGTTTGTACAGCATAGTTTACTTCTCTGTGTTGCATTGTCTCATGGCTCAGGTAGTGTGTTGCAGTGAACAGCTGAGTGAGCATGGCAAATGCTGATGGAGCCTGGCCAGGGAGACCCTTTGGCATGCAACTGCTTGCCTGACCATAAACACTGTGAGATGGACAGCTTGCTGACTGGTTGGAGACTCTCACTCTGCATTGGTGGAAACTCTATGTACAGCCACAGACTTGATAAATCTACATAGATAGATGATTTTTCTCTTTGGCAATAGTTGTCTTTCTGTGGAGTACAAGAGCTTGAAAGTAATGTAATTCCTGTGGAAATGTTTCTTGACCTCCTACTTCTGGGCAGACCTACCAGAGAGAAGAGAAGGAGAATCATACCAGACTGTGCAAAGGTCCAGGTGTTCAGGGGAATACACTTTAGAAACTGCAGATTACCAATGCCTTAAATTTCTCTGTTGATTTCAGACAAGAAAATAAACTCCCATACTGCACCTGAGTAAATATGTTACCATAAATTCCCCTTTTAAAAATAATGTCAATGATAATCCTAGAATAGGATTCACTACTTTGAATTCGGCATTGCACTGAAGCGCAAATACAGTTTATTAAACCTGTCAGCAATAGCTATATTTGGCTTCTCTGCAGTGAAAATTTTAATGTAAAGTTAAATTACTACTCAGCCATAGAAAGAAACTCTTTATTATTTGAATTTTTAAAGCCTTACTGTAAATTGCTAGAGGTGAATAGTACACTAACACTATAAAAATAAAATGGAAACCCTCTAAAGTGCTGCAATCCAGAAAATATATGTACTGTTATCACAGATCACAAATGCAGCTACAGATAATTTTAAACATATGGTAAGTTTCTCCTTAAGTACTTGTATTTTAGAGAGCATAACTGTGCTCTAAATCTTATTGTAGTCACAGAATAATTTTGCTTTGAACATCTGTGTAGGTAAACCTAGTGCTGCTCATAATGATATTTATTGAAGCTGGATTAGTTTACAATTTGCAACTCATTAATTCGGTATATAATTCCAAATAAACAAGGAGTTTCTTGTGTAGCTCTTTAACTCAACAGCAGTATATTACTGTAAAATACTAGTTATCAACAGTTGTTTCATGAGTAGCAGAACTAATGAGATCCAGTGTGTCTATCAGTTACTTTCTGGCATTTCTCTATACACCAGTACATCTTGCTGCTGTGTTCCACATCTCTGTCTCTCTTCCCACCACTACCTGTCCGCTGAATTTAGTTATCAGTCAATGGATTTTTCATCCAAGTACTGCTGAGGCCTGACTATGGTCTCATAATACCACTGTAAGGACCCTCAAGGGAATAAGGCATCACTAAGTTAAGACAATGTTTGTGCTTTTTAAAAGTTTTAATTAAGTAAGGAAAAACTAATGTAGAAAGTCAGAATCAAATCATAGACTGACAGAACCACAGAACAGCCCAGGTTAAAAGGTCTGGCCTTTCACAGAAAGGGGAGCCTAGATGAGTTTAATCTAACTCCATCTCCAAATGCATCTTGAAAACCTCCATGACGGAGACTCTACCACATCCCTGGTGAGGTTGTTCCAGTGACTGATTGTTCTCAGTGTAAAAAATATCAAAAATATCTCAGTGTAAAAACTATATCAAGATAAAACCTCTCCCAGTGCAACTTGTACCCACTGCCCCTTGTCTTTTCCACATGGCTCCTTGTGAGGAGAGACACTCCATCCTCTTTACGGTGATGATTTTTGTTTAGATATTTTTTTAAAATGTTTTAAGTTACTATTAATTATTATTCATTTATTGCACAGTTTTTAATTTGTTTGCAACTTGAAGAAAAAGTTCCCAGCTGACAGACATTTATCCAAATGAGTGAGTGAGCTACAGATTCTATATCCTGACTTTAAGTTCTTTCTTTGAGATCTGAGTAAAATGCGCATGGTCATTGAAACACGGGAGCCCTTTAATTAGTTATGTGATAAAAGTGTCTATTTTTCCATGCCTGTTACCTTTTGTCTTACACAGATGTTGATGTATAGGCTGACATATTAGTTCCTCATTTTAATATGCCTTTTATTTTGAAGATTGATTTCTTAGGCCACCTCATTATTTTCAGGATATCCATAAACATTCCTTATTTTATCCTTTTTCAGATGTCAGCAGGCCTCTTTATATTCAGAGACACAGGACTATGAATGAGTCCTGTCAGTTTTTGAACATGTTAAAGAGTCAGGCTTCTGACCATTCAGTCCTTACACAAACATAATTTGATTTACAAACTGAATAAGAGAAACCAAGCCCACAGCTGAATGGAAACAAAAGGAAAAATTTGGGGATTATGAGTAATAAGAAGAAAGGTAAGATAATTAAACTCTAATGAAAATAATAATTATTATTTTTTAAATAATAATAATATTATCATGGTGGTCAACTGAACCCCAGTGGGCTTTGACACTACACTGTGCAAAGAAAGTGTAGAAACAAATGCAATCCAGGCTTCTTGGCTACTACTCTAAGAGATCTGATAAAGAAAATGTTGGTGAAGGCAGGAAGGGAGAAATCATACAGTCCACCACCAGAATGTAGTATTTTGAAAGGAAAAAATTACATTACTGATTTATTTTAAAAATATTCTTGTGTGAGAAGCGTATACACAAGTGGACTTCAGATACAGAGAGAGTGCAAAGTGATAAAAAAAGAACTAAGTAAGAGTCCAATGTGAAGAATCTGAGGGAGAGTTGAAAAGAAACTGAAATAAGGACATAGTCTGATTATAAAATACCTCCCAGCAGAAAATATCCAAGGACACATTCACACATTCTGAGTGCCAATTTTTGATGTCTAGTGCAGGAAATAGATCCCATTTTCTGTCACTGGTGGTGTGTTCAGCAGCACAGCTCTGAAACCAAGCTTCTCTGATGTGAATTTGCAATGTAGCCAGGGCACATGTACAAGGTATAAACAAGAAAGTATTCCCAGATGACTTAATATGCTTCCCCGGGTTCAGTGCTCAATCCATTGATAGTCTCATCTTTGCCCTATTAAGTCTTCACTGGAGAGGTGACCAGTTGCCTACCACTGGAGAGTCAACCTGTTGCTTACCAACATGGTTGAATTAATTAGAGGTGTCAAGATTGGTGTCAGCCTGGACTGCAGTGATCATGCCCTGATGGAATTCACAATCTTGAGGCTCATGGGCCAGGTGAATAGCAGAGTCAGGACCCTGAATTTTATGAGACCGAACTTTTAGTTGTTCAAGAAATTGGTGGATGGACCCTGCTGGGAATCTGCCCTCAGGAATAAAGGAGCTGAACAGAGCTGTCAGCTCTTTAAGGACATTTTTTCTTAGAGCACAAGATCTCTCTATTCCCACATGTAGGAAATCAGAAAAGGAAGGCAGGAGACCAGCATGGCTGAGTAAGGACATCCTGATCAAACTAAAGAAGGAAATGCACAGGCAGTGGAACCAGGGACACAAGTCCTGGGAAGAATAAGTAAGGATGGGATCAGGAAAGCTAAGGCACAGTTGGAGCTGAATTTTAAAAGGGATGTGAAGAATAATAAGGGTTTCTACAGGTACATTGGGCAGAAAAGAAAGATTAAGGAAAATGTACCCCCTCCAATAAATAAGAATTAATGACAACCAATGTGGAGAAGGCTCAGATACTCAATATTTTTTTTTTTTTTGGCCTCAGTTTTCAATAGTGATCTCTCTTCCCACATCTTTCAAGTCCCTGAACCTCAAGACAGGGACCGGGGAAATGAAGATAAGGTTCGAAAACATCTGAGGAACCTGAACATGGGATCTGATGCAAAACACCCAAGAGTCCTGAGGAAATTGGCTGATGTAGTTGCCAAGCCACTCCCCATCATATTTGAAAAGTCATGGCAGTCAGGTGAAATCCCCAGTGACTAGAAAAAAAGGAAACATCATGCCCATTTTTTAAAAAGGGTAAAAAGAAGGACCTTGGGAACTACTTGACCAGTCAGCCTCAACTCTGTGTCTGGTAAGATTATGGAGAAGATCCTCTTGGAAGATTCATCAAAACGTGGAAGACAGGAAAATGATTAGAGAAAGCTGACATGGCTTCACCAAGGGCAAATTGTGCCTGACTAATCTAGTGACTTTCTACAATGAAGTGACAACATCAGTG
Source organism: Athene cunicularia (assembly GCF_003259725.1). Classification (NCBI taxonomy): domain Eukaryota; kingdom Metazoa; phylum Chordata; class Aves; order Strigiformes; family Strigidae; genus Athene; species Athene cunicularia. Next base: position 54,060,443 of record NW_020799091.1, on the reverse strand, counting down.
GGCAAATGAAGATCTATGCATGTCATCTACTGGGAATTCTGTAGGGCCTTTTATATGGTCCCCCACTACATTCTTACCTTTAAATTGGAGAGATATGGGTTTGATGGATGGACTGTTAGATGAGTAAGGAATCAGCTGGTTGGCCAAGAATTACAGTCAATGACTCAGTGTCCAAGTGGAAACCAGTAATGAGTGGTGTCCCTCAAAGGTCCATACGGGGACCAATATTATTTAAAATCTTCATTGATAGCATAGACAGTAGGACTGAGTTCACCCTTAGCAAGTCTGCCAATGACACCAAGCTGAGTGGTGCAGTTAATGTGCTTGAGGGAAGGGATGCCCATCCAGAGGGACCTTGACAGGCTTAAGAATTGGGCTTATAGGAACCTCATGAAGTTCAATAAGGCCAAGAGCAAGTTCCTGCACATGGGTTGGGGCAATTCCAAATATTGATACAGACGGGAGTATGAATGGATGGATTGAAAGCAGCCCTGTGAAAAAGGACTTGGAGATACTGGTGGATAAAAATTAGACATGAACCAGCAATGTGAGCTTGGGCTGTATAAAAAGTGTGGCTAGCAGGTCGAGGAAGGTGATTCTTCCTCTCTACTCTGCTCTTGTGAGACCCTGGTAGAGTACTGCATCCATCTCTGGGGCCCCAGTACAAGAACGACATGGACGTGTTAGAGTGGGTCCAGATGACAGCCATGAAAATTGATTAGAGTTCCAGAAAACCTCTACTATGAAGAAAAACTGAGAGAATAGGGGTTGTTCAGTCTGTTCAGCAGAAGGCTCAGCAGAAACCTTTCAATATATAAAAGAAGCTTATAAGAAAGATGGAGAAAGACTTTTTGCCAAGGCCTGTAGTGACAGGGCAAATGGCAATGATTTTAAACTGAAAGAGGGTAGGTTTATATTGGACATAAGAAAGACATTTTTTAGGATCAGGGTGGTGAGACCCTGGAAGAGGTTGCCCAGAGAAGTTGTGGATGCCCCATCATTAGAAGTATTCAAGGTCAGGTTGGATGGGGCTTTGAGCAACCTGGTCTAGTGAAAAATGTCCCTGCCCATGGCAGGGGTTTGGACTAGATGATCTTTGAAAGTCCCTTCCAACCCAAACCATTCTCTGGTTCTGTGATTCCATTATTATTCAGCCAGGACAAGTCAATACAAGATATGTGAGCTGGAGACTGCAAACATGATGTGGGGGTCACAACACTATTTTTCCTGCAGTATCATCAGTCACCCACTCTCTTCACACTATCACCTCTTCTACTGTTGGGAAGCCTCCCAGTTGTGTAGCCAGATTTTGTGACAATTATCATTGCAATGGATGAACTAAACTGACATGACTGTGTTTAGAAAAAGTGCTGTGTATCTATGAAATAACAGTGACATTTGATACTTAGAAATCTGAACTGAATGTTGTTTGTTGACTAGTTAGTCTACAGGAACTCTTCAGTCCTTTAAAATGACATAATTAATCAAACTTTTTTTTTTTTTTTTTTAGTTTTACTTAATCAGAAAGTGTGGCTTTACCAAAAAAGATTCCTGGGAAGAATCTGTGCAAATTAATCCAAGTGATTTCATAGGTCAAGAGTAACTTTCAGAACTCAGGCTCTGGCAGGACAGGTCCAGGTTTAGCTCCCTGACCTACCTGGTTATCTTGGGTTCTGCTCCTCTGCCCTCCTCTCTCTGTTACAGCTTCTTATATTTCTTATTACATCATCCATGGTGTAAAAAAACCCTGAAATTTATTTCAGTGTAAAAAAGAAGCATTGTAGAACATTTTAGAGTATTTTTAAGGACACTTTAGACTATTTAGTTGCATACAAGGAACACTGTTCACCTAATTCTAATACTGAAAATAGAGATATGAATCATAAAAAACTGAAAAATCATGACTTTGTGCATTACCAAATACACAATGAATCTATTTGGTTGTACTGACATATCTAGCATTAAATAAAAGTATAAATAAAGATTCAAAGGGTTTCCATTCTAGGTTAGACAGGTAACTACGAACCATAATGTTAAACTGCAGTGCTTAATGCCATGGTGTGAAGAAGTGAAAAAAATACAGCTTTTGGATGTACTGTTTTCCAAGCAAAGAAAACAGAATCTCTATTGCCTTGTGTATTTCTTTTATTTTAATTGTCTTCATAAACTGCATCTCATGGATATCAGAGCAAAGGCTAGTGGTAGAAACCAACCCAAGAAGTTTTATACGAAGAAAGCACAATAGCTCGTGTGCCAAGAAAGAAAAGTGTGGAGCATGGAAAATAAAGGCATAAAATTGCACAATGAACACGAGGAATAAGTTGTAGATCCTCATTAACAAAGACTTTGGAATGTTCTTGAGTAAAGGTCATTATTTACTGTCAAAGATTCAATCCAATTTCAGCAAGATCACATGGTGCTATCAAAACCTGAAGTCACATCTTCCTGACAAGAGAATCATTATTATCTTGGTACTTTAATTAAAGGAAAGAATGATAAGGTTGTTAAATCTTAAATCAGTAATCTGAATTTTCTTTTGGAATCTGACTCAACTGCTAGAATGAAAATCTGGTTTGAAAAAGGGTAATATAAAAATTAGAAAATGTAAAGTGTGCATCATATTTTAGCAAATGGATATATATAAATCCGTTATTTCATAAACATTTTATAAGCAGAGATAAAAAAGCCAGTATAATTTGAATTCATGCATTAAATGCAGGATAAAACTTAAAGTATATGTCTGAAGTTCAGAGAAGGCTGGGATTAAGTTAAAACAGAAACATCGCGGTTTTGTAAGTTTCTGTTTAACAAGTCACTTTTTGGATGAATTTTTACATCGTGAAGAAATTTTTTCCCAAATATGTTGCTTCAGTTCACATAATTTCCAAGTAAAAACTACAGTATAGAAGTGCCAGGTGTGGCAATTTTGGCTGTGTGAGTCTGATTTAAGAAAGCTACACCAAATTTTAATAAGGGTATCTCTACAGACTTGGAGGAGAAGGAGTGGAGTAGAGATGACAACAGTGGTTTTTGAATTTTAAATTGACTTTCTGAAACTCAGAGACTAGCTAGGATTTGCAAATATAATTCAAGACAGTTGGTCTGAAATTCATTTCAACTAAATTTATGGAGTGAATCATAGCCAGTCTGTAGGAACCTACTGAATTTAGGAATACAGTTGCCTTCCATAGTCAGCCTAGAAACACAGCTGTCTCTAGAGGTGACTCACATTTTAAAAAAGACTCCTGGCTCCCAGTTCAGAGACCTCAAAAAGTGTTGAATTCTGCATAAATAAATCTGGATCTTCGAGATTTTGTCCCATTTTTGCTGTATAGCTTTGGAAATACAGATTTGCTAGGCACAACAGGGGTTTGCAGTGCATTTGTTAATCAAAAGTGCAAAACTGCAAGGTAAGGCAGAATGTTTGAAGATTGATTATCCTCATTTTTTTGCTTCCTAAGGAAGCCTCTGATTAATTGCTATATTTGTTATTCAGCATAATTTGTCCAAATTCAAATGCCAGATCACTGAACTACTTATGGTGAGTAAAAATGCAATATATGGAACATCCTTTCTGAGTATAGAGATGGTTAAGCCTCTCCAGCTGGATACACAAGCTGATAGGAAAAAACCCTTTCAAAACCCTAAGGCAATTGAGCACAGTATATTGGAGCAGGGGTAGGGCAGCTCTTTAAAGAAGGTTGAGAACAGTTATTCATTTCCTAAGTGATTTCACTATTATTTATACTAAAACTAGATTAGAGTACTCTTTTAAAAGTATACTTCCTCTGCTGCTGGGTAGTACAGGGGAGAAACCACTGCTTGCTAACTTTGGTTAGTCAACAATAATCATAAAAAAACAGGTTTTCTGTATTCAGTAATGATATTCAGAAACTACAGACCAAACTGAAATATGATTATTTATAAGAAAAATAAACTGATCCGATATACTGTATAAAAAGCATGTGTCCTTTAACTTTCCTTTTAGAAAGATGCATTGTTTTATACAAAAGTATTCTGTATAAAATAGGTATTGTATTTGTTTTATGGCACCTTGACACCTATATTCAAATAGCATTCTGGATTTAGACCTGCATAATCAAATGCATAAAGAACTCAAGAGTACCAGTCTGTTTCTAACATGTCCCCTCCAAACCTAACAAACAAACCCCCAAACAGAACAAGAAAATGGTCTAAAACCACTGTTGTCAACTTAAAGTCTATTACTCTATTGACATTTTCTATGATGACATTGCTATTTATTTCATATTCTTTGGCAAAACAGTCAATGCCTCATTTTTTAATTGATTTCAATAGTTGTGGCTCTCTGTGAGTAATGAATCTAACCAATGGATATATGAGTGCCTGGGCTACAGTCTTGGCTCTGCTGAAGTCAATGGGAAAAATGCCTTTGATTCAGTAGTGCTAGAATTTTACTCATGATCTGTAGGCAAAATGATGTTCAGATTATTTGATGATACTATCTAATATCTATGAATGTTGGTTTTTTATGTGGTGTTATAAATGATTCTGCCCTGGTGTAAAATAGCAGCAAGAAGGAAGGGATAAGTCATGAAGACAGTAGATGTGGGAGAGGCTAATGAAGAAGGTTTGTATTGTTGGCAAATGAATGAGAGAACCCAACAGCAAAGGTAAAAAATTGCCCTGGAAAGTCGGGGTGAGGTTGCAAAGTGGACAGATTAAATGCTTCTCCTTTTTCAGTTTGCTCATTATATAAACAGTTTGCCATAGCCAATTACTTTGTAAATAATAATCAGTTCTCAGAAATAACATTGGATCTTTTGTCTTCCTAAATATAGCTTTGTAAACAGTGGCAGGAACTGGAAAAGAGGGTCATGCTCCTACTCTCATACATACTGGGAACAGCACTGAACTATTCATTGTTAAAGTCATTTCCCCGTGTGTATTGGGTTTGCATGGCAAGGTTTTGGTAGTGGAGGGGCTACAGTGGTGGCTTCTGTGAGAAGCTTCTAGAAGCTTCCCAAGTCGTGTCTGACAGCCTGTGCCAGCTGGCTCCAAGACCAACCCGCCGCTGGCCAAGGCTGAGCCCTTCAGCGATAGTGGTAGTGCCTCTGTGATAACATATTTAAGAAGGGGAAAAAATCCTGTGCAACTCCGGCAGCAGTGAGAAGAGAGAAGTGAGAACGCGTGAGAGAAACAATCCTGCAGAAACCAAGGGCAGTGAAGAAGGAGAGGGAGGAAGTGCCATGGTGAGGCAGCTGTGCCTCTGCAGCCCATGGAGGTGCACAGTGGAGCAGATGCCCACCTGCAGCCCGTGGAGGGGACACACCGGAGCAGGTGGCTGTGCCTGAAGAAGGCCATGACTTTGAGGGAAACCCCTGCTGGAGTAGGCTTCTGGCAGGACCTGTGACCCTGTAGGGGACCCACGCTGGAGCAGTCTGTTCCCGAGGGATTGCACCCTGCAGAAGGGACCCTCACTGGAGCAGTTCGTGAAGAGCTGCAGCCCATGGGAAGGACTCACACTGGGGAAGTTTGTGGAGGACTGTCTCCTGTGGGAGGAACCCCATGCTGGAGCAGGGGAAGAGTGTGAAGAGTCCTCCTTCCTCCTGAGGAGGAAGGAGCGGCAGAAACAACATATGATGAACTGACCACAACCCCCATCCACTGCCCCCCTGTGCCACTTTGGGGAAGACAGTAGAGAAATCAGGAGTGAAGTGGAGCCCGAGAAGAAGAGAGAGGTGAGGGAAAAGTGTTTTAAGATTTAGTTTTATTTCTCATCACCCCACTCTGATTTGATTGGTAATAAATTAAACTAGTTTCCCCAAGTTGAGACTGTTTTGCCTGTGGCAGTAATTGGTGAGTGATCTCTCCCTGTCTTTATCTTGACCCACAAGCTTTTCATTATATTTTTTCCTCTCCCCTCTCCAGCTGAGGAAAGGGAGTGATGGAGTGGCTCTGGTGGGCACCTGGCATCCAGCCAGGGTCAACCTACTACACTGTGACATATAAAATCTTGTCAGTGATGCTGTTTCAAAAGATGAGATTACCATGGTTATGTCAAATCAGAAATAATTCAACAAAATAAAGACTATAGAGAAGTTTTCTGTATATCATTCTGAAAGGATTGCTTCTCATGAGCCTCAGAAGACCCTGTTCTGCAAACCCTTACCTCAGCGCAATGCCTCTGACACACAGCTCTGCTAGTAGCAGTATGACAGCTTGCGTGAGCAAAGGTTTCAGTGTCCCATCAGTGAGATTTCTATCAGTGCAACAGGTAATCTATAAGGGATATTTGAAAAAAATCTCTCAAGCACTTTCAACAGATATAGTTGAGACACAGGAAAGATTTATTTAACAGGCTTGAAAATCTGAAAGCACTTTTTTTTTTTTTGTTAGAAAAAGTTGTGATAGCAATTTAAAATGATTCAACTCATGCCCCAGAATGTTTATTGCTGAATTGTTCTTTTAGGATTTTGCTGGATCCTGCTGTGCCATTTATCTCTTTAAGAAGCAATTTCTTAAAGATTTCACCATTACCCGCTTGCTGTAACAAAAATTTGTCTGCTTTTAACAATTTGAAAAATGCATGTATGCGCAGATCTTCTACACATGTAGCATTTTTCTTCTGGGGCAGAGATTTGGAGTAGAAAGAAGGAAATACAGTATCCCATCTCACTGCTTTCTTCCTAGCATGAAATATTTACAGATTGGTTCTGTGAAGAGCAACAGCCTTTCTCTGGGAAACAGCAGATAGGTGCTTTCTTGGACCCTGTCTGCAGGTTTTGGTCTTTAGTTCAAACTGCTCCACTTGCAGCACCTGGGATGTGTGCCTGTGTACCTTTCTTTCCTTGCTGCTACATGCTTATTCTGTCCTCTGAAGGCTGCCTGTAACACAGCAGCGGGGGGAGGCTGGCTACCCTCCTGCATAGGACCCATGTTTGAAGTGGAGCATGCTCCTCCATGCACCAGATCACAGAAAATTGCTCAGGTGGGCACGTGTGTCTGGAGATCCCCTTGTCCACCCACTCCTTGCTCACAGCAGGGTCAGCTGCAGCAGACTGATCAGCAACCTTCCCACTGTGTTTTGAACATATCTCCAAGGATGAAGATTGCCTCTCTGATCAACCTGTACCAGTGTTTGACCATCAACACAGTAAATTAGTTTTTTCTTAAGTGACCTTCCTGTATTTGGGTTGGTGCCTGTTTCTTCTCACTGTCTCACTGGGCACCAGTGAGAACCTGTATCTGTCTTGTTTACTCCCCCCACATCAGGTATTTAAATACGTTGATGAGTTCTCTCCTGAGTCTTTCCTTCTCCAGGCTGAACAGTCCCAGCTCTCTCAGCCTCTTCTCGATGAGATGCTGCAGTCCCTTAACCATCTTAGTAGCCCTTTGATGGACTCGCTCCATTATGTCCATGTCTCTCCTGTGCTCTGCATTGCAGTCCCAGTGTGTGAGAGCACTGAGTGGGGCTGACCCACATGTGGGCCAGCACAGACCCACCAGGAGTTCCCCCCTAGGGAGAGGTGTTGTTAGACTGATCCCATCTCCTGGTTTATTTCCCCAGGGCAGCAGCTGGGGCAAGGATCCCCCACAATGTGTCTCTGATGAGTGTAGGCAATTGATCTGACTGTCTTGCAGTGCCTGCAGTTATCTCTCTTGAGATTTTTTTTTAAGCACAAATGGCAGCTCTTTTATATTGTTCAAACAGCAAAGGATTTGAACTTTCAAAGCTGCCAAATTCTAAGCAGCATCCAAACTACTCATCTTTGGAGAATGCTCACTAAGGACTTCTGTTTGATTTGGATCACTGGCACATAATCTTAATTTCAAGTCAAAACCAGCAAACTCTTCTTCAGCACCTTGAAGGTTCATTCTGACCCGAGTAACTCAAATTGTGATGATTAATGGATTACACAAATTTAGATTGAATTTTATTAGGCATTTCTTAACACTATATTTCTTTGGCTACTCTGAGACATATTCACACTCTCAGAAGATATGGTAATTTGCCCTTCTGATCAGGCATCCTTGCTGCAGATGTTGTGAGACTGACAAGTGCTTCTCAGTATATTCCCTCAAGACCCTGTAAATTTAAACTGAATCTCAAAGATAATTTTTAGTCTCCTACTTCATATATGCTGAGTTCAAGTTCACTGTGCATAATTATATTCAGTGCCCTGTCACAAAACGGAATCAATCTAGCCATACTCTGTTAACTCCACCATTTTATGCTCAGCACCCAAAATATGTTTTATGGAGTTTTACAGATGCCATGTCTAGAAATGGCAGCCTAAAACACTGGAAATAGTCAGTGACCCCAAATATCCTGGAGAAATAAAGTGCAGAAAGTGCTTGCATCCTTTTATCTCAAAGAACTACTTTCAGATTTATTTGATGATTTGGGATTCTAACAATCTACAATTTATTGGATCTAGTCAATTGTATAAAATTATTGTGAAAAGTGTGGTTTTTTTCTTTCAGGCTATGGATGAGGTATTCTGCAATTTTCTGAAAAGCCCTGTACCACTCACCAGGTTAGGCACAATGAAGAGTCATTAACCTTAATGACCACCCTGTCTATACAGGAGACATGTCAGAAGTCCAGTTAAAGGTAGAAAAGCATTTTTTTCCTTCTCCTTCTCTATAAAAGGGAACAAAAGGTAAAGATACATACTTTCCATTTGGGGCAGCAAGATAAAGTGACAAAGCAGGGAACTGAAAATTATTCCCAGAAGGAATAAAAGTGCCATAAGAAGGCAAAAGAGGAGCACGTGTGGCACATTGTCACAGCCATGGAAAACTTCTGGCCTGTGGAGGCTCTGGGAGAGATCCTCTGAGGCAGCACAGGGAACACAGACTTGAGCCCAGCCAGCAAAATGCAAGCAAGGTTTCTTATGTTGTCCAGGCTCTTTTATCCATCACCCTGTCACATGAAGAACAGGCCTGAATGTCCACTGATCGAACTGTGGGCAAGCGTGAAAGGCTGTGAAGTGATGCACATTGGACTTCAACCTGCTTTACCCATGTGTCCCAGAAGGAAGGCAGGAAATTTGGGCTCTGCATGTGCAGAGGGCACATAAGGGCAGTTCCTGTCCCTTTTGAGTTCGGTGTCAGATTCAAATAAATCAGCTTCATCCTTGGGTAAAAAGCAGAACATCCCACCTAATTAAGAAATTGGTGCCCCAGATAACATACAATCTGCAGGGCCAGAAACAACAGGCAGCACCAGACTTTGGCAGTGCAAACACATCTGAAAAACTCCTTAGTGCTGCTCACTGCTTCAGTTTCCTGATCTTTTCATACAGCTTTTATTAAAATGGACATAATTTCTTATGTCAGACACTAGAATAATTTCCAGTGATTATATTTCCTTACTATTTCAGCCTTTTTATTTTATAAGGGAACATTATACATTTATACTTAATACCATTTTAATTAATAGTTTTTTTATTTAATCTCCATCTCTGGTAAAATTAATCATGTTAAAACAGTTATTAATTAAAAGCACATGTGAAGCTGAAGAAATATGATGCTTTGCCCTAGATTTGTTTTTTCAAAGGTAGAATTGGCAATTTTTAGAAAAATATTAAGCCCTCAGGATTAAGGTAGAACATATGTGGATAAAGAAAAAAAAAGGTAGAACAAGCTAAGGGGGTGTGATCTGTAGTGACATGACAGGGAAACAAAACAAAGCAAAAACACCAGAACAAATGTGGGCTCCAAAACCAAGTTTTAGGTCCATACTACCATCAAAGCTAAACAGCAGAAGCAAATAGTTTTCATACTGCCATCACTTTACATCTAGCAAAATATGCAGTATGAAACAACACTTGCATTTAGGACTAAATCCAAAAATGATACTGAGATGCTCGTATTCAATTGAAATTAATGGTCCATTTAAATCAAAGGGGGGAGGAATCTCATATCTGATGCAATGTTGGGGTTTGATCCATAAAGAGAGGTATCTCAAGGAACTCAAACATCTACCTAATTGCCATGCTGGCCATTGAGGAGCACATTTCCATGTGTATTCTTCTATATACTCTGTATAGGTAGTGGCACCCTGGGAGCCAGACACCTGAAACTCAGATATAATGATACTTCTTGCATTTAAATTATTTGTGCATCTTGAATTCTATATGCTCAAGTGAAAAACAGTGAGAATCATAACTTACTGGTGACTGTGTGCTTTGGTGGGACTCACTGTTGGGTTCACAAAATATGAGGAATATGGTCCTTTATTATATAACTTCCATGAAGGGAAAGAACCATTACCAAAAAACTGCAAGAATATGGTAATCCTGACAATGAAAATTAATAAAAAATGAATTAGAACAGAAATGATCTTAAATGTGCTACTTTTCTGACTTAATACCAAGTTTGTATCAACCCTTCTAGGCACAGACATAAGGAGCTCTGGAAAAAGAAAAAAAAAAAAAAAAGGAAAAAGAGATGAAATGTAATAGAGTGTTAAAATTGGAGCATTGCTTCCATACCCATGAGATTGCTTTTTCTTTAAAGTATTTCAATTATCCTGACAATAAAGAAAGAATAGCTACATTAATATCATCAGTCACTTCTGATCTGACAAATTTCTACATATATTGCACCTAATAAGCTTGGTTTGTTTTTTTTCTGACCCCCTTGATGAAGTGTAAATCACACCACAATTGTTTCACTGGAGGCTTGCTATATGTGGCATCCTACAGAGCCTGTTGCTAAGACAGAGCATGTGGTGAGGCTCCACCGTGGCAACAACTGCCAGCCCATGATGCCCTAAAATCCTCAACTCCTCAATGTTAAAGATCATTGTGTCCTAAATAGGGATTCTATAATCTGAACAAACAGAAATCCCCTGCTCTTTCTAGTAGTGGCACAATATCAGCAATTAACTGCTGAGTCCCAAACCATATCCCAGAAGATGGGAAGAACAGCTGCTCTGGCATATTAATGGCCACTGGCTTTATATCATTATGTTTTTAATTTGGGCAGCGTATTGTTCTTAATTCCCCTCCAAGAGAATCTATGAAGATCATCAAGAAAGTTTAGTTATCTTTGTGAGTGCTCCTGAGGAGTGTTTTTAACCTCATCAAACCATACCAGGAGTTTTCTGCAAAAAGTCTACCCAAAGCCATGGGCTGTACTCACAGAAAGCCATTTTTATTCAGTCAGTCAGCATTGTACATGGTACACTGTAAGGAGTCCTGGGTATATCTCCCAAAACAGATGATTCCCAAAAGAATGATAACCAGTGTCTGTATGGAGGCATTATGTCAAAAGACATTAATGAGGTAAAACCGATGTCGTGAAACAATCAATACACACAGTAAGAGATCTGTGCAGGTTTATAACTGCTACAAATTCAATTATTTCAGCAAATGTAAATACAAAAGATATAAATATGCTAAGCAGTTTAAATTTCTTTGATGAAAGCTAAAACTAATTTGTGTGCTATAATATGCAGTCTTGTTGAATGCAATCTTATGAACTGTAGCAATCTTGACCAGAGTTTAAAGGTATCCAGTCAGTGAAATGTTCATTAAGCATTATCTCAGGAGGCAGTTCTGTTTGCTAGAATGATCTTTTTTAATTAGTGTATTACAGAACCACATAAAAAACCCCCTTCAGTTATCGTTGCCTTCTGCTTACACAACATCTTTCTACTGCCTAATAACAAAATTGCTTTGTAATTGTATCCTCCACTGCAAACAAGCAAAAAATGTACTGCAGGAAAGCTCTAGCAGTTCCTAAGATGAGTCAAAATAAAGATGAAGAATCAAACACATTATGGGTTAATATGACTAAGTTTTCTTGTTAGTATGACCAAGTTTTCTGGTTCGTATGACCAAGTCTTTCAGAATCTTAAAAGATGGTAGCTATTTTGTTAAGAAAAATGACATGATTGTTGATATCATACAATCCCAACAAAGAGATGCAAAAATAGCACTCACACAGCTATACTTAAAAAACCCTGCAAAAAACCCCAACACATGGAAGATGGAGAAACAGTCATTCTGGCCAGAAATTGTGCTATTCCATGTGATCAAGCACTGAACATAGACCTGTCCTAGTACTCTCAGAACAAGAGTAACATATTCCAGTCAGATTTTTTCATGTCTTGTTTGGATTAACTCTTCCTTTGACTCGATTAATCATAGCTCAGTGTCAGAATGACTGTCTCTTATGTCCTTATTGTCAGATGAGGTAGACAAGCTGGGGATATTTTACTGATAACTATCCATTCATCCAGTTACTTCTTCCCATTTAGAAAATGGTACAAAACTGACCAAAAAAAATAGTAGCTTCTAGAAGAATATTATTTCCATCTGTTGATCATGAAAGTGACTGATCTAAACCTGTGTATATTTGAAAGTCCTGTCCGTAACAAGAGATTGTAAATAGGCATGATGTGTAAAGATCATGAAAGCGTGCACTAGGTTTATCGAAGGAGGTTAAGAGTACCAGTTAAATATGTGTAAATAGTAGTTCTGTTAGTGAGTGTGCAGTAAACAAGGGAGCACAAAGCTTCTAATATAGCCTTTAGGATATACAAGTGGGCACTGAAATACTGTTAGCCTGCAGATAAGTAATAGGTGTTAAACTCAATAGGTTATCTGAATGCAAAAATCCAGCCTGCAATCTTGCCTGCACTACTGACTCTACAAGGCTTGAGCAGAGCTGTGAATACATCAATACGTAGATGCCTGTTGCATCAGAAAAACAAATACAGGAACCCAGAAATGTAGACATGCCTTAACCGAGAAGAGAGTGAAGGAAAATCAGTCACACCAAATTGTTCTCTGCATTACTTCAGAATGAACACACAGAAGAAAACCACACCACACCACACCACTAAACACCAGAGCTAGTGAAGTCAAATAAGAAGCTCATAAAAAAGTATGTGATCCATAAAACATTCAGAGAAAAAGTTTGAGGGAAGAGGGTAGCAGAGCTCTAGCAGTGTAAAGGGGGAAGCTGAAGAAGCTGGGGACCACACACACTTTTATTTCTCAGTTTTTACTTCCTGGGGCTGAGTGAAAACTTGCAGTGAGAAGTAAGCCAGAGCATGCTCGACAAGGACTGCAGTGCAAAGGTAACACCACCTTGAGCAAGTGGCACTTTTCATTGCAACTTTGAACATTCCTCTGCCAAAGACATTTTTTAAAGAAACTGTTTTTTGTTTCTTTTACAAATTCAGTGACTCCTCTCAGAGGCAATCAGCACTGGGATTAGGAGAAAAGGGCCTCAGTTCACTTCAGCTGGTCAGTACCTAGATGAGAAACACGTGCATACAGTCAGCTCTTCCTTCTGATCATCATCTTTGCTTTCATATTTTAATGAGTAATGACTACATGAAATTTTGAGGATGAAATGTAAATGATATTCTACTAAAAACCATGTCACAGGTCAATAGCTTCATGGACATGGAAAAAAAAGTCATGAATTGCTTGACTATCAATGTTTGGTTTGAACTAAATGAGGGTATTTTTGAGGTCAGATAAAATGCTGCTGCATCTTCACCTTACACATTCTTGTATTAGTAGCTACATAGCCTTAGCACAGGTATTTTAAGGGCAGCTTTTCTGGCAGTCTCAGATACTGTATGGTTATGCAGGATTGTGTAAAGGAAACTAATCTTCCATACAAGACATATATTTCCAACTCTTTTTGGTCTGCTTGTCTGTCACCAGCTGCTGAAGATAATTTAGTGCAAAGCACAACTTTACAGAGCAAGTTCTCATTCACTAGTTCCCATTACCCTAATTTTCAGACCTTTGGAAATAATGAAGAGGAAGAATGGAAAAATCAATACCTTTTCTGATTTAAAGGTTAAATGTGAAGATATTTTGGATAATCATGGTCTTATCAAAGTTACTGTGTTTACTATCACAGCAGACTTTGTAATATTTTCATTTGTCCCAAGCACATTCATGGTATTACAAGGGATTTTTTAAAAGCTGCTTGAATGTTGGGAAGACTGTAATAACATCAACAAATTATAAATGAGAGGAAGGGATTGCACTAGTGAACTGGAGTTCAAAAAGCATTCTCTTCCTCTCCTCTTGTATAGCAGCAGCGTGGTATTTCTGGTGTAGCTTCATGCAGCTCTTAATTTACTAAGAGCTTAATAAGTCTTTTGTTAAGAACAACACATACAGCAATGATTTCTGAATCATTTGATCACCTATACTGCTCACTTTCCTGCCTATGCCCTGGAGTTTTCCAACAAGCTGTCCCTAAGACGCTGCTGGAGCACTGCTCAAAGGACATTTCATTCTGCTATTCCTTCTGAAAGTCAATACTTTTTGAGACAAAACTGCATCAGCTTCGATTTCCTCCATACAGCACTTCTGCCACAAGCTTTATGCCCTCAGACATCCCCACATGTCAGCTGATATACCACTGGTCATGCAAAGCAATAATTTTTCATGCTATAGATATATCACAGTGTTTGTATAGTGTCCTCAAATCGTATCGTACACTTTGAACTGAGACACACATGCACATAATTTGTATCCTAAGGTCAGAGGAGCATCAAATGGAATCTAGAGCCTAACAGTCTGTCCTCCAGACAAGGCTTGACTTCTGTGAATATAGCAACTCCTGAGCAGGGGAAATCCAAGATAATCTGTGCCACTTGGCCTTCTTTTCTTTGGCAGTGATGCTAGGGCCTGAGATAACTCTGCCCCTATTTTAATAGTTAAGATGTTGCTTAATGAGAAGCAATACAGCCTCAGTCATAACTGTGAGGAAAAGCTGATCAACTTGACCTCTCCTGTTTTCATTTTTCAAGGTACTTTCTTAGGAGCACTTCGCAAGTACTTGATTTTGAAGCAGCAGACCTATCACCTACAACCAGAAGGGGTCTAGTATCAGTTTTCCACTTCTGCGGGTTTCTTGATGTGGAGGTCAGATAAAGTTTTACCCAATTCAGAGGTGAAAAAAAAGAAAGGGTCTTGCTGTCATTCTTGCTTTACCCATAATTCTCATGATTGGATTTTATCAGTGAAACAAACCATTTGATCAAGACAACTGTTACCTGATGAATCAATAGCTAGAAAAGGATGTTTAAATACAAATATCTTCACAGAAAGACAGTCATATACTCTGTTTTACTTTTTCAGACCTTCTTCTGCAAATACCATTATAGTATCTTTCTACCACAGATTTAGTTGCCATTTTCTCATATGACCTAAATTTTACTAGATACATCATGCATGATTGGAAAAATTAGACTCCTGGATTAAACTGTTATTTTCTTGAGTGCAACAGAAGGTCCTGCTAAGAGAATCAAGAAGATTTAAACAGCAGGCACAGAGGTAATAGCTTTGGTCCCTACCAATTTCGCAGTATATCCCATCCAATAAATTCTATTTAAACTCAAACTGAACTTAATAAAAAAGGTAAATAGTAGTTTAGTTCAGATATTTTAATGGAGCTTTACAGTGATTAAACTATAAAGGAGTGATTATTTTTGTTTTTATAGTAACAGAAATTGCATTTCTTATTTTATTACAGTAAGTCAAAAAATTAGGAGACAAAGACATTACTTCCAACAGCTAGTGTCCTATGTCTGGATAGAATCAGCATCCCATTAACGTAATTACCGCTCTCATTTGGGATCCTGATAAGCTCTTAAATAGACTTTCATTAAGATATATACAGCACATCTCTTTAATAAGATCTCTTGATTTGATGAAACCCTTATTAATATCATTGAAGGTCCCAGAAGAACACGTTCATTTTTTGTGAGTGTTCTGTTCAAGATTATGCTGGTGTCACTGACACAGCTTTTTGGATAATTAGGCTTGCGTGCAGAGTCCTCTTCTCGAATTTTCAAGACAGTTTAGCAATAGTGTGTATGTACCAGTGTGATGCATCTCCCTTTACAGAAGGAGCTGCTAGCATGAAAATAGTATATTTATTGTCTCATTTTATTTTTAAGAACAAATTAGTAAGTATTCTGATTCATCTATGATTATCCAACAAGGAAAAATTCGTATTCAGTGTTTTTACAGAAAAAGCATGCTACACTTTAAAAATCCTGAAATAACTTACTTCTCACAGGCATATCCTTTGGTTCCTCCTGTTCTTCTATTATACAGTGATTTCGCTGCACTGATACTTTGTAATGAGAAGTATAAAATGCACTAATACTCATTCATCACACTGGAGTTTGGGTTAAGAACAGGTGGATCCCTCCTTTTTGTCTAGTGGGAGAAAGAGAATCCGTCCACTGAATAATAAGCACTATGTCCCAGGTACAGCCCTACTAGCCCAAGTTAAAAATGATTGCTCGATTCATAGGGGGAAGGAAAAAGTAAAAGCCTGAAGGGATCAACATATGCCACTTACAGATGTTAAAAAGAGAAGGACCCCTCTGACCCACTGCCACAGCTGTGATGCACAGAAGTGGCAAGCTGTCTGAAAGCTGTCAGACGGGTCTGGCAGAGGCCGTAAATGGCCTTTCCTGAAAATCAGGCTGCTGATGCAGGTACTGCATGTATGTCTTGGTAGCTAAGCAAGTACCAACATTTGCCCAGTCCTCCTATCCACATGAACTCATCACCTTTAGAATTTCTGTAATTTCAATTCACATGTCCAGCACTCAGCAAATCTTAAAGAGATTGATGAAAACCTGACCACTTATTTGTATACTTTAACAAGACCAGGATTGTTCTAAATACCTCCTTATATTCACCTTGTGAATCAAACTGTTGTGCTATATAAACCATAAAATGCCAGTGAAAACATGGAGAACATGTGAGAATTTATAATATCTCCACGTTGTTTGATAAAATCTCTCCGGGAAAATATTAGAGAAAAAGTGTTCATTTTTGGATAGTTTGCATGGTCCAAGAAGTTTTTATAGTGACTGTGATTTAAAAATGAATTAAAAGTTACAATGAATTCAAAGCAATTTTAGACACCATTAGTCCAGACAATATTTGTGGAGTTCTGCATGGAAAAGCCTTATTTTCTTATTGCCTGTCATTCAGAGGTACTTTTGCGTGCACTGAAAATTTCCCTTATCCTTTCCTTCCATTTTTTTTTTTTTTTTAAACTACAAAAAAGTTAACCACCAAGAATAAAAATGTGGATATGTGTCCAATATTTTATCAATGTATACAAGACACTTTTATAATTATTTTTGAGTTGTGCCCAGTGTTTGTTCTGTTCATGCTGCATAACTTCCCAAGGGTTAAGACTCATGTGGAAAGGGGTAGATAAATCAGAATGTGGAGGAGAAAGATAATCTGCCAATCCAGCACAAGTACTGTGTAGTTAGATCACAGTCAACACAGCTGTCCATCACTTTTGTAGCCAAGCAAGCACACTTCATGGGCTGAGTTGCACTATTGCCATTCCACTGAGAGATCCTCTAGGATACGTTGCAAATGGATGTGATGGAGCTTTGCTTTAATTACAAAGCAGGACCAGTGGCAATCACCACAGCACTGTTGAAACCACTATGAAGGACGGATTTAGATGATTTCACTAACCTTGAAACAAGCTAATTATGCTAGATATCCTGATTTCTAAAAGATTTCCCAGAGTATGAGTGCCTTAGCTTATTTTCTCAGCTCTCTAGGGCCCTCTCAAAGGAAGAAAAATCCATTCAAATGCTTAATCTGACAAACCTTTAGACTAGTTTATACTATATGAACTGGTTCAACTTTTCTATTACTCAGTGCTATTTGTCCTCTTGAATTCTTTACTATTCCTAAGAATATTCCAACAATTTAGAAAAAAAAAATTTAAAAGAGGCAAATGATCACAACTAGTAATAGAAACAGTCTTCATGATGGAACTTCATCTCCACTAATTCATTTGCAAAATATTATACTAAATCAGGGTGGGATTAATCAGTTGTTTAAAAAAAATCTCATATGTTTTCATGCTGCAGGGCTTAGTCTGAGCATTCGTTCTTTTCCTATTGTACTTCTTGATTTCTTTTTACTTCTACCAGCCATACCAAACCAGCATCAAAGACATTAAAAAATTACATTTTTAAATGAAAGCTTCAGTATGCTTTTCTCCCTCAGTTAATACAAGCTATATGAAAGTGTAAACAGAGCATGTGATAGAAAAAAAGCCACCTCCAAATATTTTGCTGTCTCATTTCTTTAAAACATTGTATGATTTTCCAAATTTGTTAAAGATATGTCTTTTATATCTGTAATTAATGCATGGATATGAAATGGTATACAATCGGTGCACATATATTTAATTTATATTGTGGTGTACAGATTTCCTTTCCTTTGATGAGGCTGTAGGTTGGACTTGAGGTACACTGTCCTGACTGCTTAAGCAAACTGGTAAATTAGTCTGGTACCGATTTGTCTTTGAACAGGACAGTTTTTAAAAGGAAAAAAAAAAAAAAAGAAATGCAGGAGTGACAGCACCCAAGGACCATCAGGAAATAGTAATAAATATATTTGTCTTATTTATTTAAATAACTAATTGTACTGGGTCTGGGATGGAGCTAACTTTTTTGGTAGCAGCCTGTATAATGCATTTTTGGATTTGAGACTAAAACAGTGTTGATAACACACCACTTTTTTTGCTGTTGCTGAACAATGCCTGCACAATGTCAAGGCTTCCTCCGTTGCTCAGTCTGTCCCTCAGTGAGTAGGCTGGGGGTGGGCAAGAAGTTAGGGGGAGACACAGCTGGGCCAGCTCACCCCAACTGACTGAAGGGATATCCCATCCCATATGTCATTGTACTCAGCAGTAAAACTGGGGGGGTGTGTTTTCCAAGGTGGCCATTGCTTGGAGACTGGCTGGCACCCGTCTGCCTGTGGGAGGTGGTGAGTGACTGCCACTGAAACAATTGTGGATTTTTTCTCTCTTTCCTTTACTGTCTTTAACTTGACCCAAAAATTTTCTCTGTTTTGCTGTTCTGATTCTCTCCCCCTTCCTGCTTCAGGGGGAGTGAATGAATTGCTGTGTGGGTGCTTAGCTGCTGGCCAGGGTCAACCCACAACATGAATTAATATTAAACTAGGGATCCAATAAATGAAAAGTCACATTTTTTAATGGAATCACAAAATTTCTTAGGGGATACATCTTTTTTTCAAACACATTTGACCTATATATTTTAGGACTCTAGAAGTAAAATACATACAGTTAAAAGCCCTGCATCCTGAGAACAGTAAAGGAAATTAAAAGTTCCGGTTCAGTTTGACAAACCATTCACTATTTGCAATGCTGGATCTGTGAACCTATTTCTTGTTAATTAAAATGGGCATTTCAACATTAAATAAAAGCTCTGCTGGGAAGAGTTCACGGAGTGTTGACAGCATACCTTTGAAAAGGATTCATTAACAGGAGAATGGATATATATGTATTAGAACTAAGGAAAAGGAGTCAGGGATGGAAAGAGAAGTGTTGTCAAAGCTACACTGTGTTGCAATTAGAGTAACCTAACAGCTCTATTCCCTTTAGTCCAACTCTTTGTGCTAGAGTTAGTTTATTCCTACTGGAAAAATAAGTATTACAGTTTCTAGTGTTATAAGGTGGTATAATGTTCCTAGGAACTTTATAAACATTACAGTACTTCATTTTGGACTATACTTTTAAACAAACTTCTCCATGTTGGTTGGAGGCCCCTAGCAAGTATAAGTCAACAGTCATGATGCACCAGATGTTACCAGAGCTGTGGTTTTGGTTTCAATGGTTTGTCAACATACTCTTTTGATGTTGCCAGTACTCCTGCTTTTTCCAGGAATTCAAAAACATTTATTTCTACTGGCACTTCAAAATAATGTGCACAGTCATGGCTACAGTTTGCTTTGAGGAAAGTACTGGTTGGTACACTTTTCTAACTTAAGAAACACTGCTTTTAGAAAACCTAGAATCATTAGACCTCCCTCCTTCAAGAGTAAAACTTTGTTTCCAGTTTGAAGTTGATTAATGCATGTTAATAAGCACATATATTAATCTGTGAAGCCATTATACAGATGTTTGCAACTGAAGGAAGTATTCTTTGGACCCAGCTTGATTAAGATACAGAGTCTATCCCAAAGATTGTCTTTAAGCAGTTAAATATTAGGAACCTCTTCCAAGTTCATCACCTAGAGCTCGTGAGTGTTTTACAGCCAGAGACAGGATAGGAGGAATTATCCTCCAAAAACCTTTTCTCTCTCCAGTTTTTCCATATCCAGTCAGTCCAAGAACTTACCTTGGACAGTGCTCTTAATTTCTGTGACTATGAAAGGAAATATGAGCTATGTTTGTCAGTGATTGTAGGAGAGTGGTTCCATAACTCAGTGAGCCCTTCCAGAAATGTATTCAAAATTAATTTTGTTTGTTTTACAGAGGTGAAAGGGACAAGTGGAGATAACTGCAGAACATCTGGAAGCAAAGTGAAAAAAAACCCCCACACCAAACAACCAAACAAACAACAAACCAAAACAGCAAAAGTGACCACTCTGGAAAGGATAGTAAATAGAGAACTAGTAGTGATACAAAGGAGGTATGCAACACCAGCAGTACTGGAAAGTGGGGTTTGCAACTTTCCAAAGGAATGAAGAAAAATGAGCCAGAGAAGGGTGTGTTTCAAGAAAAGAGCAGCCTGATCTAACAAACCATTTGCTTAGTTTGAAACCTAAGGGCCAGCTTTGTGACCTTGCTAGAAGGATGCTTATGTTTACTGCTCACATCTATGATGGACCCAGGAAAGTAGTAGCATGTGAAGGATCCAGCCCCTTTAGTTGCATCAAAGAGCAATGCAGCCCCAAGTAACAAAATCGTCTTTTTGAGCCCTCCCACCCACTTTTGTGTCTATCACTTCTCAGTGCTTCCCCTTTTTGATGAGCACTCCTTCCCACTTCACTGTCTGTCATCTATTGGTAGCACCAGAGAAAACAGCCTGGTATGAGTTTTGCTTACACCATCATTTAATTTAACTTTTCCTTAACTATTCTAGGGGTAGTAGCATTTTCAGGGTATAAGATATATTTTTGCTTTCACGTAAACAGCTGAAAAGGATAAATGAAAGTATACCATCAGCTCAAGTTGTGATGTACTGACCTCCACTACTGGGCCTGAAAAAAGGTTGTCCTTCCTGAAGAGTATTCACGTTTATGTGTGTTGATTCTAAAACTCTCAGCAGCTCTCCAAAGGCATGGTTCTGTGTGTCTTTTTTTCTGCTTATGTAGAACTACATTATAAAGTTTTAAATCTGCAAAGATAAGAACTTGAAAATCAGGAAATTTAATAATTTAGATTGCACATAAAACTAAATCTACTGCTGCACCCTGTGCAAATGTGGTATGACCACTTTTAATAGCATGCCCACATATTATTCTTCCCAAAAGAGCCCGTTTCATCTAATGTGCACAATGGATAATGCTCAAGATATTCCCTCAGGAAGTGGTTTAATATTTTGTGAAATTATAATTCAGTCTTTTACAAGCTTTTCAGTCCATCACTCAAGAACTTGTAAACTTGTGACCAATCATTTCATCTCCAACATTACATTATGTATTCCACAGCTGGAGGAACAGAGATAAAGTCTTTTGTGGGCAACATATGGGCTCAGCGGTAAATGAAGGGTTATAATTTAGGATCACCTGACTGTCAGGTGTGTGTTCCGACATGATACATTTCTTTCAAATGTGATGAACATAAGGATGTTCAAACCCGGTTAGTTTATAAGCTGATATCCTATCTTTGACCTTGGGGAGCAAACAGGGAAGTTTGTGGGGACAGGACAAGCCTGTAGTGATATAAATAAATATTTGTAATAATAAATACAATACATATTTGTAAGTACTGTAATATTTTGTGGGTAATCTTTCAGCCTCAAGTGACTTTAGGACTTTCTGAACGGTAAGTGGTGGGTGTTTACTCAATAGCCACCAATTTTCTTCTATGAATTGATCCTGGTGTTTTTTGATAACATACAATATTTTAGACTCTAGAAAGTGAGCTGAATTTGTGCATGCTCTTTATTTCAATTGTAAAACCCTGGAGATACCAAAATAAGTACCTGGGAGCTGAGGACAGACACAGTGTGGCAACCTGTAAAAATGCTAATTTATATGATTTCTGGACAGGGTGATGGGGAAATTGTCACCTGCAGGTAAATGAAAATTTTCATTGAGTTTCCAGAGCAGACTGGAAAGAAAGACTTTGGTGAACATGAGATCAAAATCTGTATTAACCACAAAACCATCTTTCTTGAATGATAAACTTGATCCAATATTCTGTCACCTTGCACAGGGAACATCCAGCTGAAGTTGCTGGGATAGAAACAAACACCTAAAAAGGGACCAACAAGGAACCTACAATTTTTTTGTTTGCTGTTACTGATTTCTGTCATTTGGTGTCTCTTTATCTGGGACCATGAGATCAGTTTGGGCCTGGATATTCACTCAGCATCAAGTCTAGGTTTTGGATTGAGTTAATTAATCCAGACATAACTTTACTGAATGCAAATTACTATCGTCAAACAAATGTATAGTTACTGTGTTTGAACTTAGCTGATTACATCCTCTCAGAACAGCTCTGATGCATCAACATTTTTGAGTTAGTGCAACTATTCTAACACTAATACATTTAGCACACCTAGTCAAAAAGTTTATTTCCTCCAAATTACTTTCTGAGTTTTATACTGAACTCTTCTCAACTGCTATCAAATGAAGCAGGGCTGCTACAAATTGTCACTGGTCATATTGGCTCCCAGAATTTCCTTCTTTCCTGGAGCACCACCCATCTTCTGAATGGCAAGAGATGCTCCTTTTGAAAAAAATACATGATGAAAAAAGGTGAGAAAATTTGGGTGGTATGAATAATTTACAATCTGACAACAGCCTCCTGATACTTCACATTTTGCAAGTTGCAAAATGTCTTTTTTTTTTTTTTTAATAATTATTTATTTACTTCAAATAAGAAGAATAAAGGTCAATGCAAACTCTCCTATGTTCAACCACAACAGTTTTCCACTGTGTACAAGTTAAAAAGCATTTGGACTGTAAACCATGGACCTGTCACTATTGTATTTTCAGTATTTCAGACAATGACCTCCTCATCTTGTTTACTGATTTCCTTTTGTGCAAAACTGAAACATGCAACAAAATGTTTTTATTTTCATGCAATACTTATCTTGTACTGCTGAAAAAATAAGCAATGTAATAAGGGATGATGTGCCAAGCACTTATAATGCTTTCTGCCATGGGTTTTCAAACAAATGTGTTAATCCATGCTAATCTGGTTCAGTGCTTTGAAAACTATTATATGTTTTTTACAGCCCACTTGCCATCCCTTCTAGTATTACAAATGTCCTCCATTGCAGACATGCTTTTATTTTATTGCACCTGTAGGCAAATTTAAAGCAAATAAAAAGATATAATTATGTTTAAAAAGATATAATTATGTTTGATTAAGGTAGCTCAGTGGTATATTTGTGTCATCCAGTTCAGTGTCTGTAATTTTTTTTTCAATTTCATTCAAGTATGTACAAGGGATAAATAGATCTCAGAAGGTGTTGTGTGCTCTACTCTGGAGATCTATTTTGTTCAATTTAATAGAAATGATTGCAATATTATAGAAAAATGGGAGAGATTTTGACACCTCTGTGGGGTGATTCCCCAAGACTTGAATTACCCCTCAGAGATGCCCATCTGTCTCCATTGATTATACAGAACACTTAGAAATACTATAAACTAAAATAGATTTATCATCTTTGTACCTATATTGGGTGTAGTTGTCAAGGTGGTGGTGGTAGTGGTGGCAGGCTGCCCTCTGGAAAGTGGCCAGCGGCGGCCCTGTGCCAGACACAGCCATCTCCAATCAAACCAACTTAGGGTATAGCTGAACCCTTCAGCCATGATGGTGGCACCTTGGGGAAAACTTATTTAAGAATAGGTAAAAATACCAGACAGGCAGAGGAGGAGGGAAAAAACAGAATGACAAACAGTCTTACAGTTGCCAAGGCCAGAGAAGGAGGATGGGGAGGATGTGCTCCAGATGGAGTCCATGGGGGACCCACACTGGAGCAGGCTTTTTCCTGAAGGACTGCAGCCCATGGAGAGCCCATGCTGGAGCACAGGAAACACATGAGAAGGAAGTAGGGGCAGAGATAAATTGTTTTTCACCGACCATACTTCCTCTCGATTCCCCCTGTGGTGCTCAGGGTGGAACAGAGGAGTTTGGAGTCTGGAGTTAAGCTGAAAGAAGGAAAGGGGGAAAGAAACATGTTGTTTCAATGTTTGTCTTTGTTTCTTGTTATTCAAATCTATTTTACTTTTCAATAAATTAAATTAATTTTCCACAAGTTGAGTTTGTTTCCCCTACAACAGTAACTGGTAAGGATCTCATTGTCTTTATTTTGAACCATGAGCTTTCTCATCCTATTTTCTCCCCTGTCCTGCTGAGGAGGAGGAGTGAGGAAGTAGCTGGGTAGGGTGTGGCTGCTGGCCAAGGTTAACCCACCACAGTACCTAAACTTCAAAGGAATTATATCAAGTTGGAAATGTGTAAGAGGAGGCATGCCAGTATCCAATTTTTGAAAACTATTTGCATTATTTGTCTGAAAAGAAAATACCTGTGCCTAAGATTAAGGCATGCACTACATCATTTTACTATTATTTCTGATTCAAATACAATTAGGAAATATGTCAATTCTTTACTTCTGATAAGACATCTATGTTTTCCATTAAACCCCTTCTTATGACATCCCACTGAGCATCAGATATGCTATAGACCAAATCTGCAATACAGGTTTGCACGAAATCATAAAGCTAGAAGATTGACTTTGTTAGTTCCTTAGTGTTTGAATTTTCTTCAAAAACATGATTCTGCCTACTAGTATATTGGTTACAACATATTAGCAGAGGAAGCAAAAAATGAGTTTGTGGCATGGTTGGGCACATTCTGCTTAGAATACATGCTGGCCTTGAAATTTTACAATATAAATAGTTAAGACCAAACAAGTAGGTCAGCGAAGATTGCTAATGTAACCACGGACTTAAATCAAGAAGGCTGGAAAACCAAAACAAAACCCTAGCTGTAGTCTAGGTCACTGCTGCTCTCCAGGTTTCCAAATTAGCTGTCTCTGTTTTCCCTTTAGTAATGATATATGCTCTTCTACCAATATTTGTATAAGATAAAAGGCATAGTGTCTTTGGAACTGCAGTGTGTTAACAGATGCACAATTAATCTAGTCGTTTCCTTTCCTTAACTTTTCTTGATAACCTTGACAAAACATATTGTTGCTGCTACATTCCTCTGATTGTCTGTCTCATTATGTATTGAGTAAGAAGTGACAGCACTGTGCTACCTAAGATGTTTTACAGTATAAACACACGAGCATTTAAACAAACCATTTTAAGTGCTCCAGAAACTGTTATTTCCTTCGCTTATTTACTTTTAATTAAAGACGCATCCACTTATAAGGACATTTATCATCTTGATCATCATGCTACTGGCAAGGAAATCCCTCACTGTGAGAACTGTTTCCTCACTAATCGGTTCCTCTTGGGAAAATTCAAGGAGAAAGTACTAGAAATAGATAGAAAATTAATTCCTCATTCCATGTAAATTTTAATGATTTCAAAAATTTCATCACTCCATATCGGATTGTCCTGAAACTTCATGTCACTTTTCACCCGCAAAGAGAAAGAACAAAATAACCATGTTATTAAGTGCCCCTTACAAATGGTGGACTTCAGTCCCCCACATCTGATGTGAACGTCCTTATCAGAATAGATGTTGATACAGTTTCATGGAAGCTTACATCTTCCCACAAAAGATTTCAGTTGTGATGAACGAACATACCTTGATTATATATATATAAAAGCTGTTCAAGCTGTAAAGCTGTATGAATTTTCCACCCAATTCCCAACCATGTATAGTTATCATGAAGCTGTGGAGTTCTACGATGGACAAGATGGGGTGGCATGTGTTCTGCCCCACCACAGATTCACTTTCTGGGAGAGGAGAGTGTTCTTCCTGCAGTCCCTTCTGTGGCAAGGATAGAGAATCAAAGATCCTTGCTCTTCAGTGTTTCCACAAGCCTAGCTTTAAGTCAGCACTTCTAATGACTGATCTTCCTGGGATCAGTCTCACCATGAGAACAGAAACAGGATTGCTAACATTTGAAATCTGTTATTTTAAAATAAGTAATCTATCTGCAATGGCATGAGGCTCTGTAAGAGAAGCAAGTGCAGATAAAATGTTTTTTAATGTAGTCTACCTATATCTTCCATTCCATGCAAGGGCCAGACTGATCTTAGGTATTTGTTCTCAGCCAGTTTTCCAGCTGGCTTTACACTGTCAAACTAAAGTTTACAGAGTCTAAGTTGGTAAAGTTTGTTGCTTTTGTTAAGTTACATTGACATTTGTCTTACTAAGCAGTAGGCACAGCCCATGCTTTATGATATACATAAGTGTATGTATCAACATATGGTTAGAATCACTAATCGCGTAGAGTGCTATACAGGTTTTATTGCCAATACGCCCCTTGTGAGTTATGCAGGTCATCCCAAACAAGTGGCAAAACAACTTTTACAGCAAATGCGCTATTATATTTCAGTCATGCCACACAGAGTATATCACAGCAACAGCATTAAAGAAAAAAAAAAAATTTAGCAAGCTTTTAAAATAAAATGTTGTTATTGAATCTGCTTTTATGTGACCCTCCACCTGCAAAGTGAGTTGCCTTGGTTGCCCATAAATCCCAAAGATTTAGGGAATTCTTTTCCTTCATTATAATATGCACATTATTTAGTGAAACTATAATGCTGTCTACTTCTTTTTATGTTCACTACCTTATCTTTGTTGCACAGTTTAGCTTTTAAGATGTGTAATTATTTATCCATATTCTTAATGAGAGAAAATTCTACTTTGATTCCTCACAAATCAAAATTATTTTTTCTGCCACACTGTTATTTGTAGTTAGGCTTTAAATTTCACTCGCTGCCTTGAGCTAAAATGTATATGAAAGGAGGTGCAAGGTCATCTACACAGGATATTAACATTTATACAAACCAGGAACCGTTTCTACCCATATCACACTATGCTTCTAGTCTTATGGTATTAATAAACCCTGCTTACACACTGTAGTTATATCAGAACCAATTAAAATGCCAGGGATCACTTATTCAAACAGGGCTTTTATGGTTAATCAGGAAATTTAACATTGATTATACTGCATCTGCTTTTAAATAAAGTAAATGAAATTTGCCCACTTAAGAGTCATGATCAAACCCTTTGGGACAGTGAGGGGAATTAGCATATTTAATTACCCTGCAATGGATTATTTTTTTACTTGCTTAATGTTTAAGACATATTGTATTACTGTAAAAGGTGACTACCTGCTTTATGAACTGCACAGGAATCCTGGTGTTCCTGTGAGGAGGGGGACTACTTTTATTTCGCACTGCTAAAGGATAATGAATATTTTCTTCTACCTGTTCAAAACCATTTGATACCTGGATTATGCACTTCAAGTGGGAGTATGTCCAAAAATACATTGTCACTAGTAGGCACTGAGGTGCAAGTTTGAATAAGGACTGCGCACATGTTAAGAACCCAGTCCCAGGCTTCCAATTTTATCACCCCTCCCCAAATTCAACCCCCATCTGGATTTTTGGTAAAGCTGCAACTGTTGCAGTAATGCCTGTCTGACTGCACCTATGGGGGTGTACAGGAGCAAACTTAAGACCAGGACTAAGGCTCAGTTCACCTCCCCTACACATTATGTCTTGCGGGATTGTCTTCAGGGCTGCGTTTGGGATAACTGGCATAATTCTTGCAAAAAAATTCACATCTTCCCTAAAACCCACACTCAATATGTATGCAGGTGATCCCAGAGCACTGAGCAGCATCTGCCTATTTGCTTTTGCAGTGATCTTACATGATCAGTGCTGGGCAGAAAAGATGGTCCACAGGCCTTCCTAAAAGGGCAGATATATCACCTTAGGAAGAAGCTGAGAATCTGTAACATGGTCTGCACATCAGGAATGGGGTTTCATCCAGCCCAGCAGTCAGCAGCTCAGCTACTTCGTAGATGTGGGGGTAATTCATGACAGCACAGCCCTGAGATGTGCGAGTGTGCCGATTCAGCCCATGGACCTGCTACCTCTGGATCTCACTGCAGATCCTGCTACTCTGAGGAGCTTTCTACGTTGAGCCCTTGGTTATGGCTTCTAGTCCTATCGTTCCAGTTTCCCCACCCCCCCCGATTAAAAATGAGGGAAACTGCCTTTTCCCTTATATGAACTTTTCTGTTATGTGAATACCTCATCTATACTCTGTATAGAATTTCTCAAACAAGGAAAAGGGATTGGAGTTTTTTTCCTGGTAATTATTTCTGGATTATTAATTACCTTTAATTACCACATAACACCAAGATTAAAATGCGCTCTAAAACTTGACACTTCAACCTTATTAGCTTACAACAAGAGTACAGTAGTTTCTTACAATACTATTTATCAAAGGTAAACTGCTTATTAAGACCGTCTAATTATTAAGGTAGAGTAATCAATCTTCAGTAAAATTCCATTACAGAGATATAAGCCCTTGAGAAAACTGCTCATGACTCTTATGAACTTGACCAATTCTGAAATGTATAAGAAATCTCTTTTCTCCCACCGTGAGTTACCTATATTCAAATTTGCTACCCTGACTCTTTAGAAAGAAAGGCTTTTGGCTGGTTGTTGCTATGCCACTGGAGTGTTTTAATAATCTTTTACATGCTGATCTTCTTATTATTCACTTTTTGGTAACAATTTTATTCCAAATGCAGATAATTTAATGTTAGGGAAGATAATTCATAAATCAATTAGAAGGCACAACCTTTTCCCCAATGTATTTACTGTCTAAATTGTTTAGAAATACTACTGTCCCTCTAATCTGCCTCTTTACTGCATCACCCGGGTGTCATCCCCCTTATGTTACTTATTCTCCTCCTGTTTTCAGTACACAGATGGACTTTGTATTTCTTAGGTCCATCCATACATTTTGAATAAGCTTTGATCTCACCCACATTTTGAAATTTTCATGTTTTACCCTGTATGTTCATTTTGGTTATGTCTGTACTGTAGGACTGGAAATGCTTTCCATCTCCAGGTGTGTGACTTAGTTACTAATACTGTGATGGGATGCAGCCTGGACTTGCAGCATTGTCCTCTCTCCACCCTCAGAGCAGTAGACTCGGACCTGCCTCCCAGGCAACTTGGGGGCCCCTGGCTGTGGGACATGGGTGTATTCACCCTCCCCACAGTATGGACATAGACACAACCACTTAGCTCACTTCCTCTCTTCCTTTCCCATGTGCCAGACAAGGGCATTGATCATTTTAGGGTGCACAAAGCCATCAATGATTATAATTATCACCAAGAAGGGATCCCATCTTTGAAGGTATTTCAAACTCAAGGCAAGGTTGCTCTTTATGAACTTGCTCTACTTTGCCTGGTTGGCTCTCGCAGGGATATATTGAAGTCCAAGACAATGGAGAGATGCAAAGGTAAAAAGACACCCCACTAGGCTTCTTGGTTGATGTATTATTACTTGTCTGTGTCACAGAGAGACAAGGGAAGCTCATTTGGTAGCTTTTCCCATGGGAAAGAAAGTGGCAGAATTCTTGCTCTTTAAAAATTCTGTCTGAGAGAAAGAGTGGAAGCAACTTGTCCTGCCTACAAAAGATGGAAGTAAGCAGTTAATTCCAAACAAAGCAGTGAGTTCCTTTATCCCAGATGAACTGTGACCTTCAGAATCACAGCTACTCTTTTAAATATTTGTTCAGCGTGGTGACAGGTTATTCAACACTGAGCTAAAATGCTTGCTTTCAATTTCTGTTGTTTTCCTCCCATTATCCAAATCAGAATATATTTCTCTCACTTTACATCAGCATTCAGAGCATGTCCTCACCTATACCTGCTATCACTTACCACAGCATTCTACATTTCTCCGTCTCATCAACTTCATACCTTTCTAAACCTCATCAGAATTTTTTCCCCTTCATATATGCCTCCTAATATCCTGGCTCAATTTATTCCTTATAATTTATCCTACAAATGAATGTTTGTTTATTCACCCCAAACTAATTCTGCAATGGCTTCCTGCAATTTTTGGTACATACTTTTCTGCATTGTGAAGAAAATATAATTTTTTTATAAAGTTGAATTTAAAATGATACAAAGCCATATTACTTGCTTTTTTTGCATTTTTTTTTACAACAAATTAAACATGAAAATTATCTTTATTTTAATGGTCCTTTTAATAAGGTTTTACAGAATGAGTTTCCTGCTCAGAGAAGAAATAGAAAATTGAAATAGCATAGTTTCTAATTCTCCACTGCAAGAACTTGTGTCTTATTTTTCAGTTGAATTAAAATACATCAGTTTCATGCAAGAACATGTTTTTAAAAGCAACAAATAGCAACCCTTTTCATTTGCTTCCATCACAGAAATCTATTAATAAAAAACGTGGTCAAAATTAGAAGAGGCTGCTGATAATGAGATTTTTTTAAAGGTTCCTCAAATGGAATTCAAGTTCAAGTTTTATTATAGATACCTTTGGCCAGTTGAGCCCTAGACATCTGGAAAAAAGTCAAGGATTTTTTATAATACTTAGGAATTGTATTCTGACAAGAATAATAAGGTTTGGGGATATGAAAGGAGATTTGTTTCTGCTTTTGTGTTCTTCTGAAAGCAAAAGATAATTTCTGCTGTAGAGTTGGGCTTATCTTCCTGGTGTATATTTCTGAGTTATATCTTTTTAATTAGAAGACCATTTCAGTAGAAGAGTAGTTCTTATTTGTATGAAGTTACTTTAAAGCCAATAATCTAAAGAGGACAAATACACATTAAAGACAATACAAGAATTTCCATTCTGGAATAATCATAAATGCTTTCCTATACATCCTATACATTTTAAAACCTCATTTATACCTTCTACAGTATAAAGTTTAAGTCTGGTGAAAGGTAGATAGTTAAAGCCAGCAACATTATACTGAAGATTTCATTAAGTAGGATCTAGCAGTTTTGTATACAACTATCTGTTGTTTTCTGCAGAGCCCTGGTACTTCCACACGTACTAAGTTCTTCAGGACTACTTCAGAAAGACACAGTTAAGAAATCAAATGTACTGAATGAGAATTGTTAGTAAGATACAAATAGGTACATTTTAATTTTTTTTTCCCTTTTGCTCACCTTCACTGATTTTAAAAACAAGAGTTATAAACAGGAGTGAAAAATTCTGGACATGTTACAAAATGAAAGACCAAGGGTTATGGTATTTCATCCCTTTGCAAACTCTTTGTTTTATGAGCCCCCACTGGTACCTGTGTTCTTTCTCGATGACAAAGTGATGTATTCTTTCCCTAGCACACAGACCTCTTCAGCTATGTCATTCATGTAAGTAAGGTTTTCTTATAAGCCATTTTCTGCCAAGTTAATACACCAAAGCTTTAAAGGTGGAATACAAGAGCTCTTTAAAATGTTTCAGGGTGCCTTCCTTCATACAGTCAAGAGTAACTGCAATCCATTTAAGTCAAATGCTTCATATAAAAAGAAGCATTTAGAGCAGCAGGATTATTTTTAAGGCAGTTTATTTTCTATAATGGTTTTGGACCAGCCCTTTAGTTTTAAATAGCATTTAACTCATAGATAGAAAACTTAATTTTCTCCCTGCACAGAATAAGTGACAGTTCCTTATGTAACAGTCCTCAAAGCCTGAATGACTGTAAATAGTTATTCAGGCCTTGTTATTTGCTTCTGACTTGCTTGTAATGGCTTAGTATTGTGATAATGCAATTAAATGCTGTGACTTACTACAAAGCAATGGAACATACAATGTTCCAAACTAAACCGATGTTGCCATGTGGTTTAATTTGACTGCAGAATATGGCCAGTGCTTGTAATAGATGTTATTAATCAGAGACAAATGTGAATGTAAAATCACAATGTGCAGGTAATAGGCAACTGATAATCAGACCATCCATTTTGAGGGATCAGGTCAAAGAAAGATTATTATCATTTTACATTAAGCTTTGAGGTGCTCTGGCTTGACAGGTCAGCAAGATCTAAATGCTGCCATTCTCACTGCAAATAAACCATTTGATCTCTGTTTAAACATGCAATACTGGAGTGTCACTCAAGGCCTGGGAGTGCATCCAGGCCATGTCCTATCTCCATCTGGGATGAAATTGAGATGCAAAGCTCTCCTCCCAAACTTCTGACTTTCACAGGAAGGATGGAGGCACCTTGGTCAGGAGGACAGGATGCTGGGGAGCGCTGCAGAGCACAGTTACCTACAGCATGGCCCTAAATTTTGCCACTGCCTGATTTGATAAAAATCTTAGCTAGAACTTTGTTTTCATCCTTTTATTTACATACTCTTTAGAATTTGTATTGGTGAAGGTGCAAACCTCTTTAGAAATTTCATATGGGATATATGGACTTGCTTTCCTTAATCCCAATTTGGGATGTCTTTAGAAATTGCTGACAAACCCCAGGTGTTCTCTTGACCAAACACTAAAAACTAAGGTTGAATATTCTTGGTCTAGAACATAATTGTTTACACGTAGATTTGGATTCTGACCCATCTAAATGTAGTATGAGGTTTCCTCTATGTTTTGGGGGAAGCGTTTGGATCAAATTTCTCTCCAGATAGCTCTATTCTTTATTGCATGCTTTTGCATTAACCTATTATTTTCCTTTTAAATAAACTATTGTTTTACCTGTTTCAAAATGTAAAAGTTTGGGATTTGTTCCCTTTCACCACATACATGTAAATTCAGGAGTATTTATTCGCTTCTTTACTAAGCCCTGGTTATATACCAGATGGGAAATGACAGATCTGCATATCTCTGTATAATTCTGACATCTCTAAGTCTTTTTATAAAAACACAAACTTATATTTATAAGGGCGTCCAAAATGAAAATACATGCACTTTAGGCAAAATGTTTACAGTTTGCTTATCCACATAATAACCATTTCACAGATCCCAAAATATTTATTTTCAATATTGAACTTCTTTTTATGGTTGATCCACTCTCTTTCAAAGCTGTTCAGTTTATACAACCAGTAAATTACTTTTCCATAATTGCTGTAATTACAGTTCTCCTCATGTGCTTACTCTTATCTCAGAACTGTGCTACTGTTGAACATTCTTGTAACAGAAAACCTCATGTTTATTTAGGAGATAACACAGAACACTCTGCTAACTAAAATATCTATTTGGGAAGCTCTCTGTAGTTAACATAATGTGATATTACTGTGATTTAAAATGCAGTAACAACATACCAGCCATAAAAAAAAAAAAAAGCTTTTAAAGGCAATGTATAGCTCAATGAAACCTTGAAATGTTAAAATGTTCCTATTAAAAATCCGTCTGAAACCATGGCGTTATTGTGGAAACAGAAAATATGATAATAGTAAAAAACCTACCAATGACACCAATACAGTCTCGGTCATTCCTACACAATGTGGGGAAATC
Organism: Athene cunicularia; assembly: GCF_003259725.1. Classification (NCBI taxonomy): domain Eukaryota; kingdom Metazoa; phylum Chordata; class Aves; order Strigiformes; family Strigidae; genus Athene; species Athene cunicularia. The sequence goes on along the minus strand of NW_020799091.1, from coordinate 54,027,007 downwards.
CCCATTTCCTGCTTAACCATCTCTGAAGAAACAGCTATTGTAATATATTAGGACTGTGCATTTTGTACTTTGACAGGAAATTGTATTTTACACTTCTTGAGTAAGTTTAATCAAAAGTGATGTTTCCTCATGTGCACAAACTCTTCTCATTACGTTCTAGTTCCTGCTAATATCTATACAGAAAGCAACCCAGTTTTTTAAAGCACAGCTATGAGGAAATAACATTTCATTACTTGAAATACTCATAATCCACAAGATGGAGAGGACTTCTTCCTAAATTAAAACTTTTTTTTTTTGTGAATTTAATCATAGTTTTCATCTTCATCTCCTTTAGAAATGCCTTCCCTTAGTTTTACTGTCAGTGATGATTACCCAAACCTGCTATTGCAGTTCTAATTGCCTCACTAAAACACCTCAAAAACACAAGGAAAGAGGATGATTGTCAACACGGTTCTGAGATGAGCTGAGGCAGTCTTTCCTGAAGCTTTCTGCACTGTTGGCCTGTATTCACAACTACTTTGCTATTTTCTCATGGATACAGTGAAACACAAATATATCAAAAACGGCATTAATTTCAGAATCCAGACTAAAGCTGACCTCTAGTAACACTCTGACACATTTACTGAAAGGTACCACCCAAATTTTGTCTGTGCTTCATATTTCACCACTCCTTCTGCTGAATACCATCTTCTTCTCTGTCATTTTTCATTTTGTTACCATTAGTCATGCAGGAGTTTTCTTAAATAGAGCTTTTGCCATCTCTATCAGTTTTTTCTACATATCCCTGCTTAGCAGCCCACTATTCAAAATCACATCAGAAAGCATATATTTCATCCTTTTCTACTACTTTAATTGTTTTCCCTCATCTATTTCTTCATTATTTCTAGTTCATAAATGTATTTAAGTCTCTAAAACATTTTGGTCCTTTACATAAAGGAGGATGCAGTATACATCACAGTTGCATCCAAGAATGATATTGTGAGATGTCTTTTATAAGATCAGTTAAAAAATAAAATAAAGCAAACCCACAATTTCTTCATGCTAGAACAGGAAACAGAGCAAATGGCACAAATGCAAAAGTAGAAAATTATACATAATTAATTTTCTCCTTCATAAAAGGGACCTTTCAAACAAAGAGTTATCTAACAGTCAATAAAACTAGAATAAACTGACTTATATGGCAAGCATATAAAGTAATTGACAGTTCATTTTCTTTAAGGAGATGCATATTTTTTTCAGCATTGTGCTGCATATAGCTCCAGCGAAGAACTGAAAGCAGACCCTTAAGGTGGAGCTACAGGTAAGAGCTTTTACCAATTTAGTAGCATTAAAAGGATAGAGGGAGATCCCATTTTCTCACCCCACATCTTAACCTTACTCCTTGTTATGATCACTCACAGCTTATTTTGCAATGGCTCTAGCATGCATTGGATGATGATCCAATTGGACAATAAGCCAAGACAATTTAGTAATCAGCCAGAAAAGTAAACTGGTTTAAAAAAAAAATAATAAAAGGACAAGATTGGGAGGAGGGATTATTTCATGCTTGGGCAATGGGTTTATTCACAAAAATCTCCTATCAGCATTCAAGTGAATGCAAAGGAATCAGTGCAAATATGCGGCCATAAGAGGTCACAGGGATGAAGAAGAAATAAGTGAAAAAGACATCTTTTCAGCAGTGATGACCTCAGCCATATCTTGTAAAGTTATGATTTACATTTCTACTTGAGATGTCCACTCCTTGAGCTGATTGCTCATTAATCTCACTGAGAATTTCAAACAGGTTTTCCCCTCATGGTTCATTTTCTGCCAGGTTAGCAGACTGAAGAAACTTAGAAAGAAGATCAGGAGAAAGGAAGCAGCAAGAACACATGGCTGGGAATGGGTTCTCTGCTTTCAGAAGCTCCCAGCTCTTAGACTGGCTCAGTCTTCTCAGGATGCTTCACCTTAGGGATGTTCTGCTAAATTCACCATGAAGATGAAATTAGTATTCCATCTCTTACCCTGAATTGTTTCCTTCTGCCATAACGTGTTGTTGCGGTATATGAGTTAATTGAGGTAGCTGGGGCAGCAGAAAGCCTATCCCAGCTTTGTGACTGGGTTAGCTTCCTGTTGTTTCTGGTCCCAGTGAGCTCTCCGCAGCCTGAGTGCTTCCCTGATACTCAGAAAAGACAGGGCAGAAGCACATGGCGAGGACAGAAATGTGACTGACCTGTTCACAGCAGTTGCCCATAGCTTCATCTCTCTGTAACATCAAACTAATCTCTTAAATCACAACCTGGCTGGTGTTTCCGTTGCCATCACTGGCCTATGGAGCCCTTTGTCTCTCCCACTGGCTCATTCCCACTATGGTGCCTGTCCCTGCTCTGTGTCAGCAGTGGTGTTTGTGGGGAGGATCACAAGATCAGGGGATTGCTGATGATATAGTGGTACAAACACACATCTGGCTGCCATGTGGGGACTGCCTTAACTGGCTTAAGCAGGATGGGTGCCAAATGTGAAATGATGGCCAGACAGTGGTTCCCAAATGTAGCTTACTCAGACGCCGGTTTCATAGGATTAGAAGTGTTTTCTGTCATACCTTCCCACTCTGTGCTGGACCATATGCTTAGGACAAAACAGGGCACTGGCCCCAATTCCCCCTCCCCTACAAGACAGTAGAAACAACAGTGGCAGATCCTTTCTCCTTCACAGAAAAGGACCCACATGAGGAGCTTTCAGGCTCTCATCTCCTCTGAAATAGAGGAGAGACATCAGTTGTTAGGTTTTGGGTATTGTGTTAACTCCTGAATGTCAAAAGGTGACTGGGCTATGACTACACCTCACCCTAGTGAATCCATAGGGAGGGTCCATCTAGACCCTTTGCTATTGTGAGGAAAAAGGATTAAAAAGTTTTAAACTAAGAATCTAGGGCTTTGGGTTATAAACTAGAATAATTAACTCAAAGAAAATAGAACACAGAGCATCTTAGGGTGCTGTTTCATTGTTTATTGAGATCTCCTAGCTCACTACACATCCCCTCCCTTGTCATGGTGCCAGAACTCACTGGGTCACAAGGAGAGCAAAATCAGAGAAAAAAATTCAACTAAATAACTCATGAAAAAAAAAAGACCAGAAAACAGGAAAAAGTAAGAGGTAAGAAAAAGGAGAGGAGAGGAGAGGAGAGGCTAGGAGAGGAGA
>NW_020799091.1:54008798-54023777 GCF_003259725.1 Athene cunicularia | reverse complement strand
AAAAGAAAAAGAAAAAGAAAAAGAAAAAGAAAAAGAAAAAGAAAAAGAAAAAGAAAAAGAAAAAAAAAAAGAAAAAGAAAAAGAAAAAGAAAAAAAGAGGCAGAAATTGGCTCTTTAGCCCCCAGTGCTGGGACTGGAACACAGGAAAATGCAGGGATGTGTGTCTGGTATCACTCATTTCTGAAGCAGCATCAGCTCCTTCAACTTAGGTCAGCTAATAATGAAGCCACACCTTCAGGCAACATTCAGAATTCTGCATAAAAAGCATGTAAAATGCATATCTACTATGGCATCTGGGAGCAATCTGCATTGGTCAGCAGCTGCTCAGAGCCCGTGAGATCTGTATTCTTTGCTTCCTATGATCTTATGGATCATTGCTACATATATTATGTACACAGTGAGTCTCTGCAGAGAAACAAATAATTTCAGCTGTCTTAGGTTAGAGCTTCCTAAAGGCACAATTCTCCACATTTATGTGAAATTTCAGATAGTCATGATAATTTATCTGACTGTACATTGAAATCTAAAAATTATGGCCTTAAAAACTGGGAATTAAATAAGCCTTTTCAGATTGAAAGTCAGTGATGTAGAGACAGTCTGAATCATTCTGGGAATTTTGAGATGCCTTAGTACCAGTTTATGAGTACATAAGCCCTAAACTGTGATAATTAATCTCTTTTCAGGTTTATACCTTCAGGAATTGAACATATTGGAAATCAAACAGATTAAGATTGTTATTCAACATCTTTTCTGCCTGTGCATCTTTCTTAAAAAAAGGCAATTAACCCATTCCTTCATTCTCTGTACAAGATGGAAGATGGTATGCTACTTGGGAATATCCACTCTGGTTTCTCAGGTACCAGCAGACATGGCTGGGCCATCACCAAGCTCAATACAGGTTAAAAGGCTCCAATAGGAGCTCAGGGAAAAACAGACAGCAAGCCTAGGCTCAGTTCTGTGCTGCTATTTTATATTGTAATTAGCATATAAAACAGATATTAGTACCTAAACTAAATAAAGCTCAGGTTGCACCTTAACTGCAGTAAAAACATGTGTTATCGATATCTTACCAATATCTGTGTTTTACTACTCATTTAGTAATGCTTTTTTTGGAGTGAACTAAATTTCCAACCCATACAAACTCCCCTACTCCAGCAAGCTGTTGTGGGAATAGACATGCATTGATAAAAAAAGGTACTATTCTCACTAGGCAGACAATGTTCCATTTGGTGATGATATTTAAGCTTAATTGTTCAAATAGTGGGAAAGGATGTGTAGGTCATCATAGTGCTCCTAGGTGCCCCAAATGACAGCAATTCATCCTACAATTTACTGCAATAATTAGGAAATAGTTTGTGTTAATTCAGGTACTCTGTGTAGGTCACTGATCATCCACATGACTCCACGTGGGATGTGATAATTTTCTTGTTTACATATAATTATATACATATCATATGCACAACAGGAAGGAATCTGTTGTTCTGCTGTCCTATGGTCAAGTAAGGAAAAAACTGTGATTCCCAAAGGCCTGGTTTTTATCTCTCTCTTTTTTTAACTCACTGAAAGGTGACATGTACATTTGCAGAGTGTTGAATCATTATTTCTTTCAAATAGTAGTATTGTAAAAAGATGTTTTGGTTGGGATGGTGCCTATTCATATTCTTGGCACTTCTCTAAAATCTGTGAAGGCATTTGCTCCATCTCCCTCAAATAAACAAACTACATCTGCTATTCCTCAAGCAGCAGCGTGTTGCCTCTACTTAAATATAACTTTTTAATGTAAAAATATTTAAGTATTTTTCAATTTTGTTTATTAAAAAGTCTCATAACATACTCCTGGGAACTCATTCAGTTCCCATACCCTTTAATTCCCTAAATAATAACAGTAAATAAAATGCATCCATATATATATAACATTGAATAGCACAACTCTACACCTTTCCTCTTACCTTTCACATATTTCACCTAACTTCTCACATTTTGTCTCTAATGTAGTCACCTATGATAGTTTGGATTTTGTGATCTTGCTTTATATGCTTCAGCAAAATATTCACTAATCAAATAGAAATCAAACAAAAGGAATTTTCTATCTCATCTGTATCCATTTAAATTAAAGGAATCTGACAGATAACCAAAGCTCTTTATAGCTGAATAGCTATGGAATTCAGATTGAAAAGAAGGAAATTCAATAGCTACCCAGTTTCCATTGAAATTAATGCTATTTCATAACTAACTCATTTGCCTTGAATTCTAACTCTTCTGCAAGGAGTTCTATGGCAATATAATAGTTATTTATTCTATTAATTTCAATAGAATTTCAGTAAAATTAATGAAAAGCAGTGTGTGCACATCCAGTAACTACTAATTCAATGCCATTTTTATTTTATATTTTAAAGAGTATATTTTTATAAGTATTGAAAAGCAATTTCTACAGGAAATTTTTTTTTTTTTTTTCACGTTTGCATTAGGGATCTTCAATGCTTGGAATAGTTCTTTTATGCCTGAAGGTCTTGCAGTATACTTTGAGCTCTACTCTGGACTGGAGGGAACAATTCAAAAAATCTACCTTCTTCCCCTCAAAAAGCCCTCTCCTGGAGCACAGTAAATTGGAGATCTGAGTGTCTTTCATTTCTCTTACAACAGTTTAGCACTTATGTGTAGGATATATTGCGAGGCAGATTTTCCAAGCAGAAGATGTTATGGTAACATCTGCAAATAAACTGAACTGAAATACTAAAACATCACGAGATAAATGAAGACTGATTTTATCCAGAACTATCTACTTTGTATGGTATTCCCAAATCTCTCAAAGTTTGTGTTGGTTTATGGACAAGCATTCAAAAATTTGAACCAAAAAGACTTCTGATAACACAAAGATTTTGTGAGCAAGTTAAAAATGAAAAAGAGAGATTAACCTTCTTTATAAATGCTTATTATTTTAATCCACAGCAAACACAATGTTCTTCAGTTTGAACACTTGTTTCAGAAATCCACAGAGGTGAAAGCTACAACAAAGTAGAACAGACAAGTAACTGAAGAATTGTGGCAAGTAGAAACACATTCCCTATGGCACTGATGAAGCTATAGTACAAGACTCCGGTGTGTAACATGCTTTGCATACTTGTATGGAACACTGAAAATCCAAGAGGCGAGCACAACTGGGCAAAAACCCAACAACAAAACTAGGTATACTGGTATCACCTGCAAGGAGCTGCATTCTTGCCACTTATGGAGTACTATAAAGTCACAAGACTTTACGAAATCTGGACCTATATCTCCATTTGGGTCAAATGAGATGAACGTAAAATGAGAAGAAAGTGAAAATTATTATTCAGTGTCATGTAGTTTGGAAAAAACTATTTGTAACCTGTTGTTTCACTCTAAAACTGTTCTTCAAAAAGTGCAATCTATGTTTACTTGACGGTTACTTTTCCTGTAAAGACTAGCTGCCTGGAGGTTGCACCTTGTAGCCAGTTCAGCTTGAACAATAGCAATAAGGCAGACTGGAACAGAAGTATCTTCATGCAAATTTTATCTGGGCTTATGACTGGGTTTAATATTGCCAGATTTCAAACAAATGTGAATCCAATTTGAAACATTATGCAAGACTACCCTGACCTTACCCACTGGACTTTGTGCAGCAGCTTTGCCTTTGATTTCAAGGCCTATATAATTAGATACACAAACTATCTTTTTTTTTTTTTTCTAAGGGGAGAGAAAATTCCCCAAATTTTAGAACCAAGAGACTTTTTATCTTCCTGAACTGAATGGGGACTGGGGAGATTGAAGGTGCTTTCACAGAAAGAAAAATAAGTTATTTGCTTTCCTCATCTGTTAGTAACAAATAACTTGACAAAATTAATTCATTTTGGAAGTATTTTAGAGTTACATTCAACATGAGTGGAATTAGATCTTCATGTATTATTTACTGCCATATTTCCATTACTAAATTATTTGCATCAGCTAAAGTTCTGCCATGCTGTCCCTCCCAATTTCAACCTAAGTTTATTAAGCTTTTATTAAACTTTTATAGACAAATTTTATCACAACTGGAATGTCAGAGGCTTCCTAAAAAGGTGCTAACATATCATTACCATAGTTTCACTTAGTTGTAATTTAAAAAATATTAATTTATATATATGTTCTTCAAAACATGCATCAGTCAGACAACTATTTTTTATATGTATTTTTTCTGGCAGCTGCATTTGAACAAACCAAATAAAATATGTGCTTATATCAACAGAAGATTGAAAGATAATGTAAGAATATATTAACTGTACATGGAGAAGACAGTAAAACTATGAAAAGACTCAAAACTGCCTAATAATTTAAAAGTGATTTATCTGAGTGCAGTCAATGTGCTAAAATGAGACTGTCAGTCATTAATATCTGGAATAGAGGATTTCTGTATTACTAAAATACATTTTTAGCCATCAGCGTGGCTTGGAGCAGCCATGTCTCATGCCTCCCACGGAAAGGTTTTCCTGACAGAAAATCTTTCAGCATAAATAGAAAGGAAACAAAACCATTCCATTTTTTTAATTGGTATGAAAAGCTAACTGAAGAGTAAGTGCAGTACAAAGAGGAGAACCTGATTTAGAGTATGTTTCCAGCACTGTAGATATCAGCAGTTTCAACAAAGAAAATATTCATGGATTCATTTTAGTTTGTCATAAGAAAAACCACAAACTCCTTCTTTTGAGTGTATAAATGCAACACAGATTACAAATTGTAGCTATGTGTGCCAGAACTGTCACACGTTTGTAGAGTAGAGACAGTCTATATCGTGCTTAACGGCTTCCTTTAACTGATGTATTAAAATAAGGATGCTGAAGTATAACTAAAAGCCAGTGGGTATCATCCTAAATGTTTTATTAGAAAAGTGAAATCTACTGGAAGATTTTCTGTATCCTTTCATATATGAATTTCAAGTTAGCAAGTTGTGAGTGCTCTATGTTTTATTGGCTCATGCTCAGGGTAACTTCTTGCTGTTTTGGTACTCTCCATTTACTACAGTACGTCATTTGGTTTGGTGATGGTTTTCTCATCCTACAGCTGAGCTAAGTGCAAGATGCTGTTGCAACCTGCACACTGAAAGCAAAGACTGATCATCTTATTTCACAACATCACAGTGAGGTGCAAAGCTTGGCTGAAAAATGGAATTATCTTTTGAGGTCAGCAACAAATATCCAGTGGAACCAAAATTGAATTATTTATTTTTCAAGCTATTTTTTCCTATATAGTTATCTGTATTTTAAGAGTTAACAAGACAAGATGGATAGAAAGGCTCTTTACTGCTGCTGAAAATTGAAGTGTGATATTATGAAGGTGAGTTTCTACTGACATGGAAAGTTCAGCATATGCTTCTGGTGGCTAAATGAAAAATACATGTCATGGGAGTTTAAATTCCCATTGGTTAACTTGCAATATAAATGACATGAAGGAATGTTGAATGTTATATTACAGGGCAGGTGACACTGAGTAACACGGACAAATAAGAAATATAGGAGCTGAATTTTTCATATTACCTTCTAAACACATTGAAATCTCCCAAATGCATTTAGATTTCACTGTTGCGAAAATGCTCATTGGCCATACCAACTTTGGCATAGCATTCTGGACCAAACTAATTCTCTTGACTATAGTAATGATAAAACTTTCTGTTAGTAAGGAGGAAAAATAATCTGTTTTTCCCAATAATTCCTTCATCTGAAAAAAAATATTTCTTTACAAAAAGAAATGGAGGATTGACATACTGCAAGAAGGGAATCCATAGAACCCTTACCTGAAAGAGATAATTATTTCCTGAATCTTTTGTTTTACTAAAACTCTGATCACTCTAATGGTTTTAACTTTTTGCTCCACTAAATCTGGTACTGATATAGGATACTGTGTAGGGATCTGTATCATAGGCTCTTTAACAAGTCATAAGAAATTTATAGCTCAGTCAACCACTCTTCACCATTTTCTATCAGTTTATCCTTAAAAAGTCTTCCTGAAACAGAAATGTTGACTGTGTGTAATCTGTGCCCCTGTATATACACCTATGTGGCTTTGTTAGAAAACAAAGAATATTCTGTTTACATTAAGGAACATATGTACTTAATATAATATCCATGCAAAATTATGTATTTCAGTATTTTTTGCCATATTGCTAATAAGGTTTGGAGCATTTGGCAATATGGAGTAGTTTATGTATGGCTCAAAAAAGACCTGCATAAGCAGTTAAAAAGTAAAGAAAATTTAGTGATTGAGACCGAGATTGTCCACAAATCTGAATTCTATTACTGAATTTTGGGTTGATTAGATTACTGAATCTTGGGTTTTAATTCTTCAAGAAACATCTAATTGAAACTTGTTTCGAAATTCAAAGACTAAAGAAGCATAGGAAATGACACTAAGAAACCCCTAAATGTGTCATTAATGGAAATTGGAAGCTTACTTACAACCCAAAATCTCTTTTTTTTTGTTGTTTATTGTTCATGTACAGCATTAGGATTTATTTGTAAGGAGAAACTAAGACTGATTGTCAACACTTTTTTCTCTATTTCAAAAACAAGTATGTGCAGTTTCCTTTTAAGGTCATAGACTTGACTGTAAAAAGATAATATACTACCTAAGACATTATCATAAACAGATTAGCCTTCAGGCAATGGCTGAAAATTATAATACAAAGCAAATCAATGCCAATTTTGCTATGACATCATTGCAGTAAGGGATTTGTACCTATCACCTTTTACTGATATTGAATAATAACCTCAGCAAAGTAGTTTCAGATATAACCAGGTGTTTTGATAGTAGTAAGGTAGGGAGGTTTCTTGCTGTAGAATAAATTTACCCTCAGTAACATACAACTCTCATACATTTACCTCAATAGTGGAGAACATAATTTGACATTTGTTGCTAATATGAAGTTTAGAAAATCTGAAATAGCTACTAAATCAATCTATCAGAAAGAACAGATAATTCAAAATATTTCATAGTTTCAAGTTCTATTTTCAGAGTATGAAAACAGATTCTTATTCAAACAGATGCAGATTCTAAGACAAAATATTTTAAAAGTATAAAGTGGTGTCACAGTGCAACAAAATGCTTTTATCAGGTATACAGTCTTAAATACAGATGAATACAAGCAGAAATAAAATGCAGGAAAATGGACGCAAAGACAAAAGTTGAAATATAACCTTCAGTATTCCTCTGGGCAAAATTGAAATTATTGCATCATTATCTTTTCCCTGAAAAACAGGAGTGTCTTGCAAAACATAAAATTCAGATCATATGAAGCTTATCAATGCTGATCAAGCCAAATTATGATGTATCTGAAAATGTTCATAAAGATAACATAATTTTCACGCTTTCTAGCATAATATAGCATTGCTTCAATTAAGTACAGCCCACGTAGCAAGTTCAGACCCATTAAATTGATATTTAAATCCTCCTGATTGCAGCATTTCAAAGAAATCTCTTTACAGTGTGTGCTCCATTCACATCCTTATTTCATATGTCAGAGAGACCAGGTGCAAACTTCCCAAGCCAGAAGGGAAACCCGACCAGGTAAGAGGCACAATATTTTCCAGCTGATCCCTGGCCTATGAAACAGGGAGATCAGCACAGTGCCTGAGGGATGTCCCAACAGATAAACAGAGTTTCAGATTTACATAAGCATAATTAATTAAGAGATCAGTTCCTCCACTGAAGAGAAAACTCTTCTGAGGTGTTAATATACAGGGTGACCTAGGACAGAAAGAGCAGTACTGTTTACTCCACTCCTGGAAGCAAGAAATCCCTTGAGAGAGCATAGCTATGGACTTGGAAAAGTACAAAATAATAATGCTTGATTCACGCATTATTCGAGCAATACATGACATATTCTTCTGTTTCAAGAGATGTCTCATGTAACATGCCTGCGTTCACTCATAGCATTTTGAAGGGCAGTGGCAAAACAGCTTCCCCGGAGCTTCCTCTGAATGCAAACACAGAGAAATTTGCTATTCTATGCAACTTCCCAACGGCGCTCATGCATACTAGCCAGTCATTTCAGTCTGATGTAAAATGATGTGAAAGGGCTGGAGATGAGGAATGAAAGTGAAACTAAAAAGTCAGCATTTGAGTCCAATGGTTTAATTATAAAATCTTTTAAACTTTTTTGACAATGCTGATCAGCTTTGTTATTGTCAAAAGATACCGTAGCATCTAAATGCTGCAGTCAGCTTGGGTCTCTGTTGTGCCTGGAGAAAATGCTGTGTACTTGTCTCTCATACCACTTCAGGTTTGAGAAGCTTTCTCCTGCAATTGCAGAAATCATACAGTACAAGAGTATTGTGTACAGATGGCAAAGGTAGAATTCTAGAATTGCTGAATTTGATCCAGTATTTGTAACTGTCACATGACATGACGATGGGTGATGTGCTTCACGTGCACTAATATCTTTCCGTCCGTAACAAAACCGGCATAGTTAAACACCATACTTCATTCCCACAAGTCACGTCAAAGCTCAGTAGCCCCAGAAGTTTGCTGCTATCATTCAACTAAGCATCTGCATCTTCAGAATCCCACAGCCCCTCTTCAGGAGCTGCAGTTTTCGAGTCACTACGAGTGAAGCCTTTCGCGTACTTCCAGGATGCATCCTCCTAGTAACGAGCTGCCAGTGGTCTCAGCAAGATCAGGCCAGATGAGTCCCAGCCCTCTTGAGCCAGTAACTGGAGCAGAAGATCCCCATAGTCCCACAGAAGCAACCTCCTTCTTCAGTGACACATCCTAAGGCAAATATACAGGGCAATGGATGCTGTGAACTGCTCGCAAGAAGCTGTACTGCCCCGGGGGAGGCACACGGATTTAGCAGGGTAAGTAGAGTTCAAGCAGCAGGCAAGTGCTGTTGTCATTTGCATGCTGCTGGCAGTCCCACAACTTCAGAGACCTTCTCGCAGGCTGAATGCCTTACCATCTGAGTAATTACATAGCCAGGTTGTGTGTACTTTCTATTTCTGAGGGAAGAGAAGCAGTAAGGAAAGAGCAAATACTGCTGTTCTCCTCTTCCACACATTATCGACCTCACTGAATGGTGGCGTTCCCTTTATTTCAGGGGTGCTCCTATATACTCTGACTAAGATATCAGGTCTTGGTATCATATTTAAATTGTAGGTAGTAATTCTATTATTTCTGGAAAACAAGGGGAAAATATGGGATCATAGAAGCTAACCGTTTATTAGAGAATTTAAAAATTACAATACTGTAATCTTTTAATCAGGTGTCGAGTTCACTCTTCATATGTACAACTACATATTTTTATCCTGAACTGACGTAATTGTCTTATGATGTTAAATGTGGTTTTTTTAATAGCACTGCAAATTCCTTCACGTAGACTACCTATGTAATGTGGAGACTGGTGGGCCTGAAGCACACTAAAGGTTGTTTTCATAAACATTAGATTTACATCTGCAAATCTGGTAGTTCTCGACTTCTGAGCAACTCAACTTGCAGTTGTATCACACAACAGAGTACTCATTTTCCCTTTCTTTTGGGAAACAGAAGCTAAAGCAGGAAAAAGAATTCTAAACTACAGATTCAATTTTTTCATATATAATCAGGATGGGGCTCCACAACCCTTAGAGCCATGCACCAAACCCTGCCACTTTAACTAAGGGAATAGACATTGGTGTGTATATATAATAACAGATACTATAGTCTGTACAGACAAGAGACTTAAAGAAAATATTAGTTCTCCAAACTCTGGAGGCACTAAAGTTTCTCTAAGCAATGGATATAAAAGATAAAAAGCATTAGATTAAGATGATTTTCCCTATTCTCATTCTGATGCGTGGCAAAGATGGTTTCACTAGAGATGTCATGATGCATTTCATTCAGGAAGAAAGCAAGAAAGGGTAATTTTAGCCTAAACAATTAGATGTTAGCTAATTTGACATGAACTGAAAATAAGGCTTTATATACAGGTTTTGAGATTTAGGCTGCCTTAACTATGAATGCTCTCAGTTTTCATAGGGGCACAAGATGGATATTACGAAATTTTAGTGTTTGCATTCGAGTACTCATTCTATGCCTGTCAAACCAAAATTCATGAATTTCTACCAGAAACTCTGAATTTGGAGTAATGGAACTCCAGGTCTGCAGGAACCTTCTGCAGTGCCTTCCCATGGAGGGAACAATATAATTTAATTTTTCTCCCAGAGTCCTTATGAGAGGTTAACTTAAAATAAAAACCCACAGCATACTTAAAAATAATGATTAAGTAGGAGGATGGCAGAGGCAAGAAATTCAAGTGCCAGGTAACCAAGGTTTCTAAAATCCTTGGTTTTAGCTCTTACCATGCTCAAGCAGAAGCAAGACTTTTGCCTTCTGAGTTACAACAGATTGGCTGCCTTTGGTCTGTAGTGTGTAAGGGTAAATAGAAGTGACAGATGTACACTTCGGAGAAAGAAAGGGCAAAACCCCCAATCTGCTTTGAATGTTATTTCAGTACACTTCAGAAGTTTCCTATTTTCATGAACCTAACATGTAGGTGCCTACACAGCTATGTCTGTGTTTATTTACAGTAGCTGTATACAGAGGAACAAGAAAATTGTAAGGTGTTACTATTACAATTATGGACTGATTTTTCCATGAACTAAAGTGAATCTTGAAGAGCAGTTATTACTGTAATAAACCGTTAAAAAAACCAAACCAAACCAAACCAAAAAAAAAACCAAAAAGAGACAAATCTAGGTGGTCTCTTGAAGCATTAAAAGGAAAATGTTTATCCTTGTACTTGCACATGGAACAGAGAAAACACCAAGTCCTGAGGGCTTTTGTAAGAAGTAAATAAAACTGATTGCATATTTACATCACCCTAAAGTTTTTATTTTGATGGGGAGTTTTACGTAAAATGATCGAGTTGTTGTAAGTGAGACTGCATCCTATCTTCTACCTCAAGATCTCCTCAGGTCTGAGTCATACTGATGGGAAGAAAAAGAGGGATTCTTAAAGCACAATAGCACGAAAGTTTATTAGTGGTGCAGAGCTGCTGTAATGACAGTAAGTGAAATAACTTCAGGATTGGAAGGAGAAGCTTGTGCTGAAGCCTTGCAGATATGATTTGCTCCTGTGACTGAAGCCTAGCAGGGCAGTGGCAGTCAGAGGTGGCTCAGGCTCTCTGAGCCTGGATGCCACCTTTGCTGGCCTTGAATACTACAGCACGAAGACACCATACGCTGATCTGCCTTGCTACACTACAGAGCTTGTCAGATATTGAACACACTGCTAGCAAACCCACTTGGTCTCCAGCCTGAGCAGAAGGATGGCTGTGGACATGAACTAGTGCAGGACCCCCTTGGCTCCTTTGCACAGGCAGGGATGAGATCCCGAGCCATCAGAATTATAGTCATTTGCACATCTCCGTTACTGCACACCTTCTGAAATGTTTTCCACAATCTCCCACCTATTAAACACGGAACAAGGTCAAGGTGTGTCTGATTTACCATTGAATAATTCCTAGGAAAAATCCCCTAACTTTTAATTTCTGCTGCTATAAATAGACGTGCAATGGAAAACCTCCATGGCTTTCAGCAAAGCAATCCATGGACTGCACAACTACACAGGCACTACACTAGTGTACACTTTGTCACTAAATACAGTAACAAAGCATTTATGATTTACTTTAGATGTCTAAAAAAATAAAAGCCTGGGTGCAGTCATTGCTGTGATTAAAGCAACTACCTGGATTTTTACTCTTCTGTTGTTCTGAAATATTTAAGTAAGAACTATAATATTTGGCTCACAATCTTGCTTGACATTCAGATTTAGTATCATCTCTGATGTTGTCTCAAGACAGAAAAAGTTAACCCCACTGCTAATTGTGAAATAAATCCTGAAAAAAAACAAATGGGTTATGGCCACTTTGCCATCCTGAACCTGTGGATAATGCAGTGGTTGGAATGAGATCCAGCTGCTTTCATGGAAATCATCTTTTTGCTGCTGTTGATTCTGAAGCTGAATGAGGGCACCAAGGGGAGCTCATTCCTTGAGTGACATTTTTTTGGGGGAAAAGAGCAGTTAAAGGAAAATAATGATCACTTGTAGTGAAAGCTAATGTTAGGGAAAGTCAAAGAATCTCAAGATAGAAATAGGGACTGAATCACAGTGTAGCTAGAGAAAGAGGATAACAGTATTCCTAAAACTGAGTGTAATTCCCTAAGATAGATGGGATTTGAATCATTGTAAGATGGAATAGCTTTCTCCATCTCTTCCGTGCTTCTGTGAACAGTGGGACCCCTGATCCTTATCGCTGTTAATTTGTATAACTTCATGGAGAGAAGCATAATTTTGACTATATCTGTTGGGCCATGAGACAGAGAAAATGCCCTTTTCCCCATTCCACAGAACAGTCAGCTCCTCTGCTGAGGTGATCTCTTTCCTCAGCAGTACAGTTCCTCTACTCATTCTTTTTATCTCGCACTTGCTAACTTTGCTTGAGACTGGTGCAAAGGAGATTAAGAGGGGTAACTAACAGGCAAAACATCAGAAGCAAGCTTTGTCAAAATACACATTTTCAAAGTCAGTGTGTCTAATTTTCTTTTAAATATGTATAAACATTTTATATAGATACCCGGAAGAAGCATTTATTCATTACAGTCTTATAATTCTAATATAATTATTAAAGACTGTCTTCCTTTCTCAGGCAAAATTCTGAGTTTCAGAGGAATTCTGCTAGAATGGGATGTGCTACATTTGGCTTTTATTGTGCAATAATGAAGGTAACAAAATACAAAAAGCCTATAATGCAATGATACACAAAAAGGACACAGACCTTAAGGTGACAAAAGCAGGAAAAATAAAATAAACCATGTGTCATGCTTCTGCAGCTGTTTCACCTCTTACAAATTTTCACAGTCTATAAAATCTTGGAAAGCACCAGATGTTTGGAGGAAGCTGTCCCAGTCTCCCTAGCTTTGAAAGTAGATGCAAGATTTATTAGTGCTATATAAATGTGATTCCAGTCCTGACTTTTATATTTATAAACTAGGTGGAACATGTAACACATCCTGCTGTCAGAGAGCCCATTTACTTTCCTCTGTTCTCCCTCATTTGTAGATCTCCGGTGTTGTTGGACAATGAGAGTAACTACAGAACAATACCAGAACATGCAATCCAAACTACAGTATTTGCTTAGTTACTGACAAACACATCTGAGAGTTTTTGTCTAGTACCAGCTTTTGCCAAAACAACCTTCCAATACTCAGATTATGAGATAAGCAAAACTATCGTGTTGTATATGAATATGCACTAACATTTGGGATTCCTGCCTATGCAGAGACTGTTAGTGCACAAAATTATAATTTTTTTCCCCTGTTTTTTTCCTAGAGCATGGTTCCTACTATTGGAACAGGGATAAAAACCGCTCATGCATAATTTCCAATCTTTCATAGCTCAGCGGTGCTGTAAAGTGCTGCCGTTCGTTTTAATTCAGTGAGTAGAAGTTTTGTTGTGTTTAGTACTAAGGGAATTTCATGTGTCATTAGAAAGCCTCTGACAGCTGTCAGAGACAGAGACAACTTGCCACATTTCAATCTTTCGTAAAGAAAGGACCAAGGACCCTCATCTCCAGCAAAGCTGTCAGAGGCCTCCAAAATGGGATAAAACAGAATACCTTTTCCAAACACAGGAAAATCTCCATCTCTCCGCTATTCCCTTCCCCTTGAAGTTGTAGAGGGGAGGTTGCATAGGTAGGAGAAAGAGGAAATATGTCTGAATGTATCTGGACTTTATACTGCCTTGTCATCACTGACCAGAAGGGATAATTACACAGCAGCCTGCTTTCCTTTAAGGAAGTACACAGTGTATTACATAGTATTTAATAAATTTAGCACTATGTTTTAATATAATGTACAAGCTTTCAAGCAGTTTTTATCTTCTGAGAGCAGGAACAACCAAAATCTTAAAGACATTGATGAAGTCAAGAGCTTTGCATCAAACACTCTGAAAGTCTGAATCTGTAGGCATTTCCACACTTTCCAACACATACCTCACTCTGCCCAGCACTCTTACTGTATTTAAAGCACCAGAAGATGAAATCTTCTCTTAAGACCTGAAATTTTACCTTCTATCTTCTGATTTGAAAAGGTGCTTGCCTTAAAAACTCTGTTGTTTACTTTAGTGTTTGTTTTGTTTTGTTTTTTCTAAAGGCCTATATTATTTTCTTTGATCAGAATTAGTGACAATTCTTACTCTTTTATGACAAAGTGAAAGCAGCTTATGCAATGTCTTTAGCAGGTTGGCACTGTTTTTCCATCAGCTCCTGCTCAGCTTTCTGATGATAAACTGACTTCACACCAGTAATCCCACAGTACCCCTCCATACAGCACTGCTTCCTGCCAGCTCCTTTAACCAGTACAAGGGACTGAGAAGGTATATTTATTTGCATGATTTGTTTATTATTGTTCTTTGCATTTTTTGCTTATGCTATTTTTACAGCACATTCAATACTGGTTTTCACTTTTCATACTCTGATTCATTTTTCATCCTGTTTTCTTCTCCCTATCCATCTTGTACCACCTCTGTGCTGAGTAAAGTGAAAATCCATGAATGAGTCAGAGTCAAATTTTCAAAGTCACATTGGTCAGTGGGGTTTGAAATTAAACTAAATGAGATTGCTCATTTTTTTTTTTTTTCCCAAAAGTGGAAAATAACATTTCCTTTCTTTGGTTGCAATGAAGAGAGCTTTTGCCTGTATTTTCCAGCTGCTTTTATTTTCCTGAAATCCAGTCTAGTCTATGATGCTCATCAATGACTGGTGTATCTATCCGTTTCTGTTCTTTCTATATTATCATTAACCTTGTCTCACTCCCAATCTAATCCTGTGTAACATCAAAACACAAAGGTCTTATTTCTTGTTAAATGTTAGTCTTCTGGGAGTTCTTTTTTATTTTTTTTTAATTTATTTTTTAAAATTTTTTCTACAAGATATCTTAATGGCTGTTTGAAAGAGAT
>NW_020799091.1:53920989-54008748 GCF_003259725.1 Athene cunicularia | reverse complement strand
CCCCCCCCCCCCCCCCTTAGTTTACTTGACTGAAGAGTTGCATGTTCTATACTCCATTCTAACATCTTGATTGCATGTTCGGTACTTTCTACTCAGCACACTGAGAGGGAGATATTTTACATTTTTTAATGAAGAACAAAGAATTATTAATTTCCTATGTATGTAACTTTTAAAGTTTTTTGCCTATATACTACTAGAATTAAGAGCAGCAGCTATTGTGAATTATGTTGACTGGATGTTATACAATGTTATTATCTTCTCAGCTTGCAAGAGCCTAGTTTTCAGTTGTAATATATAATATTTCTGCTATGTTAAGCTTGTTATTAAATCCTCAACCAAAGCTTTCTCAACATTTCACATACCATGTAATAATTCAGCTCAGAAGCAGTAACACCACACTATTCCTTTTGAAATACGAAATGTTGGCTGGCTCAGGGGGAAAAAGACATTTCTCCTGCAAGCCAGGAAGGTCAATTAGAAAGTAGAGGTGCATCTGCAGTTGCTTCGTTGTGAATATTGACTAACAGCATTTTCTAGCCTCATAAACCTCTGCAGATGTTTGCTATTACCAGCATTTCCTTCCACTAATATTTAAACTCTTCTTACCTATGAACAGATTCCACTCAGTATCCAAATCAGCCTGATTTGCTAGGCAGCCCTTCATTACATTGAGGCAATAGTTGTTGCAAGGTTTCACAGTGGGAAGTCCTCTGCAGTAAGGGCAGTACAACATCTTCATTAACGCCCGGATGCACCCTGGGGTGGGACTGACCTGCAGAGTTTAAGCGGGGGAAAGAAAAAGAAAAAGGAGGAAATCAATCTCCTGTTCTGTGAATTTCGGGATCGCTGAGATTATGCTTCTCAAGCAATAAGCACAGAAGGGGCAATTTGTGGAAAGAGCTCAACCCTTAATAACACCCTCCTATGAGACTAATCGATTCCTGCCAACTATCTTCATTTAGCACAGCCAGCAGTGATTTTCAGGAATGCAGAAATCAACACTCCCCTACTTATGGCAGTGCTTGTCTCCCCAGCCCTCCCACACAAAGTCTACTGGAAAACAAAGGAAAAACATCCAGGGAATCAGCTGGACAGTAAATGACTGATCCTAACACAGAGGATCATGAGGAGACCCCATGCTCTTCCTACTCAAGTTAGAACTGTAAATCACACCATCACCCGATCAGATTCCCCTTTTTATTAAAGAATAATAAATCCAGGATAATCTTGATGATTTCTAGAAAATTATTCAGAACTGCACCATGACAAAGTAATATCATTCTGTTTTCAGACAAAAACACCCTTCTGTCTTCTCAGACAGTTTCACAGCGAGATCAGACAGGGGTTATTTTTGGTCTTAAGTGACAAAAAGCCTTATAGACAATAGTCTAATGCATTTCAATTTCCATATCAGCATGGCACAGCATGGCTGCACATGAACTTAAAACAGCCACCAGAGTCAATGGAAAGACACACAGTGAGTTTAGGATTTCCAGCCAAAGTCATTAATACTGCACGTGGCTGACAGAAAGAAGCAATATAATTTTTTTGTGATATGTGTTACAGTTTGCACTAGAAGGGTATGGGTTTCCTGGAGAGGGAACATGGAGGTTAGGGAAAGGTTTTTTGCATAGGGCTTCTCCATTATTTCTAATCATCCTTCACCTCATCTTATTTAGTCATCAAAATGCTGAGCATCTATTCAGCAATGTGCCTTCCATGTTCAATGGAATAGGTCCTTTTTGGGTTGTTTATTTATCCCATCTCTTGAAGCACAGGATAAATCATCTTTTGGAGGACATCCAAATCCTTTATATCTAAATTTAAACTGCACAAATTGGTTACGTTTAACAACCATGTGAAGTTCCTTGGGTAAATATGAATTCCCTCACCCTCTTATTTCCATATTTGTTTCATCTCAGACTTTTAAAATTGTATGTACTGCTACAGCATACGTTTTCAGGCCAGAAATTCTAATTTGGATTAAAATGTTAGGTACTACTTGCAATAACATCTTGTCATGATGCAGTGAAGTGTAAGTTTCCTGTGATGGAGTTACAATCGAGAGCAATGACAAAGGGCTACAGGTTCCTCGGTGATTTCAAAATTCCTGGACAGGAGAGTGCAGAGCACTGGCATTCCTTTCACTCATTGTGTTGGTTTATGAATAAATGCAACACTTATAATATGAATTTGAAGGGATTAAACTGTTCTATACTCATGTTAGCATGTGCTGGAAGCATGAATCTTGACTGCACTAACAGTATGTGCTAAACTGACTGATGTGGTTTGTATTATCAGGACTGTACTAAAATGGCACTTCTTTTCATTTTCTCTGGAATTTCTTTCTCCCTTTTTGATGTTAAATCACTGATTTTTAGAGAACTATGCAGAACATACTCTTTAAACTGGACATTTTAATGGCTCTGTTAAGAGCTACAGCAGATGCTTCCGAGTATGCTCAGGAGATATTTTTGCCTTGGATTCCTAGGGAAATGTACTTTACTAGCACAACACTCTGATAGTCTGTGTTTATCCATCCTTTTCCAATAGCTTTTGAACCATTAGCCAATTTCAATCAAATTTGATGAAGGGCTTCAGGTCTCAGTACATTAAGATCCTACAAGTTTTTTCAAAATAGCGAGCTGAGAGAAGAAAAGGAGAGAGGCTCTATTACTGCCTTATTGAGGAAAAGGCTTAAGCATGAGGTCAATTCTTCAAAGGTATCAAAGAATCCACTTGGAGGAATGATACTGTGAATGACCCACTAGTTTTAAAAGCACCAGAGGGAACTTTCACCTTATTAAACAGCAGAAAATCCAAACACAAGGAAATCTGGACTTCATTATCTCCACTGCTCAGAACTAATTTTTAGAGTCACTTATCCAGCTGTTTTATCTTTATACCTCCAAACCTAGAACAGGCCCATTTTTACAAAATGTTTAGCATCAAAAGCTAAACTGTAAGCAAAATTCATATGATCAACAATGGAATATTCAAAAGTACTTTGAAACTGCTGCATAAAGCTAGAGGTATTTCTATTGGTGGGCACTGAGAGTTTTATCAGCAAAGCTCCTTTCATGCTTAAAATTATGCTTCTTTCCAGGGCCAGAAGTCTTGCCAATGCAAAGTTGTCAACACCTGATTGACCCCTAAGTTCAGCTGGAATCTACATGTTCTGCTATCCACGCTTTCCCCTGCCCACTTTGGTACTTGTGCTGACAGCCCATACACTTGTAGGATCTTGAACTTGCACAAAAACTCCCTGGCAATTTCATTCTTGGAAAGCACAGCTAGAGAGAAGACAGTTCCTGTCTTTATATTTATGTAAGCACAGTATCATAAATATTTACAAGAGCCTTATTCTATCACAAGTGTAGTCTGAGACATAACTAGCTATCATGTCTTTCTCTGCCAGAGGTCCAGATCATATCTCTGATCTGCTAGGACAGGACCCTAAAGGCCAGTTAGAATATCTATTTACACTGTCCCAGTGAATCTTGAATTCTTGTTGCATTACAGAACAGCTTTAACCAGAATACTCCCAAACACATTCCAGTGTGAAGCAGTCAGGATAAATTCTTACCATTCAAAATGAATGAGCAGGACCCAGGTGTCCCATACAACGTCTGGATGTTTTAATATCCCACATACAAAACTGTGGCATCATCAACAGTATTTTACAAGAAAGGAAGGTGCCCTGCTTTTGGTTAGAGACAAGTAATACAGTTCTTAAGATAAGAGGCCAAGCAGAAAGCAGATGGAGAAAATCTCTACAGAAGCCTCTGACATATATGTATCAGCCTCTGACAAAGACCAACACAAGCAGCTCCTTGCTGACCAAGCTGGATGTTGCAGGCCTCTGTTTCGGAAGATGCTATGATGGTGAAATAAAACACAAGCACAGATCAGTTGCTGTGTATGAGGGCAAGTGTCAGGGAATGGCTTATGTTCACAGTGCTTACTGCTAGCACCTTCTACTCCAAGCTGGCCATATCCCATACTACTACCTAATATTTGGCACTACATCTCCTCTGGGTCCCACCTGGTGCCTGTGTGACTAAAATACATAATAACTATTTTGTGTTGTTATTTTTCAGCTCCAAGTGTTAGCAATAATAGGAGGCAGTCCTGCAGGCAATGGGAGTAAAAGGAAACTAACTACAATGTTCATGTTGTGAAGTGAGACAAGAGGTTACCTCTGCTGGTGTT
Organism: Athene cunicularia; assembly: GCF_003259725.1. NCBI lineage: Eukaryota > Metazoa > Chordata > Aves > Strigiformes > Strigidae > Athene > Athene cunicularia. Next base: position 54,004,536 of record NW_020799091.1, on the reverse strand, counting down.
TACACTATACTTGGGTTAGTGTTGGGAAGAAGGGAGGGGACCACAACAAGACAGGTGTCTTCACGCAGGTTTCTGGAGGCAGTCTCTGTCCTCCAAACAGCGCACAAGCACTGGGTAGAGAGGGTCAGATGGAGAGGTCCAGAGTGCATCCAGGAGGAGGGCTAACAGCTAAGCTGTGACCTGAACACATGATGAGTCCCGTTTTCAAGCTTGCTCCATATTACCCTGTCACTTAGCAGCACTAATGTACCTTTAGGTCACCAACCCTTCCCAATTGTGGCAAAGGGACACTAAAGTAACTGGGATACTTTGGAAGTCTGAAGGCTAAAAGTTAAATGCTACAGAAAAATTGTTACAGAAGTTAAGTGCCTTTGTGAATCTAGCCTTCAGTGAGCAGTCAGGTTTCAGCTCTCAGCTTTAACTATTTTTTCTGTATCTTTATTTTCAGAGAACACAGTCAGGTCTTTTTCCTCCCTCAACTACAGCTGAAATATCTTTCATGCAAAAAAAAAATCAAATCTTGCTCTAATATTCTGAAATCTTGGTAAAAAAACAAACATAAAAATATTGATCTTAGAGTGTCAGTATTTCAAAAAGCTATGAACACATGAAATCTGAAATCTGGAGATTATACAGAACATTGATTTTCAACCACCTATAATTGGCTTGCTACTTGCTACTGGCAAATTCTATGAAATTTATTTTCAAAGCCCATTTCTCATTCCCATCTTAAAAAATATATTCAGAGTCTCTCATACCTAATAATATTTTTCTGTAGACCAGTCAAAAGGCAGATATTAATTTAATCCAGAAGTATTTAAAACCTGCATTTGCTGAGGAGAGCTGTTCCTCAGATCAGGAGCTTCAGCATTTTTTCTATAACTAACATTTGTGGATGGATACAGCTTGGCTTTTTTCTCTTTTTTCTTTCTTTTTTTTTTTTTTTTTTTTTTTCCTTTAAAAATACATTGCTATTGGCTCTCTGCTAAACTCAGCAGAGAAATTTGCATATTTCTAAACTTCAAAGTTTAGAAATAACTAGTCCTTCTGTAAATCATATATTATAAATCAATCAGATCACACAGAATGACATAGTGTGGGAAACTGCTATAGAGGAGTCATTAATTATATCATGCTGTATCCCTGACTGACTAGGACATCTTCATTTTAGTATAAGCATACATGGAATGCAGCACATCAGAAAAGTGCCTTTCTGAGCTTTGATTGAGCCTAGTAGCTACAGGACATGTTACACTACTGGATTTTGTAACATTTTCTGACAGCTTCTGCTGTATCTAAATGTATGTTTTTGCATATATGTAAAAAAAAACCCAAAAAGAAAGATTCTTAAGGGCTTCATTACTGAACACTTGTTTTCTCCCTTCAAAAACTCTAGTAGGACGAATATTATTTCATCTAGAAGACAGATTTTGCAATGGTGAACTTTCAAATATAAATAATTGAGGAGAGAACTTGTTTGGGTAAAAGCCATGAAATTGTAGTCCTGTAACACCGCATTTGCAAAGACTGCTTTGTTATGTATTTGATCTGGTTTTATAATCAAAAGCCTTGGCTTTCTCAGGTACACAAACCTAAATCTTTCTTCTGATGCAAAAAAATCAGACAAAGCGATTAAACATCTGGTCACCTTTAGGAGGATCAAACACACTGACATGCAGTTTCTCTACTTGTATTTATATGAGATTTTTTACTGAAGTAGGTGGTATATGTTGTCTGGTAATAAAGTAGGGGTATTCTCCCAAAGTAGTATTAAATGTACCTAAACTCAGAAAGCCATACTTAGGTCCAGATCCCGTCATTTATTGGCATATAATAAAATCTGTCAAATATGAACAAAATAAATCAAAACCAAGTGCCATCCCAGAGACCACAACAGGGGACACGACTCTTTCCTACAGTTCCTGTGCACCCAAAGCAAATGATCCTATTTGGAATCACATGGAGTCGCTCTTTAGCATGAAGACTTTGGGGGGATACCGCTGGGAGGAACCAGTTGATTTCTAGCCAGGTGGTCCAGAAATCAGATACTCTTTTAAAATGCCTCTGCACTAGAATAACCCATAGTCTGGGAAGGAGAAGAGAATTGCATTTTATTTCTCACGAGCTTTACAAATGCATTAACAACCAGGATACTGGGTAAAAAGTGAAATTTCTTTCCCATCTAGTGTTCAAGATGAGGTATCAAATACTTTGCTTTATACAAGAGGGTGAGGTATATTCCTGCAGTCCCATGTAAATGGTCCCTAATTGGAGAGAGATTTGAAATGAATCCCTGTCTTTAGCACTTGCATGTTGATTAAATCATTCAGCTCCCCACTTGGCACATTGATGTTGTGTCCTGCACAGACATGATGCACTGTCTGAGAAACCGGGGCACTGACATCCTTAAGTAACTTTTTGGGTCTCTGTGTAGTCCATCTATAACTTAATGATGGAAAAATGAGCTAAGTTTCCCAAGTATAATTTTGTTCATGGCCTAATTATCTCAAGAGTTTCAAATAGGACTAGGGCAATAATAATAAAGTGCTCATGTATGTGGCCAGGTCATCTTTGATCTTGAATAAATTGGCACGTCGCAACCAACTCCAAGAGAAATGCAAACTCCACTAAGAGTAGGAGTGTCCCCACATTCTTCCACCAAAAGGTTAATATATCTGTGGACAACTCCATTTCTAGCACTTCCTGTCCAAAAGCCTCTGCAGTGTTATTCTAGTATTTCTATCCAAAATTACATTTAAATCAAATGGGACATAAGGATTAAAAGTTCATTCTTGTGATTTCAGAAGAGAAGGAAGAAGAAATGCCTTTAATTGCTGATTATTGCACGCAACCTGCTAGAACTGAGGAAAGTTTCCCTAAGCACAAAACCATGATTTCTGATCACCCGATGTAACTGGGATCAGACTGTGATGTATCATCAAGTACACTTTATAGGGTACACAGGATTACCGCAAGCCTTTGGGTCACACATCCTAAGAGTTACAAGTCCATTTTTCTTCCTTTCATCTTTAATTAACTTCAGTATAGAGACTAAACTTCAGACCAATCACTCACTACTTTTCATCATATATCTTTGAGACTTTCTTCTCAACATGTTACAATTATTCCCTATTGATTTTTGTTGTTGCTCTATGTTTTTAATACTGGGGAAAGCAGGTAAGGCTTAGCTGGCAATGATGCTTTTTTTCCCTGTTGCTCTTTCTTCAAGTAAGATTTGCTCACTGTTGGATCCAAGTTATTAATTTTTCTCCTTGTCCATATTTTGACTGTTTTCATGAGCACTATGTAACTGCTGATTTCATTTAATAATCTAGATATCAACCAAATTATTTTCAGCAGATTTCAGCTGAAAATATGTCTTTGTGTATCTAATTAGAACTACATTGAAATATTAATAAGATATTTGAATGATTTATTTAAGTACTTCTAATTGTTTCAGTCTGGCTCTTAGATACTAAGATCTCAGTTCACTGCTTTTATAGCACAATCTGATATAAAAATGGAAATACTGCATCAGCCATACTCAATTGGGAATTTATGTTGTAGAAGGTCAGTTTGAGAATATTTGCTTATATCAACCAAAAGCTTAGTCTAATACTAATCTCCTAAAGATAAAAATAGCTATCTTTTTAACAATTCATAGCATCCCAGATGACTGAAAGGTAGAAGGCCAGGTTTGAGTACTACAGCTTTGTAGTAGTGTATTTGACTTTGTGCTTGAATTATACCAAAATAAAAGCAAAACACTACAGCCAGTTAAAGAGTTGAAAGATTTTCACAATTCTGGGATAGTGCATCTCAAGAATATGATGAGACAATTCATGGTAAATTTTATTTTCATATTTTCAAATATTTTTTTTCTAGAAAATATATAATTTATAGTTCAATATGCTCATTAAGGTATTCAAAACAATTTTAGGGCATTATAGTTGAACACCAGAAAAGTTTCATAATGTAAAAAAGAAATTACACATTTACTGTCTGGTACAAACTGTGCAGCATTAAGCATTTACCCCAGTGCAACTCAGTTGAACCACCTTAATTTTTCTAAAAGACAAGGAACATCTAGCCATTTTTCTTCTCCAACTAGTATGTCTTTTTTAATTATCTATGATTTTGAAATTGTGAGAAATACGGCAACTGGATTTCTTTCCAACACATATTAAAATTTGAGGCATTTTTCATACTTGGTAATGTCAGTATGCCTATAGTTGTGCTCTGGTATGTGTATAGTTCTGGAAGATGGACAAATATTTCAACTCCATTTTACAGATTAATAAAAGAAACATCACAAGCAATTAAAAAAGGTATTTAGATGGATAAAACCTTAAAAATTATGCACCATAATTTTTCAACACTCTTTGTAAGTATCACTCTCATCTGTGATTTGCCTAGGTTATTGTAACATGTAATTCTGAAACTGGGAAAATAAGGACTGCAGGTCTCTAAGTGATTACATCAGGAGGTTGTACATAAAATAATAAATCATTGTTGGAGGAATGAATTGTGGAATTTCGTAATTTCCCCACCAAAGTCAAGGACAAAAAGCCACAAGGACAAAATGTTCAGATGTTTACTTGTGTGAGACTGAACCTCTATTTAGAGGAAAAGAATAGCTTTTCCTATTTTTAGGAAAATAGGAAAATTACTTATCAGATTACATGAATACAGGAAAACCAAATTTAGAAAGTCACTTGAAAAGCTGCAGTCACAAGGATATTTTGTGTAAAGCTGTTCTTTTTAATCTCTTGAATCATTTCTGAGTGATGCTTTAAAGCAATTTTTTTATAATTTAAGTTTTTACAAAATAAAATGTTTGAATGCTCAGATGTAAATATTAAAATGTTCTTCTTAAACAACATTTTACCTGTCAGAGGCAGAATCAATTTCAAACAAACTGTGGAAAAATGCCATTTAATTATAAATATGATTAAATGAAGACTTTCTTAGACCGCAAATAGTGCAAGCTAAGAAATTACGCCAGGATAGGGGGGTTTACATCCCATGAGATACTATTTAGCTGAAAAATCAGCCCTACAAATTTTCTGGAAAAATATTTATCTTTCTCATCTATTGTTAGAGCAAGCCCACATTAAATAGAACTTGAGGTATGTATTCCATCTGTTATTTTCCCAGCATTTCAAGGGCAAATTTAAGGTGAAAAATCTTTGAAATAATTTCTTCCTTTCACTCCCAGGAGATGAGAAGTTTTCTTTTACACAGAAATAAGGAAGGAATCTCACAGCTGTTAGGCTTTTCAAATCCCACCATCTCTTCTGGAACATAAACTTTCAGACACTGTCTTAATGAAAAGGAGTTCCTCTGATTTCTTCCCAGAGAAGAAAACCCACTGCACCTCACTTCAAGAGAGTATGCTCATTTCTTCCAGCCTCATGTAGAAACGTCTATGACCTCCACCTGATAAGAAGCCCTTGGTTTAAGAGGAAAGCATGTGCTAAATTTTCCAGGGCTGAAAAGAGAATAAGACATGACTGTAAGCAGCAGGGTCCGTCAGAAAATCCCCTGAAACTGGCTACTTCAAATAATTTGGGGAGCAGAAAGAAAATCCATAAAGTCCAGCAACTCAGAAGAGGTTCTTAGTATAATTTGCTCGACTAGACATAGATATCAAAATCTGACCTGTGTTCCCTTACAAAACAGATTCACTTCAACCTAAAAATAGGCATCTAAAATAGGTGCTTATTACTCTCTCTTGTGGTGCTATAATGACTACTCCATGTGCAAATATCTTAATGAGTATGTTTAAAGTTAAACAAGAAGAATCCACCATTTTTTCCAACTGGAAAAGCAGGATGTTGCTGAGCAATGATGTGCAGTTGCCTTCCAGAACTGTCAGAAGAGCCAAGTTAAAAGAAGCATTCAGAAAGAATGGTGAGGGAAAAATGCCAGACTGAGATCTGCATAATCTAGCAAAAGTGGCTTTGTGCTCACTAGGAGGAACAAAAATGTTGCAGAGAAGTAGGTTAAGTATTTCCCTGGTACAAATCAGAAATAGAAGGGGAGGCCCTTGATAATCTAGAAATCAAATCCCCCGATAAGCAGGAGGGTAAACTGAGAAAGGGTTGAGATAGAAAAAGAGAAGGACTGCCACAGCAGAAGACAATGATCAAATCAAGCATTTAGACATGTTGTGCAGCAGTATCTGGGTAAGAAAATGATGTGAAGAATGGCCAAAGTTGGTCCTACTTACAACATCCAAGCAGCTTGAAATGCAGACTACATGCCTGAGAGCAGTCGTGCTGACTGCCCACATGTGACTCAGTGCAAAATAGAAAAACACCTGAGAAGAAACTCAGTTTCTCTCAAATATAGAGTGAGCAGCAAAACTTCTGATTGCTCATAAGTACTCACAAATAAGTCTTGTTTGCTGTTCACTGACCTGTGGGTTGCTTTACTGACTTAAAAAGGGCATGAAGGTGAGAGTGGTGCAGAGGGCTGTGGGATGTCTTAGTTGTGTGGTGTCAGCAAGAACACACTAATCCTGATGAGAAAGAAATAAATGCATACATAATATTGGCAGTCTTGGTCGATGATAAATTATGCAATAATTTGAGGTGACAAGTGACAACTGATTGACCCAACATGTTCCTGCTCCTTCCTGCTCTAAGAAACATGGATGGAGTCATGATGCAAAAGACACTTTAAAGTTTATAGTACGGTGATCACTATCTGAATTTGTTGACAATGACAATCTCCTAGACACAGCAAGTAAGATATGCAGATTTCTTACAGGTACCTTCTTGCATGACTGATTAATTGTCTGGGCTGCATACTGGCAGTGACTAAAGGGTAGGGACTGCATGGACTAGTATTAAAAGGAGCATATTCTACTAAAAAATTGAAGAGATAGTGAAGCAGGTAACTCCAAGGCTGATAGCTTTGTCTACTTAATAAGCTTCATAATAGACCTAAATTGAACATTTTTCAAGTGAGTTCAAATGGTAAAATCCTATAAGTAGCCCTGGGCTATTTGGAAAAAAAAACCACAAAGGAATCTCCATAGAAACAAAACATGATTTTTGAAGTTGCCCATATTCTTGGTCCTTCTCCATGAAATTCAAAAGGCCAAATAACAAGAGTGCTGGGTTTTGAAATGAAACATTAAATTTGATTGTTAGCAATAAGCTGGTCACATCTTGTCAGAGATAAGAAGGGTACAAAAATACAGACATCACTTCAGCAAGGAGTGCAAAGCCTATTTTAAAGACTGACTATTTGCTGAAGACCCTCCAGCCCAGTAGAAAGCAAGATGTTGATTATTTGAGACACAACAGAATGTAATGCTTTGCTTATGCTCCTGCTTCATTTCATGATGTGAATGAAGCACAAGATGGAGCACAATAGCCAGGACAGTAAGACAAAGTCTCTGTGGATCATATGGAAGGGAGTACAGGGATCGAAAGCGAACATCTTAAACTATTTTCCTGACTTCTAAAGTGAAGAAGGGTGTCAGATCTTAAAGGCATCCCAACGAGGATCTAGTCAGATACATGTTGGGTTCTAATAGTAAACCACAGGCTCCTCAGTACAATACACAGTGCTCTGGTAATTTATATTCAGGGTAGCATGGAAACAGAGGGATGCTTATAAATAGCTCACCATCTATTTATAGGATCCATAAATGCCCACTGCATTATGTGGGCTCAAATCATGTGAGATCACCTTATAGCTCCATGTTAACATTTCCTCTTTTATGGTCTTTCAAATGCTCTTGTTAGATTTTCACAAAGCTACTTGTAAATATAAAAACCATTTATAAAATATTTAACAGATGCTCAAGTGCACCTTGGGATGATGACTATGGTCTGGAATGACCTGTTTATGGGATGTGCGCCCACATTTCTGCTGAGTATTGCACTTGCAGCTTTTGGAACTGTGTAGTAGAAAGGAAATTTGCATCTTCATCCCATCATTTAAGGATTATTTAGTTTTCTTTTATTTTCTTTTAAATCCCTTCCTGATAACTCCTTCCCTATAGACACAGAATCTAACAACAGAGTGATCCTCACTAGTGTCTGCATGTTCTACTTCCAAGTCACTCTAAGAGAAAAATAGGAAGGTGATTAAGTTGAGAATAGTTAGGGGAATTAATGTTTCTACAGTAAGAACAGGGATTATTCTCAGTGTTTTGCCTCTGAGTTGTCTGCTAAAGAAAAACGTGATACTAGCACTGGATGAGTATATGATATGAAGTCAAGTATATCATCTCCCTGAGACTGTTTTATTGGATTGTATTAAAACAAACTAGTCCTGTGTAAAAGATCCAACTTTCTTCCTTCTTCACACTCATGTCAACATAATAATACAAAAACTAAAATCGTGTACACATATAGTAAAACAAGATGCATTGTCTTGTTCCCTGATAGTTAACAGACAGGTGAACTGCAGTAATAAATTGCCTCTATTATATCTAGTATGATAAAATTATAGTTTAGGTACTCTAATTTTTGGAAAATATTCTAATGGAAAGTAAGAACAGTGTAGCAGTGGTTTGAAATATGCAAGTACCCAAATAAAGAAAATTTGTGGAGTTTAAACTGGTTATTTGTTCACACTTTCAGAACAGGAAGCAGATAAAAATTTACATCACAAAAATGCATCTGACAATTAGATTTGCTTTTTCCTTCTGTGTAGAGATAGATGTGAAATCTATATTATCTATAGATAAATGTGAAATTTACTATTAAATCTTCATTTTATCTACCATGAATTTTAGGCTGATGTATGAAACAGTGGGGTCTGCAAGCAGATGAAAGCATTCCTTTTAATATTTTATTCCTCATAAATTCTCAGCAAGTAAGATGTTTAATTTTCTTTTTCTTTATTCAAATCTGAGCAAGAAAATGCAGTCTGTGTTGAACTGGCTAGGAGCTAAAAGGCAGCAGATCTATAAATGTGAAAATTAAAAGAAGATATTAAACTAGGAAAAAAAACAGCCTAAGATAATTTTCTTTTGCTCAGATATTTAGCCACAGTAGTTTAAAACCCAACAGTTTCAATTATCACTACAAGCTACTGTAATTGTCTTGATTTACAGTTCTCACTTTCTCAAGTGTAGAAATCACTCATTTATGTGTTATGGTTTAGATCTGTCAACAGCCCTTGAAAGCACTGATCCTATATCCTCCTCAGTGGGATGGAAGTGCTCTGCAGTATGCACTGAAGCTCCTGTCCCAGATGCACACTTCCCAGCTGTCGGCTAAGATCAAGTGCATCATCTTTTCTTATCACTTTAATATCTGATACATCCTGAGCTTGAAGATTTTCTATTAAATGGCTTTGGAGGGCATGGGAAGGAGTAACCGCTTCTTCCATCCACTGCATCAGCCTGAAACTGCAGTGCTTCCAGGTACTGTGGCCACATTGTGACTGTGTGTCAGGATGCGATATCTGTGCATAAACCCACCCTGTGTGTTGTAGTCTTTTTTTTTCAGGTGGAATCTGAATCCGTGTTGCTTTCATAGACCTTCTTGTGGTACAGTCAATGGCCACAACGGCACCTACCCCTCTGAGCTCCCTGGGGCTGATGCAGGCACTGCAGCTATGCTCGTCATGGAGGACTCCTGAGATCTCAGGTCAGAGACACAGTGCATATGGGGAAGGCTTGTAACTGTAATAAACACCCTTGTCCCTGCTGGTGTCACTCTTCCCAACAAACTTTCACAGACTTTCCAAAGTAAGTTTGAACAGACTTCATTGTGCTGTGGACTTAACTGGTCCTGAATCCACCTGCAGCCAGACCAGGGCAAGGATGTTTGTATTTCTCCCCCAGCATGCCTAGTTCTCCTTTAACAAAATGAAAGATGTTCTACAGCTTGCTAAATAAGACGTCAGTCCTTGGTAGATGGCAAGACCCCCATTCATGTTGAATCTGAAAGGACCACAGAGATTGGACTGAATGACAATTTGACCCATGTCTCTAAGTGGCAAATGACTGAATTTATTGCCAGCTAAGTCAGAAAATCCAGTAAAAGTAAAATACAGCACTGTATAATGGCTACCTGGCAGTAAATTTGTATTTAAGCTATTTCATTGCCATTTGTCTTTATCTGATTAAGCCACCTGATTTATAAAACATGCTGGAATGCAATTTATATACAGCAATATAATCCACCTAGTGGTCTGGTTTCCAGAACCACAAGGATAAACATGCTCAAACCGTAAAGGCACTCTCAATGCCAGATATCCATTTATAATACCTGCTGAAAGATGTCTCATCATTACCATCCCTGGTATGGACGAACTGTCAGCTACACTACCACAATCTCTTTCCAAATATTTTCAATGCAAGGAAAGTTGCAGTCATTTCTACAACACAAAGGTATTTCACAAGTTGGGAGATATTTCCTCATCAGTGCAGCAATGTCATTCACCTTCAGTGATGAAGACAACTGGGATATAACTGTGAAGTTAGCACTACTGTAAACCTTTGACAGAGAAGCCAGATTTTCCAGTGGATATGAGAAATGCCACAAACTTGGTAGAGTCCTGTGTATCTAAAGGTGGATATTGGAACAGATGCTGAACCTAACAGTGTTGGACCAGGTACCACAAACCATCATGAAAAAGTACAATTCCACTGTGCCTGTCCATTCAGCAAAGAGCACATTGTTTCCAGCAACCTCTCTAGAAATACATTTCCTAAGTAGAATACCAGTTCTTAAAGTCTTATAAGGCTGCTGAAACATTTCTAATGAAAAATCAGAGGGTAGAAGATGCCTGGTTTTCTTTCATAAAGAGCAGTGGAGTTAGTAGAATAGATGCTGCACCAAAAACTACCAAGGTTCAATTTTTTATTTATATGGGCAAGTGCAGCGAGGTTCAAAGCTGTGCAAGGTCTCTTGGACATCCCCTCCACTGCCTGGATTTAAAGGATTGCTTCTAGAGCTACAGAAAGTAAATTTGCTTATGCTTTTACTTTCAGAATCTCTACATAAGATACTTTAACCATAACAGCCAATTAAGGCCAACAGTAACTGGATTCTTCAGTACGAGCATCTCTGGCACAAGAAGAAAACTGGGATCACCTGCTGCTTCCCCATGTCAGTAAAATGCCATTTGATAGATGGCCTCAAAATTAATTATTGAGGTCAGTTTCAGCTGGGTACATCCATTTTTATCCTTTCTCATCAAAAGACAGTTTTCCAATTCATGGAGAAAAATCATGGCATAAATGTAGTTCTTTTTTGCTGTCACTGCTTATTTTACATCTAATTTTGCTACCACCACTCTGCACCTCAATCCACAGGCCCACAACCCTATACGATGAACAGCCCACAGACAAATAATCAGATAAAATAGGCCAAGATTTGTCAAGAGTTTTGTTTGATGGACACTGATCTATCATCTTGATGAACCTTAAATAAAGGAAAAGAGATGTGAACTTCAACAGTTTTTAGGCCTTATAAAACAATACTTCTAATGTGAAGTTTCTCATGCTAGCAAACCTTCCAGAATAAAGAGCATAGGTAAGGAATGGTTGCTATCAGTTGAAAAGTTAAACTTTCTGACTTAGTCTAGCAAGTGTAAAATTGGTTTCTAGTTGCAATCTGTCATAGAATCATTTAGGTTGGGAAAGACCTTTGAGATCACCAGGTCCAACTGCAAACCTAACACTGGTGAGTCCACCACTAAACTGTGTCCCTAAGTGCCACATCTACATGGTGTTTAAATCCAGATGGTGACTCAACCACTTCCCTGGGCAGCCTGTTCCAGTGCTTGACAACACTTTCAGTGAAGAAATTCTTGCTACTATCCAATCTAAACCTCCTCTGGTGAAACTTGAGGCCATTTCCTCTCATGCTATTGCTTGTTACTCGGGGGAAGTGACCCACACCCACCTCGCTGCAACCTCCTTTCAGGTAGTTGTAGAGAGTGATAAGGTCTCCCCTTAGCCCACAGGAAAACTTTCCCTCATTGCAACCATTTGTTTTTTGCAGTATCTCTCCCTGTCTTGCTGAGTGTCTCTCAGCTCTCTGTTCCCCCAGTGCCAGAGGCCTTTTGACCTGAGCATGCTCAGATTCTTTTGTGCAACCAGAGCAGCCAGAATGGAGGAACACAACATACAACACTCAGGAAAAAGTCAAAAGCAAAAGACACTGTGTCGTCTTCCACCGAACTTTGCTTGTGCTTATCATGGAGCCTGGTCCTTAGGACACAAAAATAAACTGCAAATGTTCAGTACTTGAAACACCTTTCAGAAGTGGGATGGTCTGAACGTGATTATGTTGGGCCATGCCCCAGAACACTCTGTTCACTGGGGATATGGTCCTGTGGTTCACAGCAGGTGAATGGAGTGTTCCTACCATCAACTTTGAGCTTGATAGATGTGGGGTTAATCTCACTTGAGTGTATAAATCTACAATTTAAGCATCAATATTTGATGTAGTTATTTGGAACTCTCTTAGAGATAAAGGGAAAAAACAAACACAGTTCTTTCTCAGTCTTAGATTTAAGCAGGTACATGTGTGTCAGACTTTAGTTACAACAATCAGGAAATTATTATAAACCACACAAATGAAAAAGTGGAGTCGGTTTAATGTCAACACCAAACACTATATATATTTGCCTTCACTTTTGCTGTCTTGGTCAGTGGGTTGTTGACTATCCTCCAACCTCAGAAACATATTCACCCAGACTTTGTTCCTTTTCTCTTTGTGTAGGAGAACATCTGGGCTTTCAAGGAGAATAGAAAATGGAGCTGTGAGGGTGGCTGATTTTTCTCTTCATATAGAAAAGTCAGTGTTTACTAACAGGATTAGGATATGTCAGGTGTCCCAAACCTGCCCTTTGCTATGTGCTGAAATACCAGAGTTGATCCTGCTGTTCTGTCCACTGGCTCCAGCTGAATATATAAAAGCCAAAGACAGTTTTGGCAAATAACACTGGAATAACAAAATATGAAATAATGCTGCAGAAATACTTCCTTGTACAAAATGACGCTTGGACATGGGTTCCTACTATATTCAGCCCTTTACAACGCATGTTCCCATTTCTCCTTCTACCCACCATGCTTCTGACTGGCTGTGTGAACACACTTAAAAAATGGTGAGATCAGTGATATTGCTGCTGCTAGAGATTAGATGAAAAGAACTGCTGGACACCTATTATGATGAAGAAAAGTTAAAAAAAAAAAAAAAAAAAGACAAAGAGAAACACATTGAGCCAAGACTGAAATTTTGAAGCACAGAAAGCAGTCTCTCTCTCTTCCTCTCTTTCTCTCTCAAACTACAGTTATCAAGGGCATTGAAAGACAACCTGAACCAGAAATAATTTCTCTATGGCTGGATTTCTTCATTCAGAGGAAAAGCATTAACAAAGCCCCTTATGTATTATGTCTCCAATTTAGATGTATATATTCCCTCTGTAGTAGTTGAAAATAGATGTGAAAATTTTAGCACTATTACTTATGAACAAAGGTGCACAAGAGAGAAAAGAAATTTCTTTAATCTGCTGTTTTTTAACATAATGATTCTGCTATATTTTCATTTAATGGCTAAGCACATGATATTGAGCTAGCAAGCAAACCCCTTATGCACTGCATTTTATTTGTGTATTTTTTGAATGTCTGATTACTAAGTGGCAACTAGAGATGGTTATTACAGGAAGCTATTATGTTACTTACTCATCTAATACCCTGACTTTTTATGTCTCTGTCTTAGGAAAGGTTTTAAAATGAGAATAACATTTGCAGGAGAAAAGTCTGCACCATGGACTAAATAACAGTTGGCTGTCTCACTAAGAGGACAGTCTTTCAGAAGACTGTGTTTGTTTCATGCATTACATTGGTTATCTTTTAGTATCTGTAACTATCTGTTATTGATTATCTGTGAATTATGTGGTTTTATTTTTCTTTAAAAATAATATAAAAATACAGTATATAAGATAAAAAATGAGGTTGTGGAGATGAAGCTTTCATAAATATGGTGGGATACAATGAGGATCAGATTAAACTCTGTAGATTGCTTTTACTTATTACTCTGATCCAAAACCAAAAAAGTTATTTTTACTCCCTTTTTTTGATTAATTGGAACCTAAATCTCTCATCAAGTTTTTATGAAACTTGAGTTTCATTGAGTTGTGATTTTCCACTCAATACAATTAGTTTATTTAAGATTCTTGTCCTCAGCAAGACTGTTTGCACTATGTATTATACAAGCACAGCAGTAGATGCTGCCATGTTCTAAACTGACAAATATAATCGCACATTTAAAATGTGAGTTCTGCTCATTTTTGCATACTATTTTCCAGACAATAACATTATAAAGAAAACCAGTTATATTTGCTTAATTGTTGAGCTTTTAAATTTGACAAAATGTGGTGCTTGGTCCATGAGACAAATTAAACCTGAATTAATAATAACTTTTTATCAGTCACAATCTTGAAAGTAGATCTGATTCAGAATCAAGAGACTGAAGGATACAAGAGGGAAATAATGTAATTTTGATTGTTCAGTGAATGTTTGTGTCATTTTATACATGCTTGAGGTTTCCAAATAGATTTCTATAAGAAAGCCAAGTACCACTAAAGCACTTATTAACTTCTTGTAGGTCCCAGTTACGTTACTTGATTTAGTATGCACAGTAACTTTAGAGTCTACTTCTAGAGATATTGAAAAAAAGAATTTAAACCCCTCAAGAAGAACAGGAAAAACATTCAAACATTGATTTGTTTGAAAGAAATCTTGAGAAATTTTAATCTGAAAATCTTCAGAGGTTTCAAGAAATGCTTCATATACTCAGAATTATTTGAGATCACAGACTGTTCTGAAAGGAAGAATGAAAACATTTGCTTGCTTGCTTTTTGTGGGAAAATAACAGCATGTGAAGTATAATAAATGAAAATTTTCTCAAGTGCTTATTCCCATTCCCTACTCACTTATGAACACCAAAGAAAAGTGAAGATGGAGCTGCAGACATCAAAATCGAGTGCAGGCTATTCTGGGAACCATTTATAGTGTAAGTAAATGTAATTAAATAATGACTTCATTTCATCAGGATCCCATGATAAGAATCAATAGTCAGGCCACTGATCTTGCATTAATTTGCCCTTACATCGTCACTAAATCTTGTCACAGTCACACTTTCGTGACACCCTGAATTAACCTTGACTATAACCTTGGCTTTAAAATAGAAGCACTTTTTTTTTTTTTTTCTTTCCTCCTCAAAGGCTCCAATGGCTGCTTTCTGGGATTAATCATAGCAGAATTCACATATACAAGACATGATCTTCAATTCTAAAAGGTGTAACAGGTGTAACAATCCTTGCCCAAAAATGTCTTCCACAGCCTAATGAAAACTGTTATCTGTTTAACTTATCTGAACCTTTGCTGAAAAAACATTTCTTTTTGCTTTAAGCCTTGCATATCCCTTGGAAGTTAAATGCTGCACTTTGATCTTAGTCATAAATCCAAAAATGCGTTAGAAAAAACAACACAAACAAAGAAAACAAGATACAAAGAAAACAAACAAACAGAACATGACTAAAATGTTGCAATATGATTTGTAAGTTTTTGGATCTACTGTTGATGTGCTTTTTTTTGTTTTTGTTTTTGTTGTTTAATGTGCTAAGAACCTTCTGATCTTCTGCAAGTCAGTGATCAGCACCTGCAATGCATTTTAATTTTGCCTGGATTGTATTTGCTGGCTGAGACTTTGTGCTCCTGCAAATACAAAAGATTTCTGGCTCCTTACATCTCTTCACAGATTTACTAAAAAATGAATTGCATAAAAAATTTTTGTGGATACTATTTTACAACTTTAAAACCATATGAATGCGAACATAAAGCAGTTCCCTGTCCAGACTGATAGACTGGGATTTATGGAGAGACAGAATTTTCACTTCAGGGTTTGTTAAGAAATGAGGAGCTGCAATGAATCTTCACTGTTCTGGAAATACGAACGTGCTCTTTCAATCCAGTCTAAAGATTTCATATTATGTAATTTCTTCTCTGGTGATACTTCATTAAGTTGCATAGAAAACTCATTATCCTCCCTCTCTGAAAAAGTCAATACAATAACTGGATCTTTTTATTAAAAGAATCATTTTCTTTGCTTTCTTAGAGGCTTAGAAGCACCCTGGCTTTTGGAGAAGAGTGTGCCCTTGCCGCCTTCTTCATCTGAGACTCATGGAGGGTCTCATCCTACATATTACAGCTCACCTTGATCCTGGTGCCAGACCTGGCCAGGTTGCTTTCAGCAAGATACTGGGTAATTCTCTGCCTTTGACCAGGAAATGGGATAGCCAGCTGCTTAGCTAAAAGATGCCTTAATTTTTCAGAGTCAGCATCAGTCCCTGAAGCTCAGCATTCAGGCTGCAAAGATGGCACCAACAGAACAAGAGAGAAAGGGAGATTGAAAGCGTGGTGTCATTTGCTGGTTTATCTTCCTGTGCCTATGTGTTGTGAAACAAGAAAGTGCAAAACATGCTGATGTAATTTTTCACATCATAATACCCACACCAAGGAAGTCCATTGTGAGAAATGAAAGGAGGTTTAGTACCTTGTATGTTCAGGCTTTCTTCATGATTTTTTTTCATAGCAGTTTTATCTTGGAATAGACTGTGCTACTGTTTCAGGTAGTTTAGGAGCATATATACCAATATAAATAAATGAAAGAACAGCACTTATTAAGAAACTCAAGAGCTTGGTGATATTCAGATACTGGTAGTGATGACCACTCCAGGGTGCACTCCTGTGTTGACATCCAGCGCCCACAGTATCATACACAAGCCAATTTCATACTAACCATAAAACTCCAGTCTATTTTGCAGAGTTTCCCAATACTCATTATTCATTTAATTTTCTAAATTTAAACTTGCAAAACTAAGAAAACAGGAACTCAGCTGGCCAGGATCTAGTGAATACCCCAGATGACACAGCATTCTAAGGGCATATGAACAAGTTTTTGAACAGCTATGTTTCATCCAGCATAATTTACATTTGTAATACAATCTTCTAATCAGTAGTACTATATTCCTTGTTAAACATTTGTTTTGCTTTCCTGTATTCAAGGACACTCAAACACAAGAGGCGGAAACAGCTCAACAAGAAACTGGTACAAAATACACAGCATTGTGAGAGACTGAAATGTCAAATGACTGTCTCAAAGCTTACTTGTGTGTGTGCAAACCTCAAGGACAAGCTTTGGCCTTTGGATTAGTCTATGGAATATCAGCCAAGGAAGCAGGAGTGTATTGAAGGATGCACCCCCCACTCCCTTGCAGTTGCATTGTCAAACTCCTTAGATAAGCCTCAAAGGGGGAGACATGGATTGAGCAAACTCAAATGTTTATCACTGGCTCCATCATGTAACCACTTCTGGCCTATTGTGTATGCCACACACCATGCATGCCTTGCTAATGGAATGATAAGAGGTGAGAATTTCTGCCCCAGAAGCTGGATGACTGCTCATAAAGTATGAAGTCAGAACCAGAGGAAAAGCTAAAGATGGGTAGATATGCTAATCCACTGATATGATGAATTTAGAGGGCAACAGAAAACTTTGCTGTGTGTGCACCCACCATCGAAGAACTGAAGACAGGACCAACAGGACACCACTGGATCCATGGTGGTGACTTATTTTTGCAACTCTATTCTGGATGCTTGCTGTATTTCTGTCTTTTCTTTCCATTCTGTCCTATCACTACTCCTCTTCAATTTTAATAATAAAAACTGGTTTAGGTGTATGGCATTTGACCTTGTTTGTGTCTTAATTTCGCTCTTGGGATCATATGGAAACCTCCCCCGACATTGGATATGGACAAATATTCTTCTTCTAAATGTGTTTTTAGAAAAGTCACTGCCATACAGATCTGCACTTACTTCTGTCTTAATCTTCGCACATATGGTTTAATGCCTGGTTTTGTATGACCAAAGAAAAGATTTATCCTTGTTACTTAACTGGACAATGCTCCTATAAAATTCAGTTTTAGAGTTTAATAAAAGCATGATAGTGAGTAGTAAAGCTTAATCTACTCTGCAGTATTATTTAACATCCATATAAAAAACTGAGAGAGCTGTTGGGAGAGTTTGAGCTGACAAGTCAACATTACATATGCTTTGTCCATTTTCTTATTGCCAAACTTTCAAACATCAAAGGACTATTTTCAAGCACTCTTAGTACTTAGCTGACATTAGATTCTTGTATTAGCCCAGAGAGGGCAACTAAACAAAACAAAACTTAGTAACGTTGACATAATGTTGACAAGCTAGTGTCTGTCATTTCATCTTCACAGCAGTCAGGGTACCCAGTAGTACTAAGGAGAAACAAGCAAGAACAAAATAGATTTATTGCCACTAATGAGGGACCATAAGAGCGTTTCAAAAGGTGCATCATACCCCATTTTCTTTTTGGTTTTGACATTATTGTGTGGTAGAGAAGATATAGGCAGGGGAGGTCTGCTTGCACACAGGATGAGCTGAGTTAAAGAAAAAAAAATTTCCATGTTCCATACTGGCAGACTAACTACATTTTTTTCCTGGAAGCTAATGAGACAAAGCTAATATCTGCTTGTCCTTCATCCCATAATACACTTATTACAAAACCACTATTCAAATTACAGTCACATCTTATTAGACAACAGATTGTCTTATCTAAATTGGTTGGTTAATTCAGGTTCACGATTTCTTATTAATAAAGTTACAACAATGAATCAAACATTCCTAGAACTCTTCATGAAGCCAGCCATGTCTTGCAGTTAATGACTGCTATTCAGCAAGAAGCAACAAACTTACAGAAAGGCCATCTGTATAAAATGTGTTACTGCGGTTCTTTATGAATCTTTATTATTGTCTCCTGTAAGTGCGTTTCTTCTACCACTGATAGGTGCCAGAGTCTATTTTTTCATTGTGATGTACACACTAACTCTGTGAAAAGTAAATGAAGATAATCATAATAGAAAAATCTGTGAAACTAACATGACATTTAACTTTAATTTTATAGAAAAGATTTATTGTCCCAAATGAGATTTCATGTCAAACAAGCTTTTCTAAACATATAATAATTCTTCTGCTATAAACTTTCAGCTAGTAAAATATTTTTAAAAGGATAAACAGTAGAAAACTGACTACAAGAACTTTCTGATTATCATATATGGAAATAAATATTATATCTTTGCTACATGCTTTTATTTTTCATCTAAGCATTTATGTGGAGCACTATAGCTCCTGCCTCACAAACTCTAAATTAAAATTCGCACTGTTATCTTCATTGTCCTAATCCTGCGGATACAAAACTGAAGTGCTCACTGAAGACAACACCGTGTAAGTCTGCCCTTTTTCAGGAAGCGTTAAGGGAGGGCTTAATTTCCAGAAACTGAAAAGGTCTCCTTCCTGCAATGACTTTTCATGCATGGCCTGAAGATCAGGTTCACTGAAATAAATGTACCTCTCTCTTCACAGGGCTTATGTACCTCTGGGTTGCCTTATGAGAGCTAGAGCTCTCCTGCAAGCTAACATGCAGTTACAATGCCTGGAAGCTACTTAATGAGAGGTTTCCCTCTGAAGAAAATGCAGTGGCTGTATAAGCAGGCTAACCCATGACAACAGCGGGTTTTTAAAAGTTGCAAGCCCACTGGCAGAAAACCTAGGGCATGCCAGACATTGAAATGACCGAAATGCACAGCTGGTTTGCTGTGTACACAGCTGACAGTGTCTGATTTGCTCTGGGTTTATGACATGAATTTGATGGCCATGCTCAAACAAGAAGATTACCTTTAAGGCTGGAATTTTCACAACTGAAGTGAAAAATGAGGCTAGTTCTTAATACAAGTCAATACTTTACTTGCGATTAGGGAGATGGTTGCAACTAAACCAGCTGTGTCAGAGAAGTCTGTCCTGATTGAGGTCTCCCTGTGGCAGAGTGACCAGTCTACTTTGGTGGCAATGGGCCACTGGCTTGAGTGAGCCGTTTTTCTAGGATTGGCACAAACTATAGCCGAAAGCTTGAGGCTGACCATAGAAGTTAATGCCAAGAGTGGCGATGCAACAGAAGTCTTCATCGGGTCTGGAAGCGAAAAGAGATATGACTGATACCACACCTTCAACATCAAATATTTCTTGATTCAGAGTTAACTAACCTGAAAACAGTTGCAAAACTCATTTGAGAAATCCCAAGAGAAGAATTAGAAAAACACCTAACTGTTGACCCACCCAGCCCTTTTATGGCTTAAAAATATTAGACTCCCAAGTGACAATACCTTCCAAGCCATTAAACTAACAGCTACACTATACACACCAATGCTCACACCTCATAACCATCCCATGTAGAACAGAAACAGCTGTAACAAAAGAGGACACAGGTTTTGAAAGATAACCACAGCACTGCTGGTAGTATTAGCATGCTACAGGTGTAACATGAAGTTCTCATACTCATCAGAAGTTGAAAACCACCAGAAGCAACAAACAGCTCCTAAGAATGAAATCCCGACCCATGTGAATTTAATAGGAAAGCAACACCTGTCTTCAAGGGCCAGACTGCCACCTGTATTTGGAAATTCACCTACGTTGTTAAAAAAGAGATCTGAAGGTAAATAATTACAACAGAAGTTGTACTGGACAAAGTGGTTCTGTCATTTCTTAAAGTCACGAAGATGCCTTTTCTCATACACATTCTAACCACCTACCCACTTCTTCCCCCTTTTTTGTGTGTGATGATTGCTGTATTTCATTGATATAATGATTTACTTGCATTAGATTTCTGAGGCAAAGACGTTCTGTGCAGGAAAGGAAAAGGAATTTTGATCCCACATGGTACAATTTTTCATTTATATTAGACAATGCATATGACATCTCATAAAGAAGATAAAAAGGCATATCTCTGTTGAAGTGAAATACACTTATAGTTCAAAGACGAGAAAAAGGATTTACAAATTTTGAACTTATCTGGAGAGTGCTACTGTATATATTTAGTTCACCTCATTTAACAGGCCCAATTTCTTTGAATTCTCTGGCATGATAACAGTTTCCCTCTAGTGTTATTTAATTTAAAGTTGATTTTCTTTATACTTGATGCCATTTTTTGTGCTTTTTTAATTATTATTTGTAAATGATGAGCACAAGATGGGCATTAAGAGAAACAGATGATATATTACAAGCTATCCAAAAAATTACAACTCCAATTTATGTGAAAAATTTAGCTAGGTATATGGGCCAAAGTTTCAAAAAAAACCCCAAACCAACAACTAAGAGCCTGTAACAAAGTTGAGCCTTTGGGTAATTTCAAAACGACCAGGCATCTAACAAATCCTATTAACTTGCATGGAACAGATTGTCTGCTCAGCCCTTCTGAAAACTAGGTGATTAAACTTAAGAATCTAAATATGGTGTTAAGACCTTACCATAAGGCTCCCATAACAAAACAAAGAAACAAACAAACTAGAGAAAACCCCCACATTTTCCAGTAAACCACATTATCCATCGAAAAAGAAATGTAATGTTTTATAGAATTTCAAAATAAGACTATGATTTAAAGGTGCAAGAAAATCACAAGAACAACACACAGGAACTCCTTTAGACAACTGAGAAAACGTTCAATAGAAGTATCACACAAAGTTAGAGAAAGAGGAAGATCACTTCAGCCTAAATACTTATCTGCTGCTTTATTCTGTAAGTGTACATCTGGTGCAATAGGCAAATGCAACCCTAACAGAGTCAACTGCCTTGAAAGCTTTTATGCTTTTAGAGTGCAATGAACTGTAATATAATAGAGGCTACTGTAACGCACAGAGGCAAAGTGTTTTTGAGAGTGATATAACTATTTGTGATGCCACAAATTTCATAAAAGTTCCCTAGAAAAGGAGAGAAATAGAGGAAGTGATGGCATATATAGGATGTAAGTGAACAATGACAATAGTATGGGAATGTAATAAGAAATAAAAAAAATACCTTGCAAAGAAATTAAACTGTTATACAGTTGTAGCAATAAATAGTTTGGCTTCAGTGTGTGCAGACTTAGACAGCTGGTTTGTCTAGAACCTCTTCCATCTACCTTTGTCCAAATTAAATAACTCAACCACTCTTTTTCTTTTCATTCAAAATTTCTGAATGCTCTTTTGACAACTCTTTCCTTGCTGTTTTCAGACATCTCTTACACACATAAGGAGGTTTTGGGGTGGGGAATGCGACAGTTAGTGCTCATTATGTTTTAAGGTAACAGTAGGTCCATTAGGCAACAGGAAATGGACTAAGGAACAATTAAACATATAGAACCTGACATAACTACAAGCATTTTTAGGGTTATTTTCAAACAGCTCAATTTTATAAACATGTTTTCCTGAGCACAAAGAAATGAAACCCAAATGACAAAATTATTGCAAATACCAGTGTTCATATTTTTAATCCAACCTCTGGTGCTACAATATCTCCTGCCGACCACTTCTTATCTGTGTTTGCCTTGTCTTTTCACTTTTTTTACATGATTGATCTTACCCTTTGCAGAATTTCCTCATTCCTGCCAATGTCGCATGCAAATAAACCACCTAACTTTCTTAACTTTCTTGAGGATTCAATTTTTTAACAGGTAATTCTCTTATATTAAAGTAGTTTTCATAAACTGAAATTTCATTTCATAATTCAATATTGGAAGGTTCTATGATAACTCACTCAACACACACTCTGATTTTATTAATAGTCTGAGAACAAAATCAGGATTGATCCATGATAACAATTTTTTCCTCTCAAAATTTTAGCAGTTTTATGTCTTCATCTCAAATACGTGTTTGTCACTTTATATATGTATGTAATGAGGTAAAAAAAATAATGTTGAAACATAAAATGAAAAGCCTCTGCCACCATTTCTTATTCTTTTCTTCTACCTTGAGGTTCTATGATATTTCATCCCTTTCTCTAAAAGCGGAGATTTTAGAATAAAAAATGAAGTAATTCAATGAAATGTGGATTATGAAAATAATTTTTGAAAAGGTAGCAATGTGAAAATAATGTGGAATGAACTCTCTCTTCACCTTTTTTAAGAGTTACAAGAGAGTGGTACTTCTTAGTCAGTATCAAAAAAGGAGTATCAGTGTGACAGAATTTCCCAAACATAGACCATTTAAAAGATTAATCAAGCAATCAACTTCTTTTTTCCTCATTCTTGTATGATTTGCAAGAAACAAATAATACTTTCTTGCAAGCAGCCTTGACATCTTGGGCTTGGATAAGAAAATAAAGACTATTTAATTTTCAGTCTCCAATCTGAATGCAGACTGATAACGGCTGCATTATGGTCCCTGTACTGTACTGCAAAGTATACTCTCCATGCAGAGATCATTGCTGGATCCTGGCTTCTGTTTATACCATCCAACGGAGGTTTGGTGGACAGCATGAGACAAGGAGACCCATTAGTGAGCTCCAACAATCACTCCACCACCATCAAGTTTTGCATTAAATGGTGTTCTTGCTGTCAAACTAAACTGAAAAGCTGTATTGCGGATGCTTAATCAGTCTGTTATTCATTCCAATCTCCAGAAAAAAAAGGATAAAAACTTTCACTGCTGCCTTCATTCTTTGGCTAAACAGAGCATTTAATTAGCCGTGATATTAATATGGCACTATTCATAAATAGATAGTTTTCTAAATACTTATAAAAGCTTTGTTAAAATTATATTGGTTGTTCTTGGCCATAAATGGAAATAAGCACAAGGTACATTCCATTCCCAGGAAAGAGTTATGTTGCACTGCAAAGAAAATATAACTGACACTAAGTAATTCTGAAGGGTTTTGCCTTTCTGTCCAGAATACAGACTGATGAGCTCTCTTTCACAGTGGGAACGCAAGTCTGAATTGCACTGCATGAAATTACACTTGCCTAAGCTTATCGGAGAAACCACCTGAAAATGACTTACAACTCAATTTGTTGGGAAAAAAATAGCAAAGAATTCTGGGATGGTGAAATGAATCTTTCCTGCTTTGAAGTTTCAGGATAGTTTTTTACAATGACTGTAAAATAAAATAAAAGAAACTACAGATTAGCCTTCTCTGTAAAGTAGAAATTTATTAATAGATGGTTGTTCTCTACTGTTTCCAAATTATAACTTACTGACTATATATTTAGGGTATTTTATTGAAAATATATTTTTGCATGAAAACTACTAAAATTAAAGAGAAAAAAACTTTGGCCACCTAGTGCATATTCTTCAGAATATAGATTTTTTTTCTTCTCAGTGCAAATCCCTTCCATCCCTTTCCTGAAGGAATAAGTTACTTCCACATTATGTTTGGAAGGCTAGTACAAAGCCAGATACAAGGCTTTCATTAATGTGTGAAGCAAAGTTTCCTTTTATGAATTATATTTTTGTACTTAGTTTTTATTCTCTTTTGACAGTTATGAAATATCTCCTCTTTCTGCTTGATGTTTAGCTCTTCAGACATTTGTCTAACATAGCTAGCAAACTCAGGCTCATTTAGCTTGTTGGTTTTTCTTTAATAAATATTACTGTGTAACCTTCTATTGTTCATCAAACAACTCTAATTTCAATGTTTTTGCCTGGGAATTTGATTTCTTTGTTTCCTTTGGGTGTGTGACTGTTCATTTTCCTCAGGAACCCTTAGAAAATTATTTTTGCCCATGTTTTCAATCTCCTTCTATTCCTTCTAATTATTTATCATCTTTTCTCCATGCTATGACACCTACAGATTTCACTAACACAGTGCTAAATCTCTCTCAGATAATTTAGAAAAATACTTTTGTAATAAAACTGACTTTGTTATCATAATAGTGTCTTCTGGTCCATCCCTTCCTCACCTCTAATCTATGAACTGATGACAAATAAGATGTCTATGAGCTAATAAATAAAATATTTTCACCTTCAGTAATGTATTGGGCTTAGATGTTTTTAGTGTCATTTGGTAACCATAGCCCACATTCAAATCAGAGCCAGTCCTCTGTGCTCTTCTCTACCTATTTACAATATAAGATACTCCTGGGAAGCATTAATGATTATACCTTGCAGATCCCTTTTCCTGTGCTCATTCAGAACACTACATTATTCCAGCGGTTTTCAGGTCCCTCATACTTTTAACCACCAATAATTTATATTTCCTCCTAAAAAAATGTCTTGGTAACATCATTTTAGAAGCTCAGAGATGAAGATGTTCCCAGAATTATCACTATAGGCAAATTCATTCTTTCCTGCCTACGGTGAAGGAGGTGAAGCAAATTTGTCTTTTTTGCTAAGTAGACTTGGGAATTTTTGGGACATTGTTTCTATACTGTCCTGGAAAGGGCAGCTGTGTAACTTTTTTTCTGTAGACGAAAGCACCTTGCTGAGATTTATTCATTTACTATGCAGGAAAAAGAGACAAAGTGAATCCCCAAAAGACTATTTCCAAGACAAAGGCTGTTGGACTATGGTCCAGTGGATCATATAACTTTTATGATTAGTGGCCTTAGCTTAGGCAGAAAGAGAAGAGTGAATCCAAATTGTTAGTTGCAGGTGATTAATTCCTTTGTCCACTTTTACCAATCTAGTGAAGATGACAAATCTATGAAATGCCACAGCCACTGTGGTGTCCATGCCAGGGCTGAGGTGCCAACTCTGGCTTGTCAGGAAAGGTCCATCTGGTGTTCACTAGTGTCTGGCTGAACCACAGCCACCAGCACATACAGAGGGAAACAGCTCTGTGATGTCTTGATGGCATGTCATACAAAATAACTAGATAATAATAATAATCTCCATCTTCTCCACATAAAGATTGCCATGAAAACACTAATTTCTTTTGTCTCCCTCTTATTCAACTATATTGTGTAGGAACTGGACTCTTGCTATATAATTAAGATAACTTGTTTTATCCATCAAAGTCTTTGTCATGTTTACTCAGACTGACACATCTTGAAAAGTTTAAATCAGAAAGAGCAGAAAAAATAATGAGCTGGTGCCCCCTGCACAATCAAATATATACATTTGGATTAAAAATTGTTTCTTCTCTACAGTGCAAAGATACAAATGACAACGTCAAATTGAACTGCAGAAAGAAAAGGCTTCTTTACAAAAAGTACTGACTAAAATAAGCTTAAATAACAAATCCTTAAGACCTAAGGGGAAAAATGGGAAGCTTTATTTTTATCAAGTTATAGCATGAGTTTGGGGCTTTCTTTTTGTGACAGCAAAGCCAAGACCTTTCATCTGTGCACACAATGCTTTTGCAGGCTGACAAATGACCTTGTGCTCCAAAGCTGCTGTCTTCTGAAAGTAAAGCATTCACTGCTTCCTTAAAGGATCATCATGAACTGTGCAAATCAAATGAGATGTAGGAAAGATGTGTATATTTCATTGCTCTAAACCAGCATGCGTTTTGCCACCTGAAAATAAGAGTTGCTATCCTTGTATCACAAGGCCAAGGGAACCTACACAGTATTGTTTGATAAAGCAAATGAGACTGGGAAAAATAATAGCCAAGCAGCTATTCAGGGCAACATTACCTGCTTTTTGTCCTAATCTTAGTAGAACTGTCAATTAAAACAATGCAAAATAATGTTTAGATGTTAATCCTAACTAGTGACAGAACAACTGAAAAATAACCTCTTTTTATAAATGTTGGTGCTATCAATGTTTTCTCTTCTTCCAAGTGTTAGACTCTTTTTGACAGTGGCAGTGTGGGGAATATTACACTCTCTTTTTAAGAAAACAATTTCTCATCATATTTTTGCTATTTTAACCAGAGAAGCAGTTGAAATTCACTACTATGCTACTTCTGGAAGGCTGAACTGTGTTCATTTAGTAACAGGAGCCTTGACGCTGTAGAACATCAACTTTGGTCATGCTTTATGACCTTAAGAATGACTTCTAAAAAATCTGCTTCCCTTATAGTAATCATGGTTGTCCTTCCAAGACACAAGCAGATTATTAAAAATATGAAGCAATATTAAAGTCCAGACACTTAAGGACAATTTTCTGTAAATATGAACACCCTAAAAGGTTAAAAAAAAAAAAAAAAAAAAAAAAAAAAAAAAAAAAAAAAGAAAAAAAAAAAGAGAATAGTTTCTAGTTTATTTACTTCTGCATAGAACAACTATTTCTATGGTTATTTTGATTTTGAAAAATCTAACTCGTCTTTCAGACCATTCCAAATCAGAATGCAATCAGATCGGATTTCTATCGATCAAAGAAAATTAATTATCTGCTTACACAACTTCGACTGCTAGTCTGCCATGGAAAGGAGTAAAAGTAATGAATTTCTATACTTAATGAAGTTTAAATGACAATGAAGAAAAAGCTGAATAGGCTTCAATCAGGAACAGTAATCCTAAGAGGGCCACCTGACAATTACATTTAATATGCTAATGCTATTACAGTACATGAAATTTTCTATTCTGCCCATAAAGGTCTTGTTAACAGTAATTAAATGTTAAGACATTCAGCCCTGTAAAGAAAAGAGATACAGTGAAATTGTTATCACTAGGATCGGTGGAAAACGTTTATTTAATTAGTATTTGAATAGCAAAAGATTGAATTCTCACTACCCAGGGACAACAAGGCTGATCAGGTCTCTGTTAAATTACATGCAATCATACTTTCCTCATTAGAATTGCAAATATTTGTGTAAACCACAGGTTTTCCTACTCAACAGATGACAGGAGTTGATACCAATCCTCACCCCTACCTACCCTCTGCATGTTTTACACCCAAGGGCAGCAAATGTGCTGCTGCCCTTGGAGATCTGTGCTTCAGTCCTAGTGCTGGCCATCAATCAGTCTTCTTAGTGGGAGATCGTTGGGATTAGGTGAGCAGTAGGTCTCAAGTGCTGAGAAAATACTGCTTGAGCAGCCAAAAAGATGACCCACTGGAGAGTGTGTGCTCCTGCTGCTGTGGGTTCGTCTGCATGGGATACAAGGCATGACTGTCCTCAGTGTTATGGCCCTGTCTCTTCAAGCTGTAAAAGTTTAGGGTTTTCAGTCCTGGAGGTCCCTGGCATTTTGTCAAAATGACAGGCATCACATTCATGCAAACAGTTTTCCAGTTCTTTAGAGAATATTCTGATAACCTCTTAAAAATGTGTTCTTTTTTTGCAATAGTGAAGTAGACTCTTTACCAAGAGCAAGCACTGGAATTAAACAGCATGGCTTCCAATAAAGAATAATTGGATTCAGTCTATAAAACTAATTAAGATTGCCATAGCCTCTTTAGGATCCTAATGCTGCTTTTAATATGTGCTCATAGGATTTCACAAAACATCCATTTGCAATGAAATTTATTTGCATAGATAAATGTATATCAGCTAATTTAAACACATAAAGAAAAATGAGGTCCACTTACTACTTAAACTAGGTAGAAACTTAAGAGCAAATTCATTCAGATTAATATTTAATGAGGTCCTAAATCAAAACTGGTGTGATGAGAATATAAGTAGGAATAATCACCCATAAAGCGTGTCAGCAATCATTGTTCCTTAACACCTTGGCCCCAATTCCATAGCATCTACCATCATACAGAAATACTTGCCAAATATTTGAAGCAAAACTCCAAGAAATTAAGAAGACAAAGTGAAAAATAAATACTCTAAATCTTTAAGTTTGCAGTGTATCAGCTCAAAGGCTCATAATTTCAAGTTCTGGTGATAGCAGACAATTTACTCAAGCAATGGATACTGATGCAGAATTTCAAATGTAAAATGGTGAAGGATATACTGCTAAACATGAACTATATTTTAATTATTTATGTATATATTTTACTGTTTTAATGCTTGGGCATAGTGACATGGAGTTTCCTTCTATTCTGTGCAGAAGGACAACAGGAAACTTTGGTACGCTGTTAAAAATGGGTCTGTTGCTTGCTTCCCCAAGCATATCCAGCTTCCAACATGGTAATAGAGTGATTATACTTAGGAGGAAAGAAAAATGAAGACACACTAGCAAAGTCTTTGTAAATCAGTAGGTAAACTTCACGTAACTCACTCTTTCAGAGCAAACATGGAACCAGTGTGGGTGACTGCCATCAAAATACAATTTCTTCATCTGACTTCCAATCAGTAATGATAATCAAGATCTCATGGAATAGAAATGGCACTAATGCCAGTGACCTACTCATCCTAAAACTATCTTATATATCCTATAACTTTATTTACAAAGACAGCTGAAATAGCATTTGTGCAATGGTGGGTGAAACACCCTTCTCCCTCTTCCTTCCCATCCCATCTTATCTTTTCACATTTAAAGCTGGACAAAAAAAATACGGTTTCTGTAACTACTGCACAGCTTGCAGTCAGAAAATAAGATGAGATAAAATGTTTGCCAAGTTTTTACAACATATGTTCCTTCAAGTCAACACTCCTTTAATAATTTCTATATTCATTTTGCTCAGCTGTTTGCCAAGAAGACTCTAATGTCCTCCAGCTGCAGTTATGCCAGGTATCAGAGCCACCTTATGTAGATAAGCAGGAACTTGGTTAAATCTTGAATGAGAGAAGGTGCATTACATTATATGCTAATGTTTTCAGTCAGTTTGCAGAGGAGCTGAACACACTAAGTCTTCTATAAAGTATTTCAAGCAATTATTTTTATTTCAAGTTGGTAGAGATTTGATAGGAAATGATTAAGACACACTAAACCATCACTTTCAGGTTGCTTGACTAGGAATTACAGAGCAAATTGTGAAAACTGTCTCCTTTTAGAGTTCAAGTTAAAAATGGTCATTTATAACAAAAATTAATAATGATTAATTGTAAAAAGCCCACAGAGGCTGATATATCTCATAACATTAAGTGCCTTTTTTTCCACCTGTACCAAGTATTTTCTAGTACTAATCCCACCTATGGAAAACAGGATTTTAATCACCTTCAAATTTAGCATTTCTACCACTGTAGGACTTGTTTCTGGAAAAAAATGACAAAAACGGAAATGGGATTTTGTACAAATTCTCGACAGATATTTCTAAGAGTTACTTTAAGAATCCCTAAGCAGAATCCATGGAAACAAAAGATTTATTCACCAGGACTGAGAAAGGAAATCTTGCCTTGATGCTCTACATCTTCCCATTTTCCTTGGGCAACAAGGACTGCAGAAAAAGGAAAGAGTACAAATTGCAGTGCAATTTCTGGAAACCTTAAAGTCTCCATATATAGCATAAGAAACTGCTCTATGCAAAGGTATCAGACAGTAAAGCTTATGCCATTTGACACGACCAGTCTCTCCCTGATTGTTGTCATAATGCTACTGACGAGCTGGATGGTGGGAAAACAAGCAAGTGCTTACTTATATCTCAGCCTCCAAGTCTGGGAGGAAATGTACAAATGTACATTTTATACAAACCACAGTAATTTAGAGGCTGTTACAATTGTTTTAAAAGAAATAATATCTAGCTCAACTCACATATTTGCCAGTACAGAGATCTAGCATTTCTGCTTGCTTCTGGATCCAGTATTTTGACTATGTTCCAGTTCCAATACTAACACAACTTTCTTTTAAGTGAAGATGAATGATGCTAAAAGAAAAGGGGAACAACAATTTCAGTTTTTAAGCAAAGCCAGGCTGCCATATGTCTTGGAACAGTACTGACTTCATTCTGTCTTGCCCCTCTGATCTATCTTCAACTTCGTCTGAGCATTTGCTTTAGAATAAACTGATCGACACCTCAGGAAATACCTGCTGTATAGCTGATAGACTTAGTGGCAGCAAAAAAATAATGCTTTTTAAAAATGTCATTGTTTGTCTCACAAACTCCAAGCTAGCAACTGAATAATTCCTCTCTCCTTCTCATTTTTAGTATTATGTTTAAATAACAATCTTCTGATCCACAAATAATTGACCTGGAATTATAATGCATCAGCTACTCAGAAGTGCGATGGCAGTCTCCACAAATAATGGTACTTCTGACCCCTCTATGCAGTATAAAAATTCAAGTCACGTTTCCTTTCCTTTTCTTATCTCTCCCCCCACCCCAGGGGAATAGGAAA
The DNA here is from genome assembly GCF_003259725.1 of Athene cunicularia. Lineage (NCBI taxonomy): Eukaryota > Metazoa > Chordata > Aves > Strigiformes > Strigidae > Athene > Athene cunicularia. Next base: position 53,973,608 of record NW_020799091.1, on the reverse strand, counting down.
TGCAAAGGAAAACTTCAGTCAGAACGATCAACATTTTGATGACCTTAGAAAACCCAACTGGTGTTTGAAAATTAATTAGAGAAACCCTGAAGCTACTGTAGTCAGTAACTTAGAACCTGTACAGAAGTTCTTCAAACATCTGAGAGATTTCTTAAACAGGTTTTGTTAAAAATAGATGAGTAGTTTAAAATAAACAAAGAAATGTGAAAAATCTTCAAACTCAGAAATTGGACTAATGTAAATAGTGTATGCTCAGAGAAGAATGTAATTTCTCATAGACTAACTACATAACACAATGTTCCTGAAAATTTTCATTGTTTGAAGAGCTAACATAATATCTATTCATTTAAATCACCCACTCAAGACCAAGTTTCATCTGGGATAAATTGCATTTAAGTTTTGTGTCCAGTTTTTCTTGAAAGGTGGGCCTAGAGACAGCAGATAACGATCAACCTCAAGGTCTTGTCTATAACTGAGATATTTGGTATCAAAGATAAAGAATTTGGGTGAGCAATTCCTGTTGCTAACAATAAAACACATGGCTGAAGTTTTTATATTTTAGAATTTCACTTTATATGGGTAAAAAACTATTGATCTTTCATATAACAGTCATCAAGCTACGGTTGTGGAGAAGTAATTCACAACACTCTGCATTACCATCACATATGTTTTATTTGTAAATGATAAGCTTAAGGTTTATATCACCTTTTCCCTTTGGTTTAATGTATATGAGATAATTTTGCTACTGATACATAAAAGTGCTCTCAATTTGTTCTACTGTACATCGATTTAGAAAAAAAATCTTGATTTTATTTTTTTTTCTTTGATGCAGTCTTTGATGATTAATGTCATGAATGTTTGCTGTTACTTGACATCTCTATCACTGATTCCAGAAGAATTTCCAGTTTCTAAAGAAATTCAGGCATGGGGGTAGGAAGGGGATGTGGACACCTGAGAGATGATCCTAAGACACAGCCCTGGCACATCCCACAGAGGGATGCAGCAGAGCATCATAAGCCTGTACCACAACCTGAGCCTGGCTACAGTGAGGGCTGTCACAAGTGTCAATATGCTCAACTGTTAACACAGTTGCTGGGTGGCAAACATAGCTGTGGCTTGGATTGCCTGGAGCTTTACCAGACAATACCTATTCACAAAAGGCACCTTTGTAAAGGCCAGCCTGATTTGGGGTGGAAATGAGTTTAGCCCTTATAGCATGAGCTTTGCCATGCCACCACTCTCCACGGGCTATAGTCCCTGAACCTGTTTCCTGGTGTATGTGTGGTCTATCCTACATCTGTTGACCATCTCAGAAGACTTGCCAATAAATTAATAAGGAAAGCAAGTGATTTAACCATTTATTGGGAAAAAAAAAGAATCAAATCACCATATATGGTCTGAGAGGAAAATGACATTGGTTTTACAGACTAATCTTTATAACAGACAGTCAAATCACCTCTTGAGGTTACTCAACCCTTGGCATTGAAAACATATTTCTGGCTTTTAAAATTCCTCAAAACAGTCTTTAGCAGACTTTTATCATTTGTGGATAGTATCTGAAATTTGGAAGACATTAGAAAAATGTCTGTGGCTATCCTGGGGAAAATCCATTCCGATTAGACAGAGCTACTATCAAGGGAATGTTATAATTTGCACTATCCTCAGTAGAGCTTGCTAAACTACTGGGGATAGAAATTGTGAACATGCTGTCTGAATGAGACATGTTCAGTCCCAATGAGACTTCTGTTGACATACTTACATAGGATACATACAACATATATTCCAGCAAGAGCCTGGATGTCTTAACTGAAACTCTTCTGTACTGTAATAAAGAGCAACCTGTACTGTTGTTTCGCTACATATTGAAACCCTAAGAAAATGCAAAAGATGTATTTGAAAATTACCCGAAAATTCTGTCAAAGATCACATTTTGTTACTTTGGGAAAAACAGATGGATAAACCCTTACAGACATCAGAGTCTATCTTTGTTTTCAAGGAAAAGGGAGAACTTAATTACAGTATGTAGGTAATAAAATGCCCTTGTATTAGCATTGGATAAGTAATTTGCTGACTTGCTGATGTGAATTGGTGCTCACACAATAGTATATGTTTTGAATCATACTTCTTTCCTTCCAAACTAACAAACTAACGTGTCATTACTGGAGAACGATGAAGCCATTATATGCATATTTTTCAGGACTTTGAAAAGCCTGAGAATTTTTTGGTATTCAAGTGAGTTTGAGACAAAAGTACAATCAATCACTTTTGACAGTATCAGTTTTGAGCCAGATTCTGTTGTCCTGGATTCAGGTAGAATGGTGCCTTTTTTAGCAAGGTGTAATTGATTTTAATGGTTCGTTATTCAGACTAAATAGGATATCAGAAGTCACCTTCCATAACTGAAATGAAAAATATGATGACTACTAGACATTTCATGTACTCTGAAATACAAAATGTTTTTTTAAAATATAAATACGCTTGTGTAAAGACAAATTGATTTTTTTTTTTTTAAAGGACCCTTTTAGTAATTTTATTGCTTTTTTCTTCTGAGCACTCTGAGGAACATGTATGAAATGACTTTGCAAAAAGCTACAACAGGAAAAAAGAAAAAATTCTCACAAATTACATTCTTAAGTAAGGTACACTAAATATACACTTCATACGGATTAGTATTTTAAAAAATACATAAATTGACCTTTCTTTTTTACCTAGGAAAGTCCCTAAATTTTTTCTTTCATTCCTTACAGAGGAATTGCTATCAATGGTGTTATTACCAAAAATAACATCTCTTTAAGCTGGCATCGGAGTGTGAACCAATTAGCACTATGAGATGCTGTGGAAGTTAAAAACCAAATGTGGCAATAACCATCTGGGTAGACAAAATATTCTTTTTACCTGCGGGTCCTTGAACACAGCAATAAACATATGGCAGAGAGAGCTGGGCTTGTTCGACGCATTTCTAATAAAAATCTAGGTGACACAAATACGCTATGATAGGTGTCATAGAGACTAGTGTAATGACCTTTCACATCTGGATGCCTCATTTCTAATTAGGAATGAATAAGACATAACAAGGTCAGGTGACACTGTCTAACAGAGCATATTACTTGTATATGAATGAGGCATTTTGATGAAAAACATCCAGGGTGTTTTTACCAATTATCTTAGCTAACTCAGTATGACACCAGACTGTGTCCCCTTAAAAGAGCTTCCAGATGTGAAAGGTCAGAATTTTTATCTTGGACTATGCAGTTTATTCTTTTTTCAGTCCTTTCTTATCTGTGTATTAATGTCAAATGAAAGCCAAATTTGTTCCCTCCACTTCATACCCCTTTTGAAATGTCATTTTCAAAACTTTCACAAGCTGCTTACACCCCTTCAACAGCATGCGCACGTTTAACCAGTCATAACAACAGATGGCCAGATCCTGGCTCTCTTATTCTGAGTCTACTTGTGTCGTCAGTCTTACTGAAATCATATTTTCTCATTATCAACTAGTCTGATTCCTCAGTTTATAATCTCCCCAAAATATTATGAGGAACAAAGGGCATTTCTAGACCTTTGCAAATCACCTGAATAGTGTGACCCCCAATAAGAGAAGCAAATTCTGCACACTGCACACTTGAAGAGTTTAGCTCTATCTCCTGGACCAAGCTCAAGGACAGGAAGGGAAACAGCTGCTTCTTTGCAAAACTTGGCACCCGGGAGTCCAACCCTGGCCTTAGGGAGCAGCTGGGGCCACCTCAACAGCTCCTGGTAGCCAGCAAGCATCCCTCACAATGACTCTTGTTCAGTGAGAGGTGAAAGAGGGATGTCTGTGACAGCTCCTGACTGCAGGCACCAGCAGGCAACTAACTGCCAGTGGTGTCTGGTTTTACATGTCGTGCACCATTTCCAGGATTTTGGGGATGTGTCACATTCTTCTTGGTGTTATTGTCCTCAAGCAGGGAATATAGGTGGCACCAGGGGAGTGCAGCATGAGCTGTTTCCTCTGATTTGGTATCACTTTAAGGTGTCCTGGTTTTATGGGTCTGTTGCACTGGGAGGTTCATGAGCAGCTTTTAGTCACTTTTATCTGTGAAATGTCACTTTAAGAAGAAAATAAAAGAGAAAAAAATAATAAAAAAAAAAAGAGACAAAGAGATGGAAATGGTGCTCTGAAAAACCCATCTGTTTGTCTTACAGATCATTCAAACAAGGTCATTATTGACTGAAAATGATCTTTCTTGCTCTTTCCAAGCACATGCAGAATAAAACAAATCATAATTCTGGCATGCCAAACTCTACTTTATTTCCCAGTTAAACTAATTTCTCACACACTTTTAAAGTACAGCTTCCTTCTTTGCATTTTAAGATGAAGTAATAGGAAAATTTTTATTATATTTTAAGATCAGACACAAGCCAGCTCAATACAGAGCTGAAAAGTAAACATATGTTTTAGTTGTGAAAGAAATAACAGAAGAGGAGACAGGCAATGTAACACATGATGAAATTCACAGGATGTTCAGGATAACATGAAGGCCACTGTAAAGGTTCATGATGTTTAGTGAAATCAATCTAGGGAGATATATCAGGAATCGTTCATTTGATCTTTACTGGATCTAAAACTCATAACTGGTTATAAGCAAGCTAAGCTTCCTTATGGAGAGCAGAATTTAGTAGCTGGCTTTAGAGCAACTTAATTTTAGTACTTCCTGGATAGATCTTTATGAATAGTGTACTCTGCATCTTTTCCTGTGACTTGGCAATCCACTGAACTTGCAGTTCTGCTCTTGTTGACATCTGCTGATTGCTCAGGTATATGCTTGAAGTAAAGTATAGCATGGAGACTCTTGAACTGGAAGATAATTAAACTCTGGAACTGGTAGCAGCGTAGTACTATCATCTAAGCTAAATAGCCTTCTGAAAGAGGATATCCCTGCAGCTCATTTACACACCGTTTACAATATAAGGAGTGTAGAACTGGGATACATCTATTTTTAGATCTTCAGTTTTCTGAGTGGGTTTATGCACAGAAATACTGAGTCAGTAAAGTCTGCTCTTCCTAAATCAGTCTTTATTTTTTTTTTTTAAGGACTTCTATTCTGAAGTTAAGGCTTTGGAAAAAATACAGACTGATGCACCCTTCTTTCCTTTACATTGCCTACTGTCCTGCTTCAGCCTACCTACTTCTACTTCATTCCATCCGTCTTTTCACTGAGTAATAGCTGAAATTTGTTTTAAAGCTTTACAGTGCCAGGGATTATGATTTATCATGAGGCCAGTAAGGTGCCTAGCATATCACATGTACTGTAAAAATAACAATAAGTGCAATAAGTGGCATTCTGTGTTGAAATCTTGCTTTATTTCAAGCTCTCAGTCAGTGCTTTTAACATATCTATACTTCTTTTAAATTTTCTGATTTGAGATGGAAGGTTACTAATCACACGGTGTTGCTGGTGCAGTTTTCCTGCACGAGTCTGCGTGTCTCAAAAGATTTGCCTGCACTGACTACATAAATACAGATTATTAAAAAACTAGAAAAAGGCAGGTAAGTTCACTGCCCCTGGCTTTGGCAAATATGTCCCTTTGGTATGTCTATTAATGTGAATGTTATCTTTGCAGAGAAACTCATGTTTTAGGTAAATGTCAAAAGAAGGAACTACTCAAGGTCAGACCTGAGCCCTGGTCTGTGGTGGGGCCTCAAGGTCAACCAAAGTCAGTCAAAGTTCCCCCCTCAATGTCACCAATGCTCTGACCCGTTTCACTTTGCTCTGAGCAATCATATTTACTTCAAGGATTATCCAACAAGGGATGACTTCCAATTTCATACAGTCAGCACCCCAAGGAGGAGAGGTCATGATGCAGCCACTTTAATTCTCCCTCCTCCCACCTCTACCATGTAGGCAAAGAGCATCCTCAGCTGGTCTCAGACCATCCTCTATTATGAGGATTTTTCTTCTGACATAAATGAAATTCAAAAGACAATGAATGATGTTTGGCTTAGGTCTCTAAACATCTTTTTCTGTCATATTGCATCACCTTGCAATTGAATGATCATGATCATGAGTATGATACAAGATTGAGTTAAAAAGTCATTCAAAAAGCCCTAAATATAAATATAGACAGCAACTGTTATTTTCTGGTAAAGAGAAACAGGAAGAGGAAGAGGAAAACTGATACATGAAGCCTGAGGGTTTCCTGCAGATCTTTAAAGAATGATATCAAAAAAAACCAACAAAGACTTTCCTCTGTGCTTCATGAGACCAGACAGCAGGTTCTGTGAGTCAAAGTGATTAAAGCTTTCAAAATGCCACAATTCATTACATTTGACCACTGTATCAGCTACACTGGAGCACAATTAAATGTATGGATTTCAACCCTGCAAATGTATGAATTCTTATACTAACTATTCTGAGCCAGCATGCACCTATCAGATAAAATGCTAGAATATTTGTTTTCCTAAGGTTTCTTTCATACAAAGTATCATAAAACTACATACAATACAAATTACCTCTGCACTATGTAACTGTGAGACCCTCTGCAACTTACTGGATTTTAGAAATTATTTATGAAAAGGTCCTTTGAAAACAGAGAAGGAAAATGAATCCTTGTACTGTATTGCACAAACATAGCTCCTCAGATGCCTCAAACAGAATAAACCCTCACTATTTCCAATTACACATAATCAGATAATCTGCATTTACAGGAAAACCTCTCTTCTTCTGCAATGAAGGAAGGGTCTAGGGATCTAAAGAGTGATAATCTGTACCAGGAAAGAAAGGAGAGAAGGAATTCAGCTCTAAGCCATACCATATTCAGAAGTAAAAAAGGGATTTTTTTAATCCTGCTGGGAGGAAGCACCTTTCATTCTACATATCTTTATTTTCCTCTAAAGAATATAAACTCCATTGCTCCTAAGACAAAGCTTTTTTATAAACTTTGGAACAATCTATAGGCTATGCACATGTAATTATTTTAGTCTGGCATTTTTCAGACATTTTGCAGAACTAATGCTGTAGTACTCTCAGCTGATTGGAATGAACAAAATGTTTCTTTACAGAGGATGAAGTTCTATTCCTGGAACTCCTGCGAAGGTGCACCCTCACTGCAACTGCTATTAAATTGTTGTTAATGGGATGTCTGTGATCTCTCTGTCTACATGGACAAAGTGTGTGATGAGCAAGAAAAAAAAAGGAGCAATGTGTGTTCGCAGCCCAGAAGCCAACTGTATCCTGAGCTGCATCAAGAGAAGTGTGGCCAGCAGATCGAGGGAGGGGATTCTTCCACTCTACTCCACTCTCATGAGACACTACCTGGAGTAGTGTGTCCTGCTGTGGGGCCCCCAATATAAGAAAGATGTGGACCTGCTCATGAGGGTCCAGAGGAGGCCACGACGATGATCAGGGGACTAGAGCACCTCCCTTATGAGGACAAGCTGAGTGAGTTGGGGCTGTTCAGCCTGGAGAAGAGAAGGCTCCAGGGAGACGTTACAGCAGCCTTCCAGTACTTAAAGGGGGTACAGGAAAGATGGGGAGGGACTCTTTAACAGGGAGGGTAATGATAGGATGAGGAGTATGAGTTTTGAACTAAAAGAGGGTAGATTTAGATTAGATATAATGAAGAAATTCTTTACTGTGAGGGTGCTGAGGCACTGGAACAGGTTGCCCATAGAAGTTGTGGCTGCCCCCTCCCTGGCAGTGTTCAAGGCCAGGCTGGACGGGGCTTGGAGCAACCTGGTCTAGTGGAAGGTGTCCCTGCCCATGGCAGGGGGGGTGGAACTAGATGATCTTCAAGGTCCCTTCCAACCCAAATCATTCTACGGTTCCATGATTCTAGGAAAATGTTTGAAAGTGTCCAATAAGAAAATATACAAGACCTTCACTGTTGTGGCTCAAAGTAATTTAGAAAGCTAAAGCCCACTGAATTTTGATAGATTAAGCTTCAAGTCACTTCTGGAAATTTCATTCGAGGTCCAGAATGTGTTTGAGCTTCTTCACCAGCACCAGAATATTTCTAGTTTCTCCATAAAGCTGTTGCTGAAAGACAGCACAAACATGAGACTCCAGTGATGAGCTTGCTCTTCTCTTCAGCTTTAGGAAATGCTTGGAGACAGGAGTAATAATGCTGCACTCAGTGCCATCTGTGACTGTGGTAAAAGTCTAATCTGACTTGAATTCAGGATCCAATTTTAATCCAAATTTATTCTTCTATTTTTTTAATAAAAGAATATTTAATTTATAAATATTTTAATCAGTATATCTGACATTTCAAATTACACTGTCAAATTAATACTAAAAAAGGAGGGAAGGGAGCTGAATATGTAGAGTTAAAATCCTTATTTTGGACCAGGACAGTTATTTCAGATGAACAGATTTTCCTAATTTAATCCTTTCTCCTCCTCCTCAGTATTCTTTGTATGATACTCCTAGCTGACTGTCATTACACTACAGAGTCATGATCACTTAGCTGGTTAGAAGATATTGTACAGAAAACGGGACACTGCCATGACATTTAGAGGTGCCAGACCACAGCAAATTATATTTTTGATGTTATCCAGTGTGCTATAGAAAGGCAGTTCTGTTTTAAATCTTCATTATTTTATATAAAACCCAGTTATTTTACAAAGTAATAAATTGTCAGCTGTAAGGACTAGGTCTTTATTTGTTTACAAAAACTATGCTGCATATTAAACAACTTTGCACTCCTTTTCACTCCTGATGTGGATGGTGAATTTCTCTACCTGCTTATGAGGTTTTTTTTACATTCACTTCTTACATCATCCGAGTGCAGAATGTTGACATTAAAAAATCACATGACATTCTCCATAGCATACTTTTTGCCTCATTCAGTTTTATCAACGTTACTTTCTGTTTTCTCTAAAATTTTGCATTTGGTTTTTGCTGCTGCAAAATGGTGAATCAGTCAAAATACCCTGAAAATCAGGCTACTGCTATGGTTGTGAGATAGGAATGACTATTTAGCCCTTAACCTTTCTACAGAGCGTGACAACAAATGTACCAATTAATGTCATTTCTGATCTTGATGTTTATGCACCAAGACCTGGACTGACAGCAGAATAGTTACATCCTACCAGAATGAATTAATATAAATACTGACTGAGTTTACTAAATTGCAAAATACTGTTGTAAATACAGCGGTCTCTTTCAAAAAGCAAATTGCACTGGATAAAGAATCGAGACAACATATCAGGCTTCAGGCTGGTGTTTGGATTATTTTACCTACAAACAAGAAATTTTACACTGAAATCTTAAAGCAACAGAGAAAAAAACAAATGAAGAAAATCTCTGTTCTCTTTGCAATACAAGTATCAAGCTTTATATTTTGAAACATCATACTGATTAATTAACAGTACATTATGTGGGGAGTTTGGGTTGATTTATATCCTTTTAGTCATTTAAACATATTGTCTGTTGTGAACTTGCACATTCACATGGTACATTTATGACTCTTGAATTCACTAATGACCTAGAGAATTCAGTAGTTGTACCATGCAATACAGAGTAACTGAGCCTCTAAAAACTAGAAAAGCTCCCTGAGAGGCAGAGAGACAGTCTGTAAGGCTACAGTTCAAATCCTTCTTCTTCATGACTACCAGTTTTATGAAATAAGGGTTTTTTTGCCTCTGCCTAATGACTTTTTAGTCTCCCATGTGAAATAGAACAGCTACAAAGCTGAAAAGTAGTCTATATAAGCAATGAATTTATTGCAAATCTCTTATTTGGGCACCAGGCAGTGAGATTTTGGTGTTTGTGTGTTCAGTTCAGACACAGCAGGGTTCTTTATACCCATTCTTCAAAGAAGCCATCCATCCTTTTGGTTTCCATCTCACCCTTTATGTCATTTCAGCAAAATCTTTCTCAAAATCAGTTCTGTTCAGGGAAGAAAGGGAAAAGATTCATAAAAAAATTATCATTGTGGATTCGCAAGAATATCTTTACATAGGAATGCTTGGTGGAGTGAGCAAAAAATTTTTGCTCACTAATCATATTTACCATATTTCATTAGATACTGAAGCCAGACTGCATTCCCAAAGATCTCTGGCATTTTTCACGTGTGGGAGTCCAGTGTTGCAGGTATTGGGTATTGCTGGTATTGCTATTCCCAGTTTTTCAACATAGGAAAATTCTCTACTAAAACTTATTTTCCCTCATATCTTGGCCTCAGATTTTAAGTTCCTATTCTTATGATTTCCTTATTTTTTCTTGCAGGTTACCTTCGGTAATATTAATTTGTAAAAAATACCAGAGAACATAGCATACAGCATAAAGAGCAACACATGGAGAAGGACAAAAAATTGATAAGGTATCATCTAAAATGATCAAGTTGTCAAGGATGACACTGATATAAATTCCCTTGTTATTGCAGATGAACTAGCATAATACCAGGGGACTGAACATGAGCCAGATTTGATTTGTCAACTTGTTGCTATTATTTTGAAAACATTTCAGCAAAATTGTCACATCTGTCGAAATTCTGTTAGAAAATTAGATGTAGCAAAGAACACCAAACAGCCTTATTTTCTACTACTGAGTGTGCTGGGATTTTCCTTTGGTGAGTCATCAGCCGGCAGCAACAATGAAGTGTCACAACAATCACAAAGATACCATCTGTTTAAGGGAGATGATCCAAAAGCAAACATGTATCTTTCTAAACAGAAAATTCATCAGCACAAAAAAACTACACACAGACACACACAGAGAAGTGTGTGGGTTTGCATACATATATATATTTTCTGTAATTCCTGACATGTTATCAAAACACCCAGATAGTAGCAAAAATTTCCTGTATGGATTTCTACATTCAGCTAAAGCCACAGATGAAATTACTTGAGCTTTGTATCATGGGAGCTCATGACATTTGGAAATATGGAATATGTTTTTCATTACATGGTGCCTCTCACACCTGGTGCTTGCAGAAATTATGTTTTAATGATTAGACTGCTTCCATTTCTTTCAAAAGTATTTTTAACAAATATAGGCACAATGCATAGCTCTGCATTGCCATGAACACCTCCAGCAAACTAACAGACTAGAGGGTGACTACTGCAATAGCACTCATCTTGATGACCTCTTTTTTTTTTTGTTTTTTTTTCCTAACACTATGCATGTGGTAGTCTTTGTTCCATTTGAACGAAAACTGTTAAAAAACCCTAGTTCTCCCTGCCAATCCTGGCAGCAATAGTAAATGTCCACAAATGTAAAACATTGATCAGTACAGTTCTTGTGTGATAGAAAAACATCTCTCATGCAGTTTCTAAAGTAAACATGACAATGAATAAATTTTGTAATAAAGGTATAAAAAAGCAATGTTTTCCAAACATGCACAATAAAGCTCAAGATAATATCTGCACTGAAATTCATGCAAATATTGACAATGAAAAGATTATTATTAAAGAGTCAAAAAAGAACTGATTGCCAATACAGTTCCCTCACCCAAGTTTAAAACTTAGTTGATACCGTAAATGAACAACAGTACAATCTAGTGTTCAGACAGATGCTTCAACTTATTTTTCTTTCATTTATCCAGACCTTTTAAAACAAAGTATAATGCAAAATAATGGTCATTAGGTGACACAAATGTTGCTTTGTTTCTTACACGTACTCAATCTACTACCCGTTATAGATTGCCATGGTGGACTTCATGAAGTGATTCCAGAAGCATGCAGAAAGCTACCTTCCCTGCTTGACCAATGTTTAGCTTGTATACCCGTTCTTTTGACTTCCTTTAGAAGATAAAATGTACTGCACTTAGGTAATGCATCCACAGAGCCAAAAGGAGTTCATCCAACAGCAAAACCCCCAAGAGGTGTGGTCTAATTACGATACAATAATCATCAACACTATTTAACCCCTGTGCTTATATTTAAACAAAAGGCTTAAATATGAGCAAGACCAGGGATAACAGAATTTTGCTTAAACATTTACTGTGTTTCCCTGATTATGCTGTCATACAGCAGGAAATAAATGCTACTGTTTTCTGCTTAAAATGCCTAAAACATCTGTGTACTTTTCTATCTGTCTTTTCTTCTAGAATTCAAGTGATCTGTGGCATAGCAGTGGAAAAATTAGACTTGCCTTCACATGAATGTAAAGTAAAATATGAACATACATGCTCACATGAGATGATAGCAGAAAGTTCTTTGAAAAAAACACAACAAAACTCAACTTGTTGCAAAGGAACTTTCCTACTGCATGTCATTCTCCACCCTTAATACTGTAACTTCGTCAATTTATCTTTAAGCCACTTCTGATGAAACATTTTAATTTTTTCCTGAATGTACATCCTACCTGATAACATTATGCATTTGCTTTACTAATATGTAATATAATATATAATTATATAATATAGAATTATATAACATTATATTGCCACAAACTAGTCACTTTACATCTAGTATAATGGTTTTCACTAATACAGAGACTGATTACTAATGACTGATACTAATCCAAACTAAATTTTGAGAATATACCTGATGATTTTGTTATGACTGATTTCATTCTGTATGTTCACATATTAATAAATAAAAAAGATAAAACCATCACTTTGAATCTGACTCTGTGAATACATGCAGTAGGAACAAATGTCAAAATTTAAGCCTGTTTCTAAATGGTATCAAAGTCTCATGTATTCTTGCTAATTCTCCGAAAAGATTCCTACAAACAATACTGATAATCACGATTACGTTACTGTCATAGAAGACAACGATCTTCACTGATGAGAAATTTGGTGGGAATAGTTAACATAATCAGTCAGGTATAGTGCATAGTAGGTCAGGTTTCTCATCTCTTGCTCTTTGCCACACATACACAAACATGCAGTTACACAAACATGTTCTGTACTGAAAATTTAGCCTTAAAGACTGTAGGTATTAAAGAAAAAATACTCATAGGTATGATGGAATATATAACAATTCCTTCATATATGTAACAACGACTTCAACAATAGGCAACAACTTTAACAATTCATCTGACATAAATAGACCAACATCAAAGCCAAAACCCCCTGAATGGGTAGTCTTTAAGTAAGCACACTGGAAATGAAACATATTCAGAAAAAAACATATTTTAAAATGGAAGTCAAATCATGTTTTCAAATGTGTTTCATCATTCAAGCTAGATGGGGCATAACTGACGACAAAACTCAGTTTTCTGCACTCAGTCAGCAGAACTATTGCATTATGTGTCTCTTCATTGGGAGTGAAGATAAGTGTGGAATGAAAACAAAGTGACAGAACAAAATGAAAGAGAAGTGATATCACATAGATAAACTTGTCTTGGACATGTCAGTACTCGCTATTTTATTTCTCTGATATGAAGGATGGATGAAGTAAAACCAATTTTGGTTGTCAAAGGCTGCCACAAAATGGAGAGAAACAACATGAACAACAAAAAGATGTCAAGAATAGGTCTATCAATAACACTAACTTATTTTACACATATACAGGAAAAAACCCATCCAGCTTCCAACTTCACATAAATAAATTACCACTCTATTTCTAGTGGTTATGAGAGTTGCAGAAGGCATCTACTGCTTCAATCACCTTCCCAAACTACAGAAGACACTTATTTGAATATCTTAACATTCAGATACTACATCTGTACCATCCTGAAATTTTAAATAACTTGCACTAAAACTCTTCTGCAGCTAGAACTCTATTGACATATTTTTTGAAGATCCTGCACAAAGCTCCCGTTGAAGGCAATAGAAACTTTGGCTGCTCAGCATCTTTGAAAGTCTGTTCATATATTTTTATCTCTTCAGTATCCATTTAAACATAAGCCCTGCAAAAAGTGAGAAGGCTGTCCAGACAAGAAGGTAAATTATCTGAACAAACCTGTACAGAGTTTGGGAGTTTATAGAGAATACATTGAAATTTAACACACAATAAGAAATATAGCTATAAATACTGGACACATCCCTGAACTGAGATATAAGAATGAGTGAAGTTACGATAGAAGAAAAATTAAAGAGACTGTAACAGAAGAATGGTAAGGTAGGGAAAAAAAGAAAACCCTTACTATGTGGAAAATCTGCTGAAACACTAAGTTTTCCATAGAAATTCTAGTGTCATAAAATACTGACCTTTTATCTTCACAGTAAATCTTATTTTGGAAGAAGATATAAGCAAGTTGTTATTGTATAAGCCAAGATTCTCTTAATTCTGGTTTCATTGATAATTGCCTAAGTAATATCAAATTGATTCTTATATTAAATCTACATCTAGGTCCTTATCATCAGTAAAAGACCCTACAAGTTACAACAAAGAACACAATCAAAAGCTGAAATAACAAGTGTGGAATCAAGCATGTGATTTAAATTGAATCACAATAAAAGTAATTGAAACAATAGAGATATCCACATCTGATCTGACCTCCCTATACTACACGATCAGACTAAATTTCCTAGGAAAAATAGTATCAACAACTCCATTCAGTATCTGCCAAAATGATTCTGCTAAGGATTGAATGCTTGCCCACAATGTTTTAATCCAGTTGAGTTGATAGGAGTGATAGATGGCCTGGCATTTTCCTTCTATGACATGCTGCTGAAAACTAAGCAACTTTGTCAAGGGCTTTGCTTTCTCTGGTTTGACAAGATATATTCTTCAGAAAACAAAAATAAGTTTATTAAATCAACTGCTCTCAGAAGAGATACAGTGAATGCATATAAAAACCAAATGCATGTGTAATAGATAAAGGAGCTCAAAACCAACCATGAATTCTAAAAAAAAAATCATAGTTTTTATACAGAAAAATAGTTGTCCTTTCAACAAAGTGATATAATGTAAGAGATATATCTAAAGGGACAAGCCTTCATGTTGTCCTTGAAGATCGAGAAGTGATGCTTGCTTACAGTCTAGGTGCTACAAGAATGATAAATTACATGATTAACAAGAAGCATACATTTAATCACCCGTGCTGTTTGCTTTTTCTAGCTAAGTTACAATGAGTGTATCCATCCCATGCTACCTAGAGAACTTGAAGAAGGTTCCCTTTCCATTTGAATGAGTGAAGAGAGTATTGTCTCTGATTTCTACAAGGAGAATAACTACCATGCTGGAAACCCAATAAAGTAGTGCTTTTGAAAAAATGTCCCCTACTTCAACAAATACAATGTATTGAGCTGGTAGCTGCCTCATCTTTCACTAGGTCACACAAGGAGATTTAAAAGGCAACAAGTGCAGACCCTACCAGATGATCTTCAAGGTCTTTTCCAAACTAGACAATTCTGTGATTCAAATTGGAATCCATGAGAACTCACCATGATAGAATATTTGGAAGGTGTTTAGAAGCTTAGAGTAACATAAAAAGCTATTAAGCTAATTTTATTCAACTTTTTTGCCCTTTATTTTTTTTTTAAATAAGGTTGTCTAACAGCTGTCAACACTCTATCAAGGAGTGTCATGTTATAAGATCCATATGTTATGATCCATCACAGGATCAAATATGAATCTTTAACATATGACCAGGCACAATTGTCTTTGATATTTTTTCTGCTTTATCATGAGCTATAATTTTATTTTAATTTCCTTCCACCTTCTTGTTTAGACAATAGGAGCAAATACAATCACAGATGAAAACTAATTAAATTCTTCAAGAAACAGTTTGGAATGGAATTACTAAATAGGACAACACTTACTTTAATGTGAATCTTGATTAATACTCCCTGTGCTTGCATGTCTCCCTTTTCCTAGATGCTTCCCCTTTCTCTCTGTTAATTTCTTAATTTTTAGCTAAAATATTCCCAAAGCCAAATGTTTTTGGCACACTTCATCAATATTTCTTTCTGTCAACAAAATTTCACAGAATAATCAAGAATAATTTAAAAGCAATTTTTGTTGAAAAATTGGTTCAAGGAAATACAGTGACTCTTCTACTTCAAAAACAGTTTGGAGGAGATGTTGAAACAGACAATGGATAATTCAGAGTAGACAAAGATGGAAATGAGGCTACTCCATGGGAGAACAAAGTGATTGGAATGTCAGTTTGCAAAACCAATGTGCTGATTCTAGAGCAGAATTCAAAACGCTGATTTAGGCACCTGAGACTCTCTAAATGTGAATCAGGAGAGACAGAGATGTCCAGGTTTGTCATGTCAGTGGGATGCTAGGACATCTAAACCAACTGCGAGAGAATCTCAGAGCAGAATCTTTTCCAAGCTAAACGCTATTTAAGATTAGCAATTTATTTGGTTCTATGATATAGAACTTAAAAGTGTTTGAAAAGTTATCCTGGTTTTTATTTTTGCATTAGTATATTTCATTAGTCTAATGATAAAAATCTAGCCTAGGAAGTAAGTCACCATGGCTCATAGCTCTCCCATTTCTGAAGTATCACACTATTTTTGAAAATAGCTTAAAAATGAATACCACTTACAAAACATTTTCAGTAACTGAAGTGCTTACCTTCTATTGAATTTCAATGGGACTGAGACCTTATCAAGTTGTTTGGGAATGTTTGGAGATCTTATTCAAAATCCAGAGGGAGACAAAGCAGACAGAATAATTGCATTAGACTCAAGGGGAAATAAAAAAAAAAAAAAAAAAAAAAAAAAAAGGAGGAAAAGGAGGAAAATGTTGCAAGGAAGGATATCAGAGATGTTTCTTTTGGTTTCTTTTGTATGAAGAGTAGGATTTGAAGGTGCCATAGAAAGGTCCTCTGGTCCTCTGTGATTCAAATATCTGAAAAGCTAAAACAAGTTGTGTTTTTCAGCAAATGCAGAGTGAACATGTAGTGCACAGGACAGGGCTCTTGCAAAACAAAAATGAAACATAGGGAATGTCCCAGGTGAACAGAAGAGAAGGAGGATCCACAATGAAACTATTTATGAGGAAGTAAAGACCAACTTTAAGATTAAGGAGGGGGTCCTGCTCTGTTTTGGCATTGATGCTGCATTACTCACATATTCTGTGTAACATGATTCCCTTTCACATCGGTTTTACAATGAAACATGGTACTTTTTAGAACAGATGTATTAGTACACAGCTGGTTGGGAATTTGGGAATTTTTTCCAGTAAACTAGCTTTTACTGTTGGGAAATGTTGAATTCTCAAAAACTGAGATTTCTTGCTTTAATGGATTATACTGGGTCTGGCTGGGATGGAGTTAACATTCTTCACAGTGGCCTGCATATTGCTTTGTTTTGGATTTGAGTAAAACAGTGTTGATAACACACCAGCTTCAGCCTTTGAAAACACAGCTGAACAGTGCCTGCACAGCATTAAGACTTTCTCTGTTTCTCATGCTGCCTCCCCAGTGAACGGGCTGGGGGTGGGCAAGAAACTAGGAGGGGGACACAGCCAGGACAGCTGACCTCAGACAGAGATATTCGGAGATTGATGGGGCATCAGTCTAATGGTAGGCATGAGGAGTGATTGCCTTTCCAACCCTTGTATTTTTTTTTCTCTTTATTGTCTTTAAATTCTCTAAATAGTCTTTGTCTTGACCCAAAAGTTTTCTTGCTTTTGCTCTTCAAACTGTCTCCCCCATCTTGGTGGAGGAAAAGTGGATGAGTGACTGGGTGAGTGGTTAGTTGCTGGCTAGGGTCAACGCACCACACTGATAAACCAGTTATAGTAAGAACATTTTGAAGTCAAGGTTTTATATCAAAATAAGAGCAGGAGAAGGGAGTAAGGGACTCCTTTTTTTCCAATCAGTTCTGACAATATTTTGCTGATTTTTTTCTAGTTACTATGTACAGTTAATCACTCAATAACACAAAGAAAGCATAAAATAGATTAATTCTAACTCTCAGCAGATACAGCCATTTCCTGGGCTACTAGTGGAAGTAAAGGCTCGAGTGCATTTTCAACAGAAGTGTTCATTACTTATCCAAGGTGGAATACTTCCAACAGAAGAGGCTGCAAATTCCTTTCTTTTCCTCTCAGAGTAGCAATTACGCGTTTGGTTATGAATTTTGTTTGGGATGAGGAAGACTTAGGCTAAAGTACACATAACATGAATCAATCAGTCTCATTCATATGAGTTCACTGGTCACTAATCTAATGAGAGGAAAAGACTGGAGAAACAGTTTTTTAAATCCTGAAACTTTGACTTAACAAAAAGCTATTTGCTCTTCAGCTATACGCTGGTATCCTTCAGCAAAATATCTTCCAGATCCTTCATAGGGATTGGAAGTTTCATGGGATTCTTTTGAATCAAAGGTATCCCAAAACAGAATAATTACATAATTATATGAACATAAATTATTTTTACTCAATCCTTTTTCAATTGAACTTTAAGAAGTACAAAAGATAAAAATGTGGATGCCCTTGGACCTGGATAGTCTTTGCATTGAAAATTTAATTATCTTTGAAAGTCTCTCTTTTCCCTCAATCTCCCACTATTCAAAGTTAATTTAAGACATACCCAGGTGAAATGCAATGGAATAAGTACTATCTCTGTGTCTTCAGAAGTTATGAAATGCTGCATAGCCCTCAGCAGTCTTCAGCAAATCTATTTTACAGTGTTCCTCGTAAGATTTATCACATTTCACTTTGTCTAAATAGGTAGCTGAAAAGCTGAAACACACATACACATAAGATCTCAAAACTTTTTCTCCTCTTGGAATCAAAATTTTAGATGCTAATAATTCAGGCAAGTAGAGGAGCTTGCTTGACATACCCAAGTAAACAATTCAGGATAAAAATATACCAACAAAAGCAAGAATATATTTATTGGAACTCACTGAATCAAAACTTTCATTTTAGGAGTTAAAATTCCACTAAGGAGACGGACAGATGGGTACAAAATAGCTTTTCTTTGTTGCTAAAGCTAGATAAGGCTTCTTAGGAACGATGAACATTTGTGATTAGAAAGCCAGTTCAAGGCAATTTGTATAAATGAATTTATGTCTCCGGAGACTCATATATACACTATTCTCATTGTACATTTAGACTATATTCATGCTTTGGTGATACAAATGTTCAATCCTAAATATCACTATCTTTAAAAGTAGAGAAGATATGAGCTGATATTTAATGAAAATGCAACTTTGGGCAGCAGTTTCGAAGTGTTCTAAAAAATATTTTGATTTACATGAACAGGCAGCTGACAGCCAGCCTTTGGATAGAGATTAAATAGTCAGAGTTTTCTGGGTTTAATGGTCTTGTAAAGCATGCTTAGAGTACCTAGGTTCTCCCTTGTTTTTTCACTCTATCTTATCCTTCATTGCAAGAAAAATATTCAGATGTAAAATGTTATCTGACTATCCAAACTCCAGATTGTTCTACTTTGTTTTTTCTCTTCTCAGACATTTTGTCTTGTCAGAAAAGAAATACCACAAATCATATCACATATTAGTATTGAAATTATTATCAATAAACTGAAATATTTCATCTTGACAGAGTATATATGTACAACACAAGTAAAATGCTTTTGGAAAGATCAATGAATTACATGTAAAGGGCTGGAGAACAATGCTTGTAACAATGAGGGTTTCTCATTGACAAACAGTCTCATGTAGTGGTATAATTTCTTCATTAAAACTTACTATTTGCATACAAATACCAACTAGTTTGAAATAAAATTATAGGCATGCCTTCAGAAATAACATTGATATACATTAAGTTTAGATTTTATTGTGTAAGAAAATTTATGATACCTTCCTTATTATTATTTTTCTCATCACCTTTGGTGACCCACAATCACATTTGCATAGCTAGTTACACAGGAAAGCTAAACACTGCTTTTTAAAGTTAAAATCAAAATACTGTAAAATGACTAGCTGTATTTCTGACTGTACTTCATGTTATCCCATCCCCTTAGTATAAACATTATCGTGCTGTAGAGTTTCTAAATGGAACTCTTGGCTGGAAAAGGATGTCCAAGTGTGTGGTGTGAAGGTAACTGAGTGAAGAAACAGCTTTTAGGCTACTGGTGAGTGAGTAGCGTGAGTACCATAGCACCAACTTCAAGGTCAGGGCCTGTTTTAGTCATACAGCTGGACAGAAATGCAAAACAGCATCTGCTATCTTGGTTTTGTCCTCTCCTTCTTCCTTCAGGGCCTGAGGAAACTAGTAAGCTGCAGCTCCTGGGCTGACTGGGCAGAAGTCTGCTGGGCCTTCATTCACCTTCTGCAAGGGAGAAAAGGAAGGGAAGAGGCTGCTTTTTTCCTCATCACTCAATTTGTGGATAAGGGAAAAGCAGAAGTAGGTCACATTTAGTGCTCACTTTCATCATGCAGTACAGAAGAGATGCTTGCCTGCATCTCTTTTTAAAAGGCTCTGTTGAATACAGCTGTGGGTTCATGGATATATATGATGAAGCACCATCAGGAGGCTTTTTTCACCATCAGTGCTGATCTGTTCACAGTAATATGCACAGATAATGCCCTGGAACTGCTATTCCAGACAGCAATGTTAGTACAGATCCGGACTGCTTCTGAAGGCTAATAAAAACATAAAATGAAATAATGCAGCAGACGTCTGACGACATCTCTGTCCTGTGCAATTTACCACAAGAAATAATAAATCACTGAGACTGGAAACATATGCAGTGGCAAAACACCGGACTTGTCACATCACTTCAACGTCAATCTGTATCTGTCTAGTTAATTCAGACTTATATTCACCTTTCCTTGCAGCAAACTCTTTTGACCAAGATTTTTTATGGACTTTTCAGAATTAGCATTATATTTTGAATTGAAAAAAAAGGTAGATAACTTCCTTACCTAGAAACATAAATATATCTTATGGTTTCCTAAACATGTAAAATATCTGAATGCTTCAGGCTATAAATTTACCTATAAAATTATACACATGGCTTTTTAAGTGTACTGTGTTGTCTGGAGCATGGAGATACTACCGAGTCAGTGCTGGTGAATCATTCAAGTGAAAATTTGTTTCAGACTTCTATTGACTGTGAACACTCTTAGGCAGTACTGTCTCCCTGATGGCTTTTTCATGATTTCCCCACTGAATTTTGTTTTTAATAGATTGGGATAAGTAAATAAGCCATTTCATTTTTATTTTCCCTTCTGTGAAATGCTTCCCAAGTAACTTGATTAATGTTCAAAAACAATATTTGAGCAGCCACATAATGTAATTAAAATTTCATAAAATAGCTATAATCATCCTAGCTTGGTAATAAGCAACCTTATTTATCACACAAATTATTTCTTTGGATTTTCAACAAGCACTTTATTTAGCTAACTAAATAATCTTTTTTTCTGCAGAAGGCTTGTGCTTTAAAACAGAGAACTGAAGTCACAGTCAGAATGCCTTGCCATACAGAGCCAACATTTAATCACAGGAGGTTTCAGTTACATGCGCATTGAAGTTAGCCTGATGTATCCAGGTAAGTGTACTTGACTGAGTTTCATTTTAAACCTGTCTGCCCAAACTGCTTTTTTTTTTTTTATCTTGAAGTGATACTAAGTGCACAATGAGCCAGTTTAAAAGTAGAATATTAGGTGAATAGGGTGTTTTTTTCGAGTGCAGCACTGTGTTGGTATCTTTAACGCCACATGGACCTTTGCTGTCAATAACAATAACCGTGAAATCTGTTAGTTGCTGGAGAACCTTAAAGCTGAAGAGAAGGGCATTTTATTTTTTTTCTACTGCTCTTTACATAATCTCTATCTCCATTCTGTCCCTACAGCCCAATTCTATTTGAGACTAAATGACCTAAACTGCAGTCCTACTTTAAAAGCGCTTTTGCAAAAAACGGTCGCATGAAGTTCCACATTTGTTATATCCCAACAATTTCCGGATCAAATTTCCTTAGCTTGCTGACTCAAAGGTCATTTTTATCTACCCATCTGTTCTACAAACCTTCCCGGAGTCTGGAAACTAAACTGTGTTGCTCTTCCAAACACAATATCATTCGAAAAACTTTCTGCTGGGCAAATTCTTCCTTCGGGTACAACTGGGAAAGACAAAGCATTGCTTTCAAATCCTGCCCTCATTTACCTCCCTCCATGTAGCCTAGGGCCCACACTGTGGCTGGAAAGGTGCATCTTAGTACTTGTTCAAAACTATAACAGAGAGGGCTCTGCATATTTAACTGTTAATAGTTATGCTGATAATATAAACAGTAGAAAACTATCCCACTTTCTATTGCTCAACACAGTCAGTTCTGTAGGGATGATAGGATTGGAAGGGAAAGAGGAAAAAAAATAGTTCATTTTCCAGAAGTATAGTAGCAAAAGCTGTTTGCTGAATGAAATGTATACTATCATTTTTTAGGGAAGAAGCAGAGTTAAATATTATTCCAAGGTTCAGTACTACCACTGGGAAGCTTTTTCTCTGTGAAAATATCAGTCACAGCAGCTGATGATTTGTGACACTGTGCTGTAGTCCAGGAGGAACTTGGAATACGACCAAAGGGCATTACTAATATTCTGCATGACTAATTATTGAACCTTCCTCTGGGTTCAAACGTCCCAGTGTTTGCACAGATGATGCTTTTGTTCATTCATCATTTAAAATGTCTTGTAGCTGGAAAGCTAACAACATTCATAAAAGTCCATTCATAAAGCCCTCTGGTGGGGTTGGAGGGGTGGGGTGGCAGTTTGCATTTTTCTGGTCTTTTAACTTCTTTGCTGCTGACCATAATTACAAATACCATGTAGCCATGGCCACTAGGAAGGTGATTTGTCATATTTTTTAGATTAAAAAACTGAAATATATTACGTTAAGGCAACAGTCAACAGACAAACCTGTTTCCACTAAACAAACCTTTTAGTCCTGTGTTCCTGACAAGCTGGAACTTGTTGGATTACACTGCTGCTTTCACCAGGTCTTTACAAATGGAAACTCAAAAGGTAGGAGATGGAGAAAGAATTGAAACGTGTCCAAAATTTACCTTGATATGGAGCCAGGATGCAGACCAGGTGTGCAGAGTTGGAAGCTACTGGGTTCTGTACTCTAGATTTATTTTCATTGCTTATCATAGCATCAAGGAAAAATTTAGGTTTGGAGGGACCTGTGGAAGTCCTCTGAAATAATGCCCTGCTCTAAGCAGATAGGTGAGGCTGATCAGAACTGCATCCATCACAGGGTGCAAGTTCTACAGCAGCTTGACTCCATGACCAAACCCCATTGGTTTTACTGATCCCGTCTCACTCTGATCTCTGTGAACTGCCTACATCTACTTCCAGTATTAAACAAGAACTCCCAGAAGTTCCCAGGTTTTACGCAAAGCTCCTGGAAAAAAGGAACTTAGATTTAAGGATTGACCTTAAATGTCATAAAAATATTCATGACTCCAACAGTTATAATAGCCACTGTAATTTGAAGTATGTCACTACTACTAAACAGCAAGAAAAGTGTTCAAAATTTCATTATTTATTTTCACAGACTCTGCTTTGAAGGGAATCTTGAATATCAAGCTCAGAGATCTAAAAAGCATATTCCTCTTCAGAAAAAGAGGAGGCACTAAATATCCTATCTTCTTTCACAGTGCTTCTTCGCTACACTCAATTTCTTTTCCTTTGTCAGGAGCATTCTGTTTAGAATTTCTCTGCAGAAAATCAATACTTATTTAATAAGAATGACGCTGACTTTGAATTTGAAATGGAAATTGAACCTGTCAACCATTCTGACTTGCAAACATTTGATTCCTCATGAATATGTTAAATGGACCCCAAAAAGTCCGTTTCTTCCCCCATTTTAAAGAATGGAGAGAAATTACTGGAGAACTCACAGACTTGCGAAGTAGATGAGAATTGTCCATGAGCAAGCTGTGGGAAAGCCTAATGCTGTGTTCAAGAATAGCTAATTGTTGAGAGACATCCCTGCTGACATTCTTTTCTGTTTCGTATTTTAATGACAAGAATTTGTATGCAGTGTACATAGCATGTGTTAAGTGCATGTATTCATGCATGTGTAAGTGTACAGGTGTCTGCACCTGTCAGATGGGGAGTCTTTATAGCTTCTGTGTTGAAATTCTATTTCTGGAATTAGAAAAGAATAGTCTGCTAAAAATAAAATACAACTCAATGAAAGATATATTAGACACACAAGTAGTTGATATCTGTGTAGCTATCTCAAAATGTTGCTAATTTTGAAAATGCAGCTGCTGACTGCAAGGGTTGAATGCATGATTTCCACTGGCTGCAGAAAAATGGGTTTTAGGATTTAACTCTGTCGTCTGAAGATTAAGCACACTCAATGGTGCACAATCCTTGCTCTTGCATTCAACCTCACTGGTCAAAGGTTACTTACCACTCAAGGGGAAAAGCCCTCAGCCCTTGTTTATGAAATTTTTAGTAACAGGATATTGTGAAGCACAAATTACAGGGGAGTAGAGTGCTTCACTGAAAGAACATAGCCCCTCTTTGTATTAATTATATGATTACAAAGCATTGCATTAAGGTTTTTCAATGTTTTTTTCCTTGGGAATGAAAGTATGATCTGATCTCTTGACATATGATGAATTAGTCTTCATCATAGCACAAAAGTTTCTTCATATGACAAAAGAATAAGTGGAACAAGGTGATAATCCTAAAAAGCAGTAGCTATTAGGAGCCTAAAGAGAAGTATCTATTAGGAGCAAACAGTTTTAGGCCCTAGAGCTCCAGGAAAGCTGGTTTTCCCACTGAAGAGGGTTAGGGGAAGCACTGATGAGGATGAAGATCCAAGGTGAGGTTATGGTTCCAAGGTGAGGTTATGGTTCCAAGGTGAGGTTATGGTTCCATTAATATCAAGTCTGAGCATTGCTGAATCACTAGGGCAGTTCAAAATAGATCTGGACCTGGCATGAATGAAAAAAACAACCAACCAACCACCCAACCACCCAACCACCCAACCACCCACCCACCCACATTTTTTGCCTAATTAGTCTGAAATATCCCCAATTGCCCCCTATGCCTTAGAGACCACGAAAGTCAGTTCCAACTGATCAGTGTTGGAGAAATCTCTTGCATCCTGATGTCGACTGAATCCAACAGCCTCAAAAAGTTGGCAAATTACACTGCTCAGCAGTTGCCTTAATGTGGGAACAGATCCAGGAAGATAAACTGGGGAACTCTTCAACCAGAGAGGTAAATCTGAGGTCGTTGGAGATCACCATAAACCTCTTCCTGATGACAGCTGTAGCTGATCTGGCAGAGTACAGGATGCCCTGCACTTGTTTCCCAGTATCTATGAGCAGCTCCTGATCCAGAGCCCATTATTACAGATTTCCTACAGTTATGTCATCCTGATTTTAGCATTTGCCTTGTCTGATGTTGCCCTCATGGAACTATGAGTCTTACTATTTTACCTGCTAATAAGAGTAGCTGCTGAGGAAGGATATTGCTAAATAGACCAGTAGAATCATAGAATCATTTTAGTTCAAAAGGACCTTGAAGATCATCAAGACCAACCACAAACCTAATGTTGCCAAGTCCATCATTAAACAGTGTCCTTAAGTGCCACATCTGCACATCTTTCAAATCTCTCCAGGGATGGTGACTCAACCACTTCCCTGGGCAGCCTGTTCCAATGCTTGACAACATTTTCAGTGAAGAAATATTTCCTAATATCTAGTCTAAACCTCTCCTGGTGCAACTTGAGGCCATTTCCTCTCATTCTATCACTTGTTACTTGGGAGAAGAGACCTACAACCTCCTTTCAGGTAGTTAAAGAGAGCAATAAAATCTCCCCTGAGCCTCCTTTTCTCCAGACTAAACAACCCCAGTTCCCTCAGCCGCTCTTCACAGGACTTGTTCTCTAGACCTTTCACCAGCTTCACTGCTCTTCTCTGGACATGCTCCAGCACATCAATATCTGTCTTGTAGTGAGGGGCCCAAAACTGAACACAGGAATCGAGGGGCGGCCTCACCAGTGCTGAGTACAGGGGTAAGATCCCTTCCCTGTCCCTGCTGGCCACGCTATTGCTGACACAAGCCAGGATGCCATTGGCCTTCTTGGCCACCTGAGCATGCTGCTGACTCATATTGAGATGTCTGTTGACCAGCACACCCTTTACGCCAGGCAGCTTCCCAGCCACTCTTCCCCAAGCCTGTAGTGTTGCATGGGGTTGTTGTGACCCAAGTGCAGGACCTGGCACTGAGCCTTGTTGAATCTCATACAGTTGTTCTCAGCTCATTGATCCAGCCTGTCCAGATCTTTCTGTAGACCCTTTCTACCATCAAGCAGATCAGCACTCCCACTTAAATGGTGTCATCTGCAAACTTACTGAGGGTGCACTTGATCCCCTCATCCAGATCACTGATAAAGATATTAAACAGAACTGGTGCCAATACTGATCTCTGAGAACACCACTCATGACCGGCCACCAACCAGATTTAACTCCATTCACCACCACTTTTTGGGCCCGGCCATTCAGGCAGTTTTTTACCCAGCTAAGAGTACACCATCCAAGCCATGAGCAGCCAGTTTCTCCAGGAGAATGCTGTGGGAAATGGTGTGAAAGGCTTTACTAAAATCTAGGTATACAATATTCACAGCCTTTCCCTCATCCACTAATCATGTAACCTTGTCAAAGAAGAAGATCAGGTTTGTCAAGCAGGATCTGCCTTTTATAAAGCCATGGTGACTGGGTCTGATCACCTGGATGTCCTGTATGTGCCATGTGATGGCATTCAAGATGATCTGCTTCATAACCTTCTCTGGCACCAACCTCAGACTGACAGTCCTGTAGTTGTCTGGATCCTCCTTTTGGACCTTCCTGTAGATGGGCATCACATTTGCTAACCTCCGGCCAGTTGGGATCTCCCCAGTTATCCAGGACTGCTGATAAATCAGGGAAAGTGGCTTAGTGAGCACTTCTGCCAGCTCCCTCAGTACCCTTGGGTGGATCCCTTCTAGCTCCATAGGCTTGTGTGTGTCTAAGTGGTGTAGTAGGTTGCTAACCATTTCCCCTTGCATTATGGGGGCTTCATTCTGCTCCCTGTCCCTGTCTTCCAGCTCAGGGGGCTGGGTAGCCCAAGAACAACTGGCTTTACTATTAAAGACTGAGGCAAAGAAGACATTAAGCACCTCATCTTTTGTCACTGTGTTTCTCCCTGCATCCAATAAAGGATGGAGATTCTCCTTAGCCCTCTTTTTGTTGCTAATGTATGTATAGAAACATTTTTATTGTCCTTTATGGCAGTAGCCAGATTAAGTTCTAGTTGGGTGTCCTGGTTCAGCTAGGATAGGGTTGAGTTTCCCCAGCAGAGATGGGGAAGGGATCTCCAGCCGGGTTATTCATACCATGCTGAGGTCAGGTCCAGGCACGGGAGTGTGGGAACTTTTTCCTTTGTGGCTTTGGTCGCGGAGAGCACGGGGCTGTCTGTAACCATTGTGGTATTTCTCTGTATATCTTTTGTCTTGTTCACTGTTATTGCTGTTTATTGTTGTTATAATTGCTACTTTTGTTGTTCAGATTGCTTATTACACTGTTGTATTAAATTTCTTCTTATTTTAACCCGGGGTTTGTGCCTCACTGCAAGCCTGACCAGCTGAGGGTGGGGGAGGGGCAATGGCAATGTGGTCTCTGGTCCTGGCAGGGCCTAAACCAACACACTGGGCTTTGGCCCTTCTAGTTTTCTTCCTTCATAACCTCATGTAGTCCTCCTGAGTTGCCTGCTTCTTCTTCCAAAGGTCATAAATTCTCTTATTCGTGCTGAGTTCCAGCCAAAGCCTTCTTCAGCCAGGCTGGTCTTCTTCCCTACTGGCTTGTCTTTTGGCACAAGGGGACAGTCTTCTCCTGTGCCTTTAAGATTTCCTTCTTGAACACCATCCAGCCTTCCTGGATTCCTCTGCCCTTCAGGAATGCCTCCCAAGGGACACTGTCAGCCAGTCTCCTAAACAAACCAAAGTCTGCCCTCCAGAAGTCCAAGGTATCACTTCTGCTGATTCCCCTCCTTACTTCTCTGAGAATTGAAAACTATCATTTCATGATCGCTATGTCCAAGACAGCCTCCAACCATCACATCACCCACACGTCCTCTCTTCACAAACAACAGGACCAACAGGTCACCTTCCCTAGCTGGGTCACTCACCAGCTGTCTTCCACACACTCCAGACTGTTTCTTCTCTGTTGTATTTTTCCACAGACATCTGGTAATTTGAAGTAAATTGAAGGCTAGCAATCATGAGACTTCTCCCAGCTGCTTGTAGTATTTCATCAGTCTCTTAATCCTGGTTGGGTGGTCCATAACAGACTCCCACCATGACAACCTTCTTGGCCTTTCCCCTGATTCTTATCCATAAACACTTGACTTTCATCATCATTGTCAAGCTCTAGAAAGTCAAAACACTCCCTAACATACAGGGGTGCCCTACTGCCTCTCCTTCCTTGCCTATGCCTTCTGAAGAGTTTATAGCCATCCACTGCAGCACTTCACTTGTGTGAGTCATCCTCCCATACTTCCATGATGGGAACTGTATCACAGTGGCTTTCAGCTCCTCCTGTTTGTTTTCCATGCTTCTAACTCTTCACTTTCCTTCATACTTTGCTCTGCAGCAAGGAATGGTAAATTTATACTGGGCTGTGTATCCTGCAGGTTGAGGTAGATGATTTCTCCATTTGACACTTGTGAGACTGCATCTGGACACTCTGTTTAGTTTAGGGTTCCCCATTCCAATAAAGACATTGACATACTGGAATGAGTCCAAGGGTGGGCCACCGAGAGGGTAAGGGGGACTGAAGCATATGATGTATAAGGAAAGCCTGATTTCAGAGAACTGAGTTTGTTCAGCCTGGAGAAGAAAAAGCTGTCAACAGCTGCTTATTGGGAATTGTAGAGAAGATGGACCAGACTCTTTTTGGATATGGGTAATGATAAGACAGGAAAAAATGGACACAAGAAAATTCCAATTAGATGTCAAACAGACTTTGACCTGTTCAGAGACTTGCTTGGAAGAATCCCAGAGGATGTAGGCTTGGTAAGGGCATGGATTCTGGAGAGCTGGTTGATTTTCAAAGATCATCTTCCCTGAGCTCAAGAATGGTCCATTCCTCTGTGCAGATAGCCCAGCAAAGGTGGCAGGGACCTTCATGTCTGAACAAGGAGCTCCTGACTATACTCAAATCCCCAAAGGAAGCATTCAAAAAGTGGAAGCAAGGACAAATAACCCAGGAGGCATATGGAGACATAAGTGTCTGAGCAGGCAGAGATGAGGTTAGGAAAGACAAAGCCTGTCTGGAGCTGAACATGGCAAGAGATATGAAGAGTAACAGAAACCTCTACATGAGCTGAAGGAAATCTGATCACTGCTGAATGGGAATAGGACCTGGAGACAGAAACCCTGTGGAAAAGGCTGATGTAGTCAAGACTTTTTTGCCTTGGTTTTCACTGGTAAAAGCAGTCTTCAGGAATCCCAGGCCTTTGAGACCAGTGGGAAAATCTGGAGCAAGAACTTAATCTCTGTGAAGGAGGATCAGGTTAGAGTATATTTAAACAAACTTGATGTACAGAAGTCCTTGGGACCTGACGGGTTGCACCCACAGGTGCTGAC
The DNA here is from genome assembly GCF_003259725.1 of Athene cunicularia. NCBI lineage: Eukaryota > Metazoa > Chordata > Aves > Strigiformes > Strigidae > Athene > Athene cunicularia. The sequence goes on along the minus strand of NW_020799091.1, from coordinate 53,944,213 downwards.
ACAGTTGGCTAATGTCTTCGCAAGGCTGCTCTTGATTATCTTTGAAAGGCCAGATTAGAGGTACAGACTAGATAAGTGGACAACGAGGTGGATTAAAACTGGTTGAACTGCTGGGCTCAAAGGGTTGCAACTGGTGGCACAAAGTTGAGGTGGAGGTAAGTTGATAGTAGTGTACCCTATGAGTTGACACTGGAGCCAGTAGTTAACCTCTTCATTGATGTCCCAAATGATGGGACAGAAGGCACCCTCTGCAAGTTTGCAGATGATATAGAACTGGGAGGAGTGGCTGATACATCAGTTGTTTGTGTTACCATTCAGAGGGACCTCAACAGACTGGAGAAATGGGCTGACAGGAACCTCATGAAGTTCAACAAAGGGAAATGGAATGGAATAGATTAGACTAGCTCAGTTGGAAGGGATGATCATCTAGTCCAAATGCCTGACCACCTCAGGGCTGACTGAAAGTTAAAGCATGTTACTGAAGGCATTGTCCAAATGCATTTTAAACACTGTCAGACCACTGACCACCTCTCTAGGAAGCCTGTTCCAATGGTTGACCACCATCTCAATAAATGTAAAGTCCTGTCTGTGAGAAAGAATAACCTCATGCACAAGGATACACCAGGGACTGACAAGTGGAGAGCAGCTTTGCAAAGAAGGCCCCAGGGGTCCTGTTGGACACCAAGTTGGACATGAGATAGTAAGGTTCCCCTGTGGCAAAGATGGCCAGCAGATTTCTGGTCTTCACCAGGAAATCATTGTCAGCAGGATGAGAGAGGTGGCCCTCCCTCTCTACTCCTTCCCCTCTATGCCTAATTTGATGAAAAGGAAAAAAAAAAATTAGTCAAGAGGGAAGTAAATTTTGACAGCTACACTTTCTTTCTCAATTTTGAGTGCAGATCAGGTTTATTCCGTGCCTTCCTCTTTAGCTCTTTTTTTTTCTATTTGACTGAAATATTAGGCATGTCACTATTTTATCAATTTGCTAAACAAGCATAATTCAAACTATAATATTCAATGAATTATCTTATTCACCTTCCTCCCATCTGTATAAATACATTCATCAGCTCCTCAAAGACCACTCCCAAACTGTCCATTTTGGTTCTGATAAAACTGCTTTCTCCTGTGCGAAACATACAGATGACAGTACTAAGAAATAAGCAAATAAAAAACTTGGCAGATGATCATAGGGTGGTCTTCAGCAAATGACAAAATCATGAACCTTGCTAAGTCACTAGTGATACAATCCTCAGTCTTTAGATAATTCAAATACAGAAATCTATGTGTTCACTTGTGCGCAAGTAACAAACACATACCCTGGTCTAAGCAATTTGACAGTGTCTGACCTGCAGATGGGAAAACCTGTGTATGGACCAATAAATCTGGCTATTAAAAAGCAAAAAAGCTGAAGCGAAGATGGGATTTTATCATTTCATTGAATCAGATCATTAAAGTTGAGTTATAGCCCGTAACAAATCAAAAGGATAAAATTATGAAATGCTGGTTCTTCGCCAAAAAAATTAAATCACTACAGGTTTATTTTTATCTCAGAAAGTCAATCTTTGTTCACTTAGAAGCTTTCCCAGGTGCAATGAAAACTTAAATGGAAAGCTCTAGGCAGTGTTATTAAATGATTTCCTCACTCTTTGATAGAAAAACATGCAGAACACAGATATCTTAATACATAATACGTATAGATAATGGACCCACATAACCTCAGTGGGATAGAAATGGGCTGAAGTGAGAAGAAACAGATAGTTGCCTGTTGCAAGAAACTTAGTTTCTTCCTGCCAGTCTGGTTTTTGAAAGAAAACAGTGAAAACCATATATGTAATTCTTGCTCTTTTCTTTTTTCTTGAAAAAAGACTAAAATCTGTCACTTGTGTTTCATGTTTTCACTGGAACTTCTCTAGTGAGACTTTCATCTTTAAATCCTGGAAAGTATCACAGTATCTTTGCACATGTACCTTACTCCCTAAAGCATTAGGCAACAATTTAGAGGTAAAATGCTACCACTGAGAGGACTGAAAAAATATTTTAGCAAATCTCACATGCTTGTACTAAGCAGAAATTCTGTTCCATTGTTCAAACCTGAGGATTTAATTTCCACATACAAGCTTTTTGTTCAGTCTTTTAAATTCTGGGAAAAAAAAAAATCCTCTAGTAGAGAAACAAAAAAAAATCTTTCAAAACCTGATCTAGTGGAAGGTGTTCCTGCCCACAGCAGGGAAGTTGGAACTAGGTGATCTTTAAGGTCCCTTCCTACCCAAACCATTCAACGATTCCATAAAAAAAAAGGGTAGAAAAGGGAAAGAATATTTTTTTCTTTAATTGACAAGTCTCTATCACGGTCTAACACATTTTCTGCTTCATTTATATGTAGCTGAAATATAACAAAACATCTCAAAGGGCTTTCAGTGACCTGTAAGAACAAGTTTGTAGAGTTTAATAGTCACAGCATTTCAGGATCATAATACTCTGTCACCCAGCAAGACAATGTCAGAAAGGGACAGTTGTCCTTATTCTTATGGAACATAGAGCAACTGTGATAATTCATCCTTAAAATGGTTTCACTTCCCATGATTGCTTGATCCCTGGGCAAGATGGCCAGTAGAAACATATCATTAGTCTCCTTTTATTTATACCCCTGTACAAAATTCAAAAAACCTACTTTTTCATTAGGAGGTAAGTCTGTGAATATGAACAACAGGTTCATAATTTCTATGCACACAGTTTCATAAATAATATCAATAGTCCAAGTTCCATATGGAAAGATTTTAGAAAATTCTGAATTTGTGGGCTCCCTTCTGCATATTAGCATAGGGTTGTTTGTGGTGTTGTTTTTTTTTTGGTTTTTTTTTTGTTTTTTTGGGGGGTGTGTTTTGTTTTTGTTTTTGTTTTTGTTTTTTAAATAATTTTAAATTAAGTGAAAAATAATAACATTTTGGATTATAGAAGAAAATTTACAACTCTAAAAGCGATTCATAAGAAGAATCGTTTTGGATTAAGACTGGGTGTTTTTTCTTTTGGTTTGGTTACTTTATTTTTTTCTCTATAAAATTTCTTCTATGAAATATGAACAATCTAAGATTAAAAACTACCCAACCTAGTAATTAAAGTAGAAGAATGTTCTGGAATATTCAGTGTTGTTAGCAGTGGTTAGTTGTTACTGTAAGAACTGCAGAACTCAGGTATGTACAGTTCAATTTAAAACACCTCTCTCATTGGGAAAGAAAAAGACAGAGCACATACGTTCTTTAGAATTATTTTTTCACTGCTTCTGCTGGTTTGTGGTTTAACATTTTCATGCATCTTTAAATACCCCAGGCATAGCCTCAGGCAGACTAAACACACAAAACATACCAAAGTTGATGTTTTGTGATTTCCTGCCTGATTTCAGGGAATTGGAATTAATTAAATCTGAATCTTATCTAAAGCAAACATCCGACCCCAAACACAAGATGTCTATTTTTATATTTGCTTGGAATATTCCTTCTAACACATTTGCTCATTACTATTTGCAATGGAATAACATGTTAGTGAGGGTACGGGTCACATTCCCCGTGTTTCACAGGCTCACAGAAGTAGAAAAATACAGAGTATATGTGATGTCTCTTAAATTGTTTATGCACCAACAGGGCAAAACTGCTGTCTCTGCAGTTCTCAACACTTCACCTGCTCTCCCCATTTCCACGTTACGCCACCATGCGCTTACTGAAAATGTTCCCTGCCCCTGCAAAGCTGATAAGCCATGTTACAAGAGCAGAAGGGAAACCACCTGAGCTCTCTGGTTTGTGAAATAAAAGAGGGTTAAGGATTGATCTCTCACAAAGCCAGTGGCTCCAGCTTTCTTCCCAACTGCCTGACACGGACTTATTTCAGGAGGAGCATCTTTTGTGGACCAGCCTTCAGCTGGGGAGACTGAGGGTATGGAGAAGGTGGAGGCAGGAAGGAAACAGGCAGGCTGGAATAGGGTGTCTGCATGGACATAGCCTTTATGACACATGCTGTTTCCTTGTAGTTTGTTGCTAGCTCATTATAAATGTTTAGATGGATGAGTAACTGCAATTGCTATAAAGTGCTTGTAATGATAGGATATGTTAGAAAATGGTAATCTAGAATCACAGATTGGACATACACTACCAATGAGGACCTTTAATTTTTAGCACATGAATTTTAAATTGATAATTTTTCCCTAGGGAATGCAGCTGCACATGTTTTTTTTTAAAGAATCCTCAGATATCAGAGACGGGTAGGTGCAAAGAAATCTTCAGATAGGCAAGCAAAATGACTGTAGCATAGAATTTAGCTGTAGTTACCAAACAGTGCAGTAAAGAAATGACAAGAGTTATTTCATTGCATATATTTTCTAATATATTGAATTAGACATTGCAATATGCTGACTGTGAGATATGACTTTATGTAAGCTAGCCTATAGCATAAATACAGTCTATAAAAAGGGACTTATTAAAACAAATTCTCAAAATAGTTTGTAAGATTTTATTTAGACCATGACTAAATCAGTTACTTTTTCCAATGTATTTGAGAATTGCCTGCCTTTACAGCCCATTAGATTTTTCTGTTTGCATCTTCTAGAATTATTGTTCATAGGCAGTTTGTAAAATAAATGAATTGCCTTGTTTTGCCTTCTTTCAAGGCAATCTGAACTTTGTTGTTTGACAACTCAACGCAAAGTGGCTTTACATGGGTACTAAAAATGTCTATGAAAAAGAAGTAGTAGGAAAGAAGGAATTATAATCAAAAGCCAATACAGCAAGGAGATGTCATCTGTAGGAATCCACCTGTTTCAAATTAAAAAAAAAAGAAAATTCGAAGTTCAATTAGACTTTTAAATCAGATGCAGAGAAAACCACTTTGTCCATTCCAAGAAACGATCACACTATGATCTGGGTATCTAAATCTCATAGGCTTGTTTGCCAAAACTTCAAACTAGTTTGACAGCTTCCTGTCCTAATTTTGAAGAGTGAAAAAAAACCCTCTCTATTTTGATTGAGTACCCCATCCCTGTAAAGCAGCTACAATTATACAATCCTTCCCTGTGCTTCGCAAAATGTAAGATTTTTGGATTTATATCTTCACCTTCTACAAATGATTTGAAATTAGCCAACACTGTTACTGCAGAAATAAAATATGCAATTGGTAAGATCATATTGTTATGAAAATTCCTTTATAAGCACAATGTAAGTGTGATTGTATAGCTTGAACTGATTTTCACATCTGAGCAATTCAAATCTTGAGAAACATATTTCTCATCTATATGGACTATTGGTTTTATGCTTTCTTTTCTAAAGTTTTGATTTAATAAGCATGGTTGCTGAATTCTGTTATTGGAGAATGGTAATTCAGAAATAACTCTTTTCTTGACTGAAGGAGTTCTTGCTGCACTTTATATTAATGCACACAGATATCTCCTATAAGCTTAAAGTTACTAATAATATAACACAATACAGCTGAGCTGTATAGAATAAAATAATGAATCCACTGAGAACAAGCCTGAGTGGATACTAGCCCTTCGGGAGCTGAGAGACATGATAAATTCATGACACACTCATCAAAATACCATGTTCAAAGGAACATATAATCACTTCTAACCTTGTATGCTCATTTTCAAGATTATAGAGCTGTATACACTAATTTTTGTATTATTTTATTTTTCCTGGCAGTAAAATTTTTCAACAGATTTATTTCATTGAGAAAAATGATACTACAATATTGCAGTATCATTTAAATATTCCTTGGCCATCAAAAGTACATTATTGCTATGTAAAAACGATACAAATTAGTTTCTAGTACTTTCTGCAAAGTCCTGCCCTGTTAACAATGTACTGATTTATACTACATCAAATCTTGAAGCTGTCCCTTATATTCCTTTCTTTTAATTACTATTACTACCATGAACTCTAGTCATAAAATCAAGACCTTGTTGTAAAAAAGAGACCGTGAGGGAAAAACCAGGACAAAAGAAAGCATACAGACTGAGAATAATAGGAGAATGGAGAGAAGGTGATGCTCACGAGGAGTGAACCAAAAACTGGTAAGCATAATAGGTAATAGAAATATGTAGCACATGAATAGCACAGACGATGCAAATTTTGCTCTTACTTTGTGAACTTGAAAGAGTTTTATACCAGGGTAGTTCTAATAAGAATCAGGGGCAGGCCAATGATGGAGGCTGGTTGTGAGCCACCTGCATGTTTGAAGTGACCTGAAGAGAGGAGGGGATTAGCTGTGAAGGGAACAGAAAGCTTATGTTTAATTTAATAAAAAATGGAATCCAATGGAGGACTGTTAAAAAACACAAACCAACACGTTGGAAGAACAATCTTTACAGCATTCTGGGAACATTAGCAGGGTTGTTGAAGAAAAGCAAGATTGCATCAGTCAAGGCCAGAAAAAGATGACACATGATGTAGGAGCCTGGATAAAAGCATGCCAATGCAGGAAAAAGGTGTATATTTGATATAATGTACAGTTAGTCTACAATACTTGAGTGTAACCTGGAGGAAATTCCAAATGGAGAATAATATCTGCAGTTCATACAAGATGTTCTGACAGGAAAGATGGTGCTGCTGTTCAAAATGCTACAAAGAAAGGTAATAGAGAAAAATTTTACAGGTAAATTCAAGAACAGGTAACCTGGAGGTATCAGAGAAACAAGGTTTTAGCTTGAGCGGAAAGAAACAGGATTGATATTGATAGTAAATTACATACCTTCCCAGTAGAAAAAATAGTAAATTAGATTGCTGTTAGATGAGATTACCCCAAGGTATGGTATAGTGGAAGGAGGGAATGGACTAGGACAGACTCTAGAGGGCCTTCAGCTAAAACTAGTATATTGGAATGGAAATAAAGAAGCAGAGAATCAGAAAAGAAGAGAGGCCTGGGAGAGATTGAAGGAGAGGGAGATTGAAAAGATTTCAAGAAGACGACAGTGATGCTGAAAGTGAGGGAAAGATAGAAGGTAAAAATAAAGTTCTTAAAGTGTAATTCAGCTCTGAAAAATAATTTTCATGAGGGCTGTTTCATTAGAGTAGGATTAGAGGTTACAGGAAAGAACTGGCAAATAGTTCAGCATGGCAATTGCAAAGCATTTATTCTGTGATCTTAATTCAGCAGCAACATAAAGCGCGGTTCAGCTGCTCAGAAATTAGACATGTAAGTGTGAGTGAGTTACCTGAGGCTCTCTTTCTAGCTGATTTATCTGACCTATCTTAAGAGATGATGAATCATACTGTGAAGGAGCTTCTATTGACTTGAAGGGGGACAGAGGCACAGAGCAATTATATGCACAAATTAAGGTAGAAATCATATCACAAAGATCTGTGTAAATCTGGCTTCAGGTCATTGTTCTCTCCTCTTTTATCCTCTTCCATGAGTTGGCTTTAACTACACTCTCTATGGGAAGGGATCAAGGCTTAATTTCTTTTCTGTATTAGGTTTTATTTTTTTTTTTTTCACCAGCTTAATCACAGCTCTTAACAGCTACATTATTGGTTTCTATACCCTTGGTCCATCTCTCCACAAACCTTTCCTAATATTTTTTACCTGACAGTCCTCTTCATAGAAGGACATTATATATAATACTATAGGGCAGAGGGATGAAGTATCTGTTGAGCACAGGATAAAAGTTGAAATCCTGGAAAAAAAAGAAAATTCATAACCACAGCTATGTTAAGCTAATATTATTCTTATCTTACAACCAATTGAAACAAAATTTGCCCAAGTCTGCTTTTGGTGAACTGATCTGATCTGTTTTGTACGCTCAAGGCACCCTTGCTATGCACAGCACGCTGAACAATAGCTGTTGCAGTGCCTGCAAATTTCATGTGCACTTAGAGTCTGTTTCATACCTTATTTTTCATCATATACCATTTTTGTACAGGACTCCAATGATTTTACTAGCACAGCACAAGTGTGACACACCTGATTACCACCATATCAGCATCAGTCCACTGCGTAAAGCATCAGCTTCCATTCTTAACTGAAACTGTCATATCTATTCTGCTTTTATCTCTGCCAGATACACAATATTCACATGTACAAAAGGAAAAAATGGCTCAACCGTTTCCTCTGTTCCAAACAAAGGGCTAAGCCTCTATTCCTGGTTCTGCGGAAGGGTTGATCCACATGAACGCGAAGACATTCAAAGATTTGCAGCTTTCTAAGAAGTAGGGGTTTTTAAAGTAGAATTTTTCTGTTCTAACAATTTTGGTTTGTTATCGTATAATACATTCCTATTATTTTGTTCATAGAACCAGATCTTCATTCAATCAAACCTTTCTCTTTGCTTGTTTTACTCAGTATAGAATTTTCAAAACTAAACTAAACAAAAAATTAATTTACTTATGGATATGACAGTTTCCATACATGCTTGCAATTACTTGACTCCAATGAACAAGAAACCATTGTCCCCATATTTTTCCAAAAATTGTCAAGTTTAGTCAGAAAGTGCATCATTAATCTATAAATCCTAACAGCACTGGTATGTTACACTGATGCAACTACTCACTGATATCTCTTTATGTTAACAAGTATTTGAAATAATCTTGCTTCTAAGGAAGTTTTCATGACATCAGTAATTTGAAGTGTGAGGGCTATCAAAATGTAGTTGAGATATACCTGCAAATGTCTGACTAAACCATGCAGTCTTTGAAGTTGAGTTTCTTTCTTGTTATGGCTGTATCTTTTGGTAAAGATCTAGAAAATCTCAATTTTTGGATTTTAAACTCCATATATGGTTCTTTTTCTTGGTGTTTTCCTGAGGTCATTTGTGAGATTTATTCCACATTTCACATTTGTCTGATACAAAAAATAATTTGCAGCACTATTTTAGGACTTCTGGGAGAAAAAAACCCACTTTTAAATCATGACATTTGATTTTCCACTGTTTCTATCTTCTCAGAGTTCAAATATCTAATTCTAATTTTGGACATTTTAAGAGCTTTTTTTTTTTTTTTTCCTTTTTTTTCCCCCTTCCTCCCGACTTGCAAGTTTGAGATTTTGTCTTCTGTGTCTACAAATATACTTTCTATATGCTTCAGTACTTATTATGTTTTGTTAACAGTAACTGATGGACATTTATTATCTTTTAATCCTTCTTAAAGACAAAGCTAAATTTGTGTTTGGCTACACCAAAAACATAAAGCCATTTCAAACTTATTTGTAAAATGAAATAGGTAAAAAGTAGATAGGTAAAAATTAAATAGGTAAATTGGTTACTCCTTTGCTTATATTCAATGTTCTCTTTTCACACTTGCTCTGTGTATTTAACTACGTTTTTTTAGCTTGAGTGACAAGTTTGAGTATAAATATGGTACAAAGGATACAGCAAGGCTATTTCTGGAGCAAAACATAGCTGGAGAAACCATTGCTAAGAAATGCAGTGGATTGTGTATCTACACATTGGCAAGCTATCATTTTTCTCATGTAAGAGGGATGGAGTGAAAACATATTTCACATGGTTTTATGTTGTAGTTGTAAAATCTGTATGCTTCATTGTGAATGAAGAACTATCAAACTTTTGGCAGCTGATATATAAATGAAAATGGGAACACATTCTAAAATATTGTAATTGCCTAGCTTCTACTTACAGGGAAAGGATGCCAAGCATGTGAACCAAACAACAGTGGAAAGGAAATATTTTCTTTCATTGCCTGATTTCTACAACCTCTTGTCAAACTAATCTCTGACTAATCTTAGCCTCACTCTGCTGTACATACAACGTGTACATACAAACCCTTCTGGCTGAAGAGAATTCAAGAACAGCTTTGTGCAGCATGTTTCTTTTTGAGACACTGAGAGCACATCATATCTAAAGTTCAAACTTGTAACAGAAAACTTAACCATAGGGTTACTACCTGTGCTTCCAGAAAACGGAGGAAACTTAGTAGTTAAGCAATAAAAATGTGTTGATCATACTCAATGTCTATTTATTTATACAGGCATCTAAAGTCACTGCTGGTTTGCAAGATTAAGTAATAGGAACATATTACGTTATTTTGAAACAGTTGTAAGACGGTAATTTTTTTGTGGGCATTGTGGATGTGAATCAATAAGAGGCACTGGCTAGCTGTTATTTCACCTCTACATTCTAAACCCCATAAGCTTTAACAGAAACACTAGTCTGAAGGCAGGTTTCTTTCACAGTAATCTCAGTGGTGTCAAAGTCTCAGATCTCTGCAGAAGACACCTTTATGCCACTACAGAAATGTGACTTCAGCTGTGTTTTCCCACCAAAACATGAAACACTTGTGGGACTACGGGTGGTTATCCACCCAGGCAGCAGGGTAGAAGAAAGATAATGTTGACTCACATGTTGAGTCAGCTGCTTCTATGTATTTCTATAATCTACCCACATGTTCAGGAAGACAAAAAACTCTCAGGGAAAGACTCCTAAGGATAATTTATTTTTCTGTGAAGGTACTAAATGTGCAGCTTGAACCCCAAAGTCCTAGTGACTCACATATATGAGCACAGCACCACAGCAAATCGACAGCCTAAGTGCTCATTTGCAACTACCCCGAGGGACAATCAACTGTACAACAAATATACTAAGTATAAAGACCTTTATTTAGGAAATACTAGGCCATCCATTCTTGTGAGTTATAAATTTATAAGTGACAACAAAAATGAAGCAGTTGGTTTCTACTGATGAGATTTGCAAGGATCAGAAATGTTTTTAACTTGCCTTGGCCCATTTGTTGTTTTCTACTGTTGCTGAATGGCACATTTGCCATGACACGGTCTTTCTTCTCAAGTTTCATTCTGAGACAAACCTCTCTCATCTGACTTATTTTCTTCCCTCAAATAATCTGGAGAATAGATCTCTTCTTCCTGGTTTTACACATTCAAGATTGTACAGCAATTTGGTTTTCTGACTATTTTATTTATGCAGCATTTTTTTCCATTAAAATGTTGCCCTCAGTTACATAAAAGATACCCATATTTCACCTGTCAGGTGCCAGCCTCTCAGCAGATGCCATCTTGCCCTGTCACTAATGATGAACATACCAGAGGTCATTGTTGGAGGCTTACTGTCATTTCACTGACACAATAGAAAATGTTCATAAAAGCTCTTCATTTATGCATTCTGAATTTCCTCCTAATCTCACCAGTAATTCCATTTGTAAAAGGAGAACATCAATAAATTTGTTGACTACAAAGCTAATTTCTCATCATCAGCAGGGACTTCAGCCTGTGTATGCACTAGTGAGAGTGCATTTTTGCAGAATGTGATATTTCACCTCTGCAATTCTGCAGGTGGCCTCATTTTCGCTCTAATCATACAGTATCAGTATCTGTTCAATTTTTATCCGGAATCATACCTACTCAGGCTCCTGTCCTTAACTGACCTTGATAAACTGATTGCATTTGTGAAGCTTACAATTCGCTCTTTAGACTCTTTTTCAGATGACTTATTGGTGGAGCAGTTGGATATACTTGGTTAATCTTCCCGTGCCTTTGGGCAAGAAATCATCTCTGCTGAAAGCTGCTGAGATGAAACTTGGAAAATGTTCTCCTTTACTGGGGGAGGGAGAAAAGGTGGGGGATCTTTCAATGTCCTACTATTTATTTTTATTTTGTGGCATTGTTATATCTTCCAAAGAATTTAGAGTGTATTGTTCCCTTCTGAATAGCAGTTTATGGGAATACGTATGGGAGGTTCTTTACAAGATTCTTCTGTCTCCAAGGAAAAGAGATTGCAACTTGCTGCTCATAGTATTTATAAAAGTTACTGATGAAAAAAGTTCTCTGAGTTGCAACACTAGATGATTTAAAAATATTTGAGTATACTAACAACTAACTTCCACACTTCACATAAGACATTATTGTTTCTTATCTCTGTTTAAATATGGATTTCTCTTGTGAAATCTACAGAAAATGTTGGCACTAGATTTTCACTGAACATCACTACAAACATTTTTTTCTAAGTCTGAGAAGAATAGGAAGAGGGATGAAGATGCCAAACTTTGTGGCAGCTTTCCACCAAAATGGTAATAGATGTCAATGATAAATGGGCACAGGACAAAATCCAAACATCCCGGGAAACCATATTGTGACCAGGCTGTACCTCCACTCAGACACTGGAATGCTTTCATCTCTTCTAAATTTTGCAACATTTGTTTAGCTTGACAGTAAAAACTATTGTCAGATGGTGAGAGAATCAAACTCTTTTATGTGTTTTGTCACTCTGGAGCGAAGACTCATGGATGAGGTGTTGAATGTCTCTGTAAAAAAACCCTCAACTGGGGTTTAAGAATTATGGATATCTTTAAACATCACCCAGGATACAGACAGCTCTCACTATGGTGCTGCAAAGGTAGATCTGTAAATTCCTGCTTGACCGGACAAAGTGAGATTATTACTGTGGATTCACTAGGCATCTGGGAAAAAGAAAACAAATAATTTGTATTCACATCTTAGAGCACTGCAGGGAAAAAAGCCTGCATCATCACCAACTAAAACAACAATGAAAAAGAACCACTTCTAACAGTTCTTTCAACCATCTCCTTCTTTAGAATTAATGCGGCAATAGGATTTGTAACAGTAGAGCAGAGGTGGTCCTGTTAGCCTGCAATACCTTCAGCAGAAGGAAGTATCTTCACAGGATGCTTTCTGTTGGTAGATTGAAAAAAAAATTCTTAGATACTAAAATCTGTGACAGAGGGGTTATTATTTGCTATCAGAGAGGCAGAACTGACTAATGAATCAAGGAAGGCAGGACTACCTTCAAAATAGCCTCTTTCAAATATTGAAAGAAAAGAGCTAAAAGGAGAAAGAAGTAGACAATTAGCAGAGGGCAGTGTCATATCTCTGCCATGATGCAAGGCTTGGTCTGCTACACTGGGTAAAAAATGTAGTAAGAAGGTGATATTTAAGACAAATGAATCATTCCTGCCATCCACAAGGAAAAATGCTTCAGGGAAGAAACCCCATCTCTGCCAGTATCACCAGTGTCTTATGATAACTAATTATTTTGTGAAAATATTACATAATCATCATTTTAATTATATACATATGCATTATAATTAATACTGCTTCAGGGGAAAAAAGCACTACCCTGCAACTCAAACATGCAAGAATTCCAACTTCAAGTTGATCTTCGGCAGTAACAGCCTGATGCTGAACAGCTCTGCAGGGAAGCTCTTTCAGTTTCAGGCACTGTGGTTATTACTGTTATTTCAGAAGCACAGCACTATTTACAAGCAACTACAGATCTTGGCCTTCATTGTGGTAGGCGTTGCATTATTAGTGCTTGACTTTCACCAGCGATTACCCTAAAGAAGGTTGACAAGGCTGGCTCACAGGACTAACAGAAAATGGAGGAAGATGCAGAAACAAAACAGAGCAGTTACTGAAGAGGAAAGAAGGGCCAGGCTTCAAGAGGACAAGATCATTGCACAGGTTAGCTGTGCGAAAGCTACATTAATTTGTTACATTAATTTGATTCTCAAGAGTATCTCATTTGTGGCAAATCAAGTGGTTATACGCACTAATACTTATGCTTTTCCGTGGATTGTTACTTCTTTTTTTTCTTTTTTTTTTTTTTTTTAATAGAATATACACATTTTTCCCTCTGAATTTCAAAACATGTCATGGCATTGGGTCATAGCTGCTTTTCCTGAAAATACTTTAAAAAAAAGGTTTTAATTAATATTTAGTTGATGATTCATCCAATTAATTTAGATGAATTTATGAATGCCTTAAAATATTTTAGGTCAATAAACCTGAAGACTGCTTTAAGGCTACTGGTTACCTGCTCATACACAAGTGGTAGCACATCCTTTCATCTGGCATAACTATGACCTTGCTAACAAATGTATTTGATAAAATGCTGATTGCTGGGAAAAACCATCAGAACAACAGTAAGACAAATTACCAGCTTTATCATTTGGGAAAATACAGTGAACATTTCCAACCTTACATTTAAAGATAAAATTTAAAAAAACCCCACACCTTTTGATTTTAAGCTTTCCAGCAAAATACTAGAAAAATACACAAAGTACCTTGCCTGTCCATATAACTAGCTTTTCCATCATCAGTTTTGCTCTGCTGCTCAACAATTTTACAGACAAGCACAATAAAGAAACATTAAGGGAAAGCATGGAGATCTCAGTTAGCGTGAAAGCAAGATGAAAAATGAAGCATTAGAACAGCCAAAATAGATAACAAGAAGGTCTGTTGAATGTCTGGCTTTCTGCTTGCCAAAATAAGTGGAAGCCTTAATTATGATTCATGGAGTCATTAATTCTTTTTAGGCATGAAAGTTAATGGAATAATGATTTTTAATCGCTGTGGGATGATTCCTGATGTTCCTAAACAAAAATAGTACTGATGATGTATAACGCATAAAGAACATTTCAAGAAAAGGAGTCTCACTCAAATGAAAGGATATCTAAGGACTAAGTGTTCATGGAGTGCCTTTTACGGTTTCAGTTCAGGGCACTGGCATTCAGGAGCCCATGCTCCCAGAAGCACAACCAAAGTGCATCTGAAAAGTGAAGGACCACTTTTGCTTCTGCTTGATTTACAGGAAAGTAACAACAATTTGCACCGGGTTTTTTTTTTGACCCTCTTTCCCCTTGAAGCTGCCTGAAATGTGATGATGTTGCAGGGCTTTCTGTGGTGGAGATGAAGACCATGTCATTAGGAGCAGCCCCTGCTTAGCTGCAGACTGCCTTTGGATTGAAGTGTACCAGCTTTCCAGTCTGGCTGGATTGATTCATTTCAGCAGTCATCTTGTGTTCTTTCTGTTCTCATTCAATTAAATTCATTGTAGCTAATTAAAAAAACATGTTGGTTTTATTTGGATGTAAGACATAACATTTTCCAAAATGAGATATGATTAAAACGTATGAGGCAGCTCTGAAGATTTGTACAGAACAGCTCTACAGCCTGCTTGTATTTCTCTGCATTGTAAAATATAAATCTAAGCTGAGTCCTCTTCTACCTTATTTTTTATTCCTGTCTATGTATGTGGCCTGTGGAGCTTGTGATATATATCACTTTTTACTGTTTGCTCCTGTAGTTTTAATTTCATTCTCTCCTACCTCTGTCCTCTCCCTCCAACCCTATTTTGGTTTGCTTTATGGATTGAAACAGGCTGCTTTACACAGTAATATTTGACTGCTGTTTCTAGAGTTGATTAAGCATTTATCTATTTATTTCCCTTGAGTGTCAGACCATCGCTCCTCATTTCTGATGTCTCCACTGTAGCAGCCGGTATTTGAGCCAGTCAATGGAAAGTCCAAAGCACCTCCGCAACATCGTTTGTTTTTCTGCTTGATCCACCTACTTCAGGATGAGACAGATGGCAAAGGGGAAGAGGAGAAAGGATTTGCAAGGCTTCATTTACAGACCTCTCCCTGTGCTCAGTACTGATGCAGAATCAGTGCAAGCTGTACAGGGGCAAGCATAACACTGGCATCAGCTCATGCCAAGGTCTGGCCACTGCAAGCAGTTTTGGAGTCCCAGAGACAGATTCAGCAAAGCGTTTGAGACCAGTATTACCAATATTACAAGAAAAAACTTCTTAGTTACTTCAGGCACAGTTTTAAAGTAGGCAGAAGTCAGAGACACAAAAAACCCCGCCAGTTTTTAAGCTCAGTTCACTTTCACATGAAGAGCAGAGCTGCCATTGGCGCTCTGCCTCTTGTGTATCAAGTTATGAGGACTCCTTAAAATTGCCATTATGGCTTTAGAGAAATCCCACTAACAGCCTCTGCCTTGTATTGCGCTAGGTCTTCTGTTACTGATGCACAATAGTGCTCAGCATGCTCAGCGACTCCTGATTTTGCTGTCAAGCTACAGATCCTTACCTTTTCTGTAAACTGAGTACTGAAGTTAAAGGAGATGATGCATAGAAAGTATGATTTCATCACAATGTACTCTTTGTTTATTTACAGTAATTGAACTACTTAATTTCCAGAGAACCTCTAAATAAAACCTAAGTTAGCTCAGTTCCACATCCCCAACTAATGATGATTTTGAAATCCAGCTACTTTAACTATCATATGTAGAATAATCTGTGCCAGATATAGCTGACAGTTACAGAATACTGCCTAGAGATCTGAAGATACATCTGTTATGTCACTAAGGGTATTATTACTCAGTTGAGGTAATTTTATTTCATTTTTATTTAATTTTGTTTATTTCCAAGGATGGAAATTCCACAGCCTTCCTGGGCAACCTGTTCCGGTGCCTGACCTCCCTCATGGAAAAAAAAAAAAAATCCTAATGTCTAATTAAAATTTCCAATATTGCAACTGGGGCTTGTTGCCTCTCGTCCTACTGTGCACCTTTAAGAAGAGTTTGGCTCCCTCCTGTAAGCCCTCATTGGGTATTTGTAGACAGCCATAGGATCCCCACAAAGCCCTCTTTTCTCAAGACTGAACAAACACTGCAGTTTCAGACTCTCCTTCTACATCATGCCAACAAACATAGCTGGGTGAAACAGGCAAATAAAAAAGTTAATAAAATAAATTTTTATTGGTATGCACTCACAGATTAAAAAAGTGATCAGCTGGAAAACTACTCTTCCTTGCATGCCCATTGCAGAGAATATATGACCATTACCATTTTCAGAATCAAATTTGTCTCCTAAGTGAAATACTTTTCAGTTTTTAATCATGAAGAAGAAAACCTTCAAAAATAAATGTAAATCTTTGTCTACTAAACTTGCAGACTCAATACTGCTTGTGCTCATTTTACTCCTACTTATAGGTTTTTGTTTATTTGAGGATAAATCACAATAGTAAAACAAACAAACAAAAATATTATCTAATTTTTTTTTAATTGACACTGAGACATTTGAGGGTACTTTAAAGCCATTGTAACGGTTTTATTTTTGTCTCCTTGGTCTAGCCACTGATCATGTCAGTGCTGGCCTGAAAGGGAGGAAATGGAAGGTTTTTCTTTTTTTCTTTAACTGCAACCAGAGCAATCTGTCAGGTGGTACAAGACATTTGCTGAACAAATGTAAGTCAATATAAGTCATATATAAGACATGATCAAGGGGGTTCAACAGATGGCTCAATGACCATTTAGAAGCTTTGAATATGACCATCATATACAGGCTAAGAGTAATACAGTAAAGAATTCTGGTATCCCCTCCCCCCTGCTTCTTCAAGAAGGAAATAAAGTGTTTGTGCTTCTCTCAGATTTTACCTCTAGCAAAAGTAGCAGACCTTCAGTAGATGTGTGTCAACAAGAGTAGGGAAATAACTGATCATCCAAACTCAACTTCAGTGCAAAGATTTCCTTTTGGGATGAACAGTAAGGAAGAAAAAGAAAATACACAGATTATAGAAAACACTATTAAGACAGAAGTATAAATATCTGATGGACTGAGGAGCACACAGGCAGAGGCAAGCACAGAAAAAACACGAATCCAGGAAAAAAAAAAAAAATTCTTCAGGAAGTTTAAATGGAATATTGTAAATGAAAAATTTTAAATCCTGTTAGGTATTGCATACTTTATTTTGTTTTCCGTGAGTTAAGGTTTGCAAATGAAAACTTGCAAATAACAGCAGTGTATGAGGAAGGCTCCTCAATCTCCACTCATACAGCAGTATTATTATTATTATTAAATCTTTGTATTGTTTTGTTATTTATGCATGCCACTTATTCACTGCCACACAAGCTCAAGAATAAATTGTTTCATAAACATATTCTTACAAAAGTAATGTTATAGTTTACGGACAGCAGTTATAGAAGTCTTCCTGCTGGATTCCTTTGAAATGAAAGCTGCTTCTCACTTCCATAGACTTGATTTGTTTACCCTCCTCTTCCACTGAAAGGTGTATCAGTTATTAACTTGTGATTGAAGAGTGTTGTGACTACTGGTTTCCAATTACAAGATAATTTTTTTTTGTGTGTGTGAGGGTGTTAAGGATAATTCTTTTTTTTTTTTTTTTTTTTTTTTTTTTTTTGTACTCTGGTGTAATTAGACCTTCCAGGTCATCAAGAGAAAGCTTTGTCTGTCCATAGGCGTCTGTGAAGGAAACAATCCATGATTTTAAGGCTGTCTTCTTTCTCTCACTGCTCTTAGAGCTGCTCACTGAATGTCTGAGATGCAATGAGAGCAAGTGAAAGATCGATCTTATTCACACCAAGAGAGGCAAACAGAACAGAAAAGATTTTCCAAACCTTTTATTGGAGCTATGATATAGAGAATACAATGGGGAATCATCTCCAGCCCTTATGGAACTGCATATATAAGCACTAACAAAGTAGTGACTGACTAAGTTAAAAAAAGATACCCTTTCAATATTTTATATATAGAGAAAATGCTATATAGAAAAGACACTGAAACAAACAAAACTGGTGGCGTTTCCCTAATTAATGCTATGCCTTCCTCTCAAACTATTTTTTTCCACAGGTTAATTGTCTCAGAGTGGGGAGCAGCTACATCTGTGCTGCTCGTGGCTCTGGAGGTAACTCAGACAAGTCCAGATTGTGAGTCTCTGCTCCAGGCTTCATTGTGCAATGCAGAATTAACACCTGTTTTTATTCTTTCCTTCCTTGCCCAAAGAGCCAAATCCAGACAATTTACAGAGTAAGTCACAATCCTAGAGTGCATTTACAATACATGAGAAAAGATATTTTGACTTTGACATGTGGGAAAAATAATCACAATTCACTTATCCGGGAATGTGATGGACTACACAAGCAGATACAATAGAATGGTTGAACTATTTAAGGCATACATTAGGTGACACTACCATGTCTGAGATTAAAAAACAAGACAGCAACTAAAGTGATTCTGGATTCCCCATTCTCTCATATTTCCCATGCTTGGTTTAATAAAAAGGGCATAGCCCCAGATTTTGGCAGCTCTGTGCACTGCAGAGACTCTCTGCTGACTGAGTTCTTTGTTCAAGGCAAGAGAATGGAGAAAAGCAGCTGATGATGATATCTGATTCTCATTCATGTTCTATATGCCTCGCTATTTCTCACCTTTTGACCTGACTGATCCATGTCTGTTAAGAAAATCCTACAGTCAGTAATGAGGACAGACCATTCCTTTTCCTGAAAGGTCAAGCTCAGAAACAAATGCAACTCCTAGTTTTCTAAAGTGCTAGAAAAAAACATTCCCTTCACTCTACTCTGACCCCAGGGCACATCTGATCTGGAGGGAATAACTGCAAGTTAGGACCGGTGCAAGAGACTTGCAGCATTCTTGATTCACAGGGTCTACGAATAGCCGCAAATAGGAATCCTTTTGGTTTGAGCCTTTAAAAATATTGAGAGAATCGCTGATTCAGTGATATCACCAGGTATTAATTTAAACGTTGCAGTTTAAAGGTGAACTTGCATCTGAATGCCTTCTTTAGGGAAGTTTCTACCTTTATAGGTAAGATAGTGTAACAGATACCTTCTGAAAATAGAAAACAGAATATACATTTTGCCTGTGATGGATATATATCTTCATGCCCTATGGCACAGAGATCCAAGAAGGAAATCTGTGAGTTAGCCTGCCCTGAGGTCTATGGTACATCCTTTTGGAGTAGGGGGAGAGAGGAAAGATCTTTGCAATAAGCAATGTTAGTGCAGGAGCAAAGTCTGTAAAGGCTGTATCCTCACTTCTCCCCTGGTACAGTTAGTGCCTGTCATCTCATCCTGAGCAGGTTTTAGCCTCAAGTTAGACTAGAGGTATCCTACCATACAACACTTCCAGCATTCAGCTTTGTCTGTCTGCAGTCATGACTTTCTTTTTATTACTATGCTGGGAGCAAAAGGCAAAATATTCTGAGGAAAAATATTTAAGAGAAGTGCCAGAAGGAGAAATTTGATTCCCTTCAAGCATCTCAATGCAGCTGAGGTAGACAAGGACAGAAGAGAGGATTACTGTTTCGTCTTACAAAAAACCCCACATGATTTGATGATATCCATTAGAACAATTAAAGATTTGTTTCCCCTTAAGAACTTAATATAACCTTTGAACTTTTAGAGTCTGCATACAGATACCCTTGTATATAGCACTGTGCGAAACTGTTCACATATTGGCGAATGAGCATGCTATTTTTGACAAGGCAGCAATATGTCATGTTAAATCTAAAACTAGGCATCTGAGAAACAGTCTTTGGTCTACGTCTGGAGGTATAAACTTCTAGTGCATGACCAAGTCAAAATGACTCAATTTTATTGGCTTTCCAGCTCTATATTGATCTTTTAAATAAAGATATATGAAAGTGGATAAAATCCTTATTTATATTGGTAATTCTTAATATAAGAGCAAATCTAGTGTTGACTGAGACTAAAGACCAGTTGGAAAGCTTGTTTAAAAGCATTCTTGTGGGACTCAAACCAAACTTTCCCTGGCCCTAGGGCACCACACATATGCTGTACACATAAAAGCTGTTGATTATATTTCCAGATATGTGCTTTTGGAACATAATTTCTTCAGAGCTGAAAACCACTGAATCATAAAAAGTCAAATTTCAGCAGTTAACCTGCTGCACGTTTTCTGAATTCTTTCAGGAGGAAGAAGTTCGCACAGTTTCACCCACTTCTCTGAACAGATTGCAATACTGAGTACTAAAAAATACTGTGTTTATACCAGTTTTTCCTGTGGTCCCTTTCCTCATTGAGGAATCAGAATTCCTTTAGACTGAAATATAAAGTAAATGGATGAAACTTGAATAATTAATTACTTGAAACAGAAGGAGTCAGTGTTTTTAGAAACCACCTGGCACCAATTTTAAATAAAAGGCATGCTAATGCTTGGAGAAAAAAAAAAGAGTTTCTAAGGTCCTCTAAGTGTTTCAAGCCAATGATTTGAACATCTGGCTAGGAAAGCTCATGTTTGAGCATGGGAGGATTAGGTTAAACAAAACTGTCTCTGGAGTACAGAGGACTTGAACAGAGTCAGATTACTGCACACCTGAGCCACAACAAGTCTTAGGAAAGAAATTCCTGGAGAAGTTCATATGTTAGTATGTATATGTGAAACTGAAAATAAAGTATAAATCTTATGAAATCCACATTAGAGAGGAATACTTATCTATTATTATCAATACATAGCTGCAACAACAGAGCTCTTGCTCCTGTCACTCAGCCTTCAGAAGCCTCCTCCTGACAGAAATGAATGGTTCACAGGCAGCCAGGGGAATTGGGGACACTGAGGAGATCCAGCTAATCATGTTCAGCCTACCGAAAACAACTGAAAGCAAACCCCATGGGACAGCAAAACTACCACAGAAACTGTAAAGCAGTAAGAAAAAAAACAGGCCCCAGAAATTAAACCTCACACTGATGAATACCTTAGTATTAATCTACCTCCACGTTTTTTATTTACATTCCTTTCCATCTATTTCTCAACCTCCTAATTGTTTTGTTCCTTTTTTTTTTTTTTTTTTCTTTTCTTTTCACTTTTTCTTTTCCTTTACAGGAAAGTGAGTTGTCTATAAAAGTCTACAAAATATATTCTTAAACTGAAGCTTGGCTCTGTACCACTCTGTCTTTTTTCCCAAATGTCTGAAAATCCACGTCTACAACTATGCGGTATGCTCACAAAAAGTACATGCCTTTTGGATATACTGATAATAGGTTTAGAAGGGATTATTCTATTCTGTATGCAGGAGCAAATATTGTTTCTCTTCACTATTGTGAGATTTTCCTTATTATCTTCTGCGTTCCACACAAAACTGAGCTAACAGATATTGAACAACAACAAAAAATCCAAGAAGAAGACCAATTGCTCTGAAATACTTTCATTAAAAATATGGAAGCCAAAAGCCAAATTATCAGGAAGAGGAAAACCTCTTCCCCTTCCCAAATCCATTTACAATTACTTGCTGTAGTGGTACCATGAGAATCGAAAGATAAAAATATGTGGCCCACCCAAGCTTTACATTGAATTACACTGTAGGACAAAAAAAATAATTACAACTACTGCCTCATGCATCGAAAAGAATTCAAATCAATCCTGTGGAATAAGACCTTTAGGTTACAGAAGTAAATTGTTTGCAATGAACCTAATACATCTTTCCCAGCCTTTTTATTGTAGATATTGCTGATTGATTTGCTATATTAAAGTGCAGCAGAGATTGTAGTGATATGAATTAATATTAACTGGTGAATAACATGTATATAAATGTGTCATAACCCATTTAAATCAATGTAAACCCTTCCCCCTTGGTTAGATCTGGAGATCTCCAAACATTTTTTTAATGAGAAAGTTATAAGCAATGTACAAAAGCAATATCCTATTTTATTTAATGTCATTTTAATGGCTTCAATTTATTTTTTTTCTTAAACAAATCTCAAATTCAGTTGAAGATGGTAAGCCTTGGATATTGTTGTAAGTACATCTTTTCTGCTCAAAGGTACTAACAAAATGTTAATCGGGCTTACTTCCTGCCTAGTGCTATTAGCTATCACTTCAAAGGAGAGCTCCTAAGATTTAAAGACAGTTTTTGAACAGTCAAGACCTCCCTGTGGCACTAGAAATTAAACTCACTTTTTTGTCTCCCTTTTCTTAGATTGCTTATTCCATCAGGAGTAATTTAGTCTAATTTGAGGCTGTGTGTTCTGGGACTGTAACTGTTTCTTCAGGACAAGTTAAATGATATTGTGTCGCTAGTTGCTATGCCCCTATCGACTTCATAAGCAAACTTTAAACCTGAATAAATTAAACCTAGAAACACAGCATTTGTCAGACTGGATCAGACAACTGGTTTATCACACTGTCCTGCCTGCCACTGGCAATGATCAAACACCTCATGCTCTTGAGCAAGACAAAATATGCCTAGTGCACCCAAGGCAATATTCTTCATAGTCGAGAGCAAATGCCTTCCTGACCTCTATAGGTGATGGATTATCTCCCTGAAGCTTAAGATTTTATAATGACTTTGTTTTTGCTTCTTTAACTAGATGGGTAATGGATATCAAGTCAGGATTACTTATATGTAAAACTAGACACGTGCTCTTTATTCAACTTGATTCTTCTTTCCCACCATGGAAATGAGGATTGGGAAGTGGATCATGCATAAATATTTGATTTCACAAAAATCAAACCCACTTGTATCAAGGAATGCAGGATCTGAGGACAGTCTGGGGCAAGCTGTCACTGTGTCTCCTTCTACAGACTTCAGTGTTTCCTAGTCTTCCCAGTCAAGTTGACCAAAGGGTTTCTTGTTCTTTCAGTAGTGTAACACACCCACTTCTCACTCAATAATATAAATAATATCCCCCCCCCCCC
>NW_020799091.1:53806080-53920939 GCF_003259725.1 Athene cunicularia | reverse complement strand
CCCCCTTTTCCCCTTGTTTTCTCAATAGGGTAAAGAGGGGAAAGAAGATAAACTAACCCTTGTGGGTGAAACAAAAGCAGTTTTAATATAAGCAAGGCAAAGCAAAAGTCCGCGCGTGGAAGCAAAAGCAAACAGATTTAGTCTCTACTTCCCATGGACAGGCGATGTCGGGCCTTCTCAGGAAGCAGGGCTCCAATACATGTAGTGGTTGCTTCGGAGGACCAAGGGTGACCCCACCCCCTTCCTCCTTTCTCCAAGCTTTATACTGAGCAGACGTCATATGGTATGGAATATCCCTTTGGTCAGTTTGGGTCAGCTGTCCTGGCTGTGTCCCCTCCCAAGATCTTGCCCACCCCGTCCCACTGGGGGAAATATCAGAAAGAGCCTTGGTGCTGTGTAAGCACTGCTCAGCAGTAGCCACAACACCAGGGTGCTATCAACACCCTGCCAGCTCCCAGCATAAAACACAGCACCGTGAGGGCTGCTGTAGGGGAAAAACAATTCCAGTTCAGCCAGACCCAGTACACAATGTCATCATTATGACTTTATCACTTCTGACTTTTTTAATTTTCTTATTTAAAAGGATCCTCTGTGGGTTATTTTTAGCTAAACTGTCACAAACAGCACAAAGTCAAACAGAAAACTCCCACAAGAAATTTTTTTCTTTAGAAGAGCCATTCTCTCCATCCTTCTCTCATGGCTTCTCATCTTTAAGATTAAAAATAAAATTTAAAGAATCATTAATTTCAGTTATTTTTACCCATGAGCATTATACTCAGCTTGGTTGAATTTCATAGGGGACATCAGTGACAGAGGTATCTACATCTCTATAGATTTGTTTTTTAATTGCCCAGTCATGTTAATTAAGTAAAATAACTTAAGAGCACTGTTATTAATAAACATCCAACTCATTGCCTATTTTCTCAGCCGGATCATTAGCCTAGAGGTTATTCAGTACTGACCTCAGCTACATCATTGATTTTTCTTCAAGATGAAGATTCAAAATAGCCTTGCTCTCTCTTTCAATTTAACAGTTTTCTGTCTTTAAAAAAAAAAAAAAAAAAAAACCCAACAAAAAAAAACCCAACCAATTTTTATTTTTTTCTTTCTTTTTCCCCTGTAAACAGTGCTTTACAGCAGGCTTCATGGTCTTATTTGAAAAAAAAAAAAAAAATCAAAAGTAATGATATTTTTGAGCTCACCTTTATTTCTTTTTTAAAGTAGAAGACTGAGGAAAATCATGACCCCTTTAAACAATTTAAAAGCTATTTTTTTTCTAGATAAACTTAGCATAGTATTATACTATATCTCTAAAATTTCAGCTAGTATCCAGTGACCAAAATGAAGCAATGTCTTTTATTCTTCAGTTTTTCCTTATTTTCTGAGTTTTTTAAATGTTGAGTTTGATTTCAAGGGTTTGTCTTTCTGGTCTTTTTTACTGGCTGCTTCACCCAGAACTGTGGAACAGAACTCTGCTTTTAAAATAAGAGTTGTCACTTCCCTATTTTTTCTCGAATAATACATATAAAGGTGGGCAATTTAAACATTTGGTTAAGAAAATGAGAAACAGCTTTTAAAGATGAAAGCATCTCAATAATAGTTCTAATGATCCCATAAAAGAGGGGTGTAATTATGGCTGGTCCAGAAAAGAGGGTGGTAGTGGAAAGGCCATCAGTGCCGTATTTATAAAGAAGAAAATAATATTTCAGAATGAAAAAGCACTACACTGAAACAGTTGCAATGCTCCACAAAAGCACTGGAATTCAGCAACACATTAAGAATTTCATGTATTCTTCTTATGACAAGAAAATGCATCTAACTTACTTCGCAGGATAATGGACCTTTTATGATACATCCTTGGTGCACACTGTTCCACCACCTTCAAAAGTGCACAAATTCACTATCAAAAGTTTGTGTAGTGTCCAGGGCCTTGAAAAAACTGATAACACATTCAGTGCAGCTGTTGTCATTCTGAGAGGGGGCAAGAAAATAATTTGTAGTGTTACTTAGAGTCATCGGAATTTATTATGGAGGAGTTATATTATGCATTAAAAAGCTTGAAACTTTCATCGGGGTTTCTCAGCATATACAGAATGCAAAGCATTAATCACCTTTAGGAATTATCTTACATGAATAATTTTGCTCATATATGTTGGAATATGTCACCTGAATGTACACCTGAATATGTACTTACAATTCACATGAACAATTTGTAGGATAGAAATTTATGAAAAGAATCCCCACATCGATATGACATTAGCAGATAAGTTTTTCCTAAACTGCACTTTTGGGGATCTAGATTTCAAGAAAGTAACCAAGTAACCCCAAAACAGACACACTATGTAAATTATAATGAAAGACAAAATGGACAAAGAAGCATAGTCATGATCATGATTGTTGTCTAAATGTCATATATGAAGTGCAGAACCTGCATAAATTTTAACCAAAGGAAAGCCCCATCTATTTTCAGCTACTGGTTGTACGTGTTTGCTTTTTAGATATCAGCTCAGAGGATAGTTTGGGGAAAAAAAAAAAAAAGACAGAGATGTTAGTTAATTAGATAATATGCATCATCTGTCTTTCTTAAAAAAATACAAAGTTCCTCTATGGAACCTGTGTAGTGGTCTGCAAAAATTAACAATCAATCAACATATGTATAGAGTAAATACACAGAGATTGTAATTAAAGTATAAAAGAAATATGGCAACTTTTCTTTTTTTTTTTTTTTTTTTTTTAAAAAAAAAAAAAAAAAGTCCTATCCCTATTTAATATATCTTAATTAATAGTCAAAAGTACAGGTTTTCCCTTTGTTTTACAAATAAATCCTATTTTATACTACTTTCCTTTGACAGTAGAACATTTTATATAAAAAGACAGTTAACTGTGAGCACTGTGCTTCATCTCACCTAATTTAAGACCTCTATGAGACACATGGTCCCACAGGGCAATTCTTTCCATCACTGTTTGTTAGATGCCTATACTAGGATTATCAAATTGCTTCTGGACATGTCGTCTTACTCTGATCACCAGGGCAGCAAGCATACATAACTAGTGTAACCTACTAAATGTCTAATTTCTAGATTATTATAGTTGAGTGAGATGAAGCCAGCCCTTTGTGATACGTTAGGTATTTTAAATAAAAATAAACACAGTGTTGTGCTAAATATATTTATGAGCATGTCAAGTTTTCCAAACATTGAGCTCTGACAGTACGTTTTCCCTAATGCCAAATATTTTCTTATGTCTGAATGTGAAAAAAACCCAACCATGTAGGAACACTCCATCTATATGGTATATTTTAGTAGCTCTTTTTGAGTCACAAAGACCTTCAGGCAAGATGTAGGGGGGCACATCTTCTTGATGATCCCAGGACAACATTACTGAGTCTTTCCTTTGCTTAGAATCAAGAGTGATTGCACACACTCTGCAATGCAACACTCTCTTTAATACGGAATGAACTTAATAGTGGTGTGAATCACAAAACACAGCAACAAAGATAAAATCCAATTTTGCAAATTTTTAGAACACCTGAAATTTTTAAAATATAATATCCAGTGAGGGAAACATACAGCATGTTTGAATGTAATTCAGCTTGCTTTGGTACCTCTGGTTATTAGTTTGATGGAAAGCTGATGCATGTTAACATCTAAGCTGTTCAGCAGTTTATGCTGTAGCCAGGGAACCAGGGAGGACATTAATTCACATGGTGACTTTTGGAGCCAGGCTATAATAACTTATAAATATTATATATTCCATTATTTGCTTCTTATAAAGGGGATTACCATATGAAAACCCAAATACTATCTGCATGTAGGAAAAAAGAATCTAAGTATGCAAAAGAAACCAGTTTGTAAATCTGGGAGGCTTAAAGCAGCAAGAACACATAAAGGTGACATTTCATGATTTGCTGAAGACAATTCATATCCTGACAGAAAGCAACATCCCTGCCTTGTTGGCCAATTCCAATCATTTGCTTTGAGCTGCCATCATAGCTGATGTGACGGCATGACATAGACCTACTCTGTCTGAAAAGCAATCCTGCAGAAAAAGCTCAGAAAAACTGGGTTTCCAAGAGGGTCTGCTCCCTGCTCTGACACACAGTGCAGCTTCACAAGTGCTAAGATGTGTGCAGCAGGACCTGAGCGGGGGATGGCTGCCTTCCAGCAGCCGGCCTCCCGGGAATGGGAGAAGGGCGGCCTGAGGTGCCTGTGAGGACTGGTGCTCACTACAGAAGTATGCCAGTGTTGGCTGGGAGAGGGTGCACTTAGAGATGAATAAAGGCAATGTATACATACAGGAGTCCTTTCTGTGGCTTCATTATTGATTTAGGCACTGCTTGCCTTTGACATCTTTTATACCTGTCTGGATGTGTAATGCTTGCAGTTGCAATAATCATCCCTCTTTCTTTCCTTTCTTTCAAAATTCATACCCTCCAGTAGATAAATTGTCATTAAACTAGTAAAATTCTGTAAAAGTTGAATGAATTAATCTGCAAGTTACCTTCGTGTTTGAGTGAAGCATCTCTCTGACTGTTATACAATCACTTAACTATTAATTCAGGGGTGAACTCAGCCTGTCAGTCTCAAATAGTATACTTCAAAATAACTACAGGCAAGGTGTGTATGTGAGTGTGTGTGTGTATCTGTGCATGCATATCCATCTCTGTGTATTTATATTTATAAAATAGCTCATTTTCTACTTTGTTGATTATTGTCAAATCTGAGAAATAAACACTAGAACGTGAGTTATTTTAAAATAGAATACATCCGTTTCGTAATTTTTTTGGTCCAAATTCCACCAGCGGCTTCCACAACCACTTATTAAAGGAATTTCTTTTTTGGTATGTTTATTTAAGCATATTTATTTTCGTTACCATTTCAAGCATCACTGAGTTCTTTTGTTGTCCTTTACTGAGCTGTACAGAGAACATCATTATTGTCTCCTATGACAATTCCCTGCTTAGCTGCCTCTATCACCTTCAAAACTTTATTTTAGAACTTACCTAATTAGCCTTTGATCCACTAATTGGCTATTATCTGTGGATCTCTTTGTTCTTTCTTGCACATATGATTTTGTTCCTTTCATTATGGGAACATAGAAATTGTCACACTGGGACAAAGCAATGGGTCACTTAGTCTCATATACTCTCTCTTACCGGGGCCAAAGACAAGACATCTCAAGCAGCCATTCAGCACCCTGAGCCTGCTCCTGTCATTCTCTCCTGTGTAAAGCTTCCACTGAAATAAAAGGCAGATAACATTTTCCCTTTGGCTGCAGGTGTGCACTGAACAGATGTCTTCACTGAACTGTCCACAGTGACATATAAATCTTTTTTTTTTTTTTTTTCCTAAGAGATTACAGCTAATTCAGAATTTAATCACATGTACAAATACTGTAGATGTCATTTGCAAACAGCTTTTATGTACTGATTTGCGTTCTGTGCCCCTTAATTCTGCTAACTATAGGTTGATTATCCAGGGACAAAGTTCTCTTGAGAAAGAAGCAAATCTAAACTTCTTCCCAGCCAAAATGTCTTTTTCAGTTTCAATGCAAAATGTATTTGCACTTTTAGGCTTAAAAGAAAGCAAGTATTATTATTTTATCATAACAGTCTGATTCATTTTGCTTTATTTTGAAAAAAAAAAAATCTATCCTATCTTTTCAAAGATAGACCCTAAGAATCATCCTCTTTGAAATGTTTCAAAAGCTTGATTCCTAGTATTGCCAACCTTATCCATTTAAACTTAGTGAACTAGGCTCCAGAGACTCATTGGTCTCATGAAAAAAAAAGCAATCTTAACAAGATTTCAACAGACTGCTGAAATAGTGAGTGGAAGGTCTTGCTTGTTATCCACCTTCAGATGCCTTAGAAATTCAAGTTTTCACTGTTTTTGGAAAAAAAAAAAAAAAAAAAAGAGAGACTAAGAAATGAACCAGAAGATAAAACTAGAGACAGAATTAAGCAGAGTTCTTTATTTCAGTAATTAAATGAAGGGAAAGGGAAAGAGGAATGAAGAACCAGGAGTGCACCTGGGGAACTGTGTCCTGTTCTGGTCCCCACGATTCAAGAAAGATGTGTATAGACTGGAGAGGGTCCAAAGGAGGGTCACAGGGATGACAGAGGACTGAAGAACCTGCCCTGGGAGGAAAGACTGAAGGAGTTAGGTCTTTTCTCCATGGACAAGGGTCAGTTGGGACCTCATCACAGTATTCCAGTACTTAAAAGGCAGCTACAAAGAGAACAGAGGCTTTCTCTTCACAAAGAGCACATGGAGAAGACAAGGGGTAACAGGTGCAAGTTGCACCGGAAGATATTCCATCTCAACATAAGAAGGAAATTTTTTACAGTGAGAACAATCAGTTGCTGGAACGACCTTCCCAGGGACTTGGTGGAGTCTCCATCACTGAAGGTTTTAAAGTTGTGATTGGACAGAGTGTCTCATTTAGGCTCCCTTTCCCATCAATCTCCTGGACCAGATAATCCCTTGGGGTCCCTTTCTACTTGGGCTGTTCCGTGACTGATTCTACAATTCTATGATTCTAGAAAAGAGGAAAGAGGATAGAGGAAAGAGGAAATGGAGAAGGAAGGGGAAAAAATGGAAGAGGAAAAAAAGAAAAAAGAAAAAAAGAGGAAAAAATAGACTAACACTGTGTTCCAACACCACATCATGGAGCACTGCAACAGGAACTGCTCAGAAAAACAAAGTTCTCTGCAATGCTTCCTCCATGTGAAGGGTGAAGTGACTGCTAGTACTGCTTGTGCTTAACTTGAACTCTAAATAAAAACAAAATCTCAACACCTTCTGGTTGTCAGGGCTGAATAATTCCAGAGACCTTGTCGTAGTTTCTGTAGGTCATTATGCTAATTTAAATTCACAATGCTTTCATCTCTGCTTTGAATGTAAAGTACCTCACACTACATTCCCTCTTCTATGGTTTTAATAGCTAGTTTCAGTTATGTACCTCTCAAGTGCCTCAGAATTTCTGCTCTTCTTGACTACAATTTTGTTTTCAAAAGAAAGCTGAGCTACCCCAATTTAAGATTATAAACAAAGAAGGTAAGGGGATAAATTTATTGACCAAAGTCACTAAATGGGTATCTTTTGCCTTAAAGTTATTTTGTTTCCATTTACAAGGGAAAAGTTGAAATTAATGCAAAATAAATGACTTTAAATAAGGAAAATTAGATTGCTGTTTCAGGTGAGTCACTCACTCTGTGCATGTATGTGTGTGTGTATACTCTTGATGCCTAGTAAATACAAAGCTATATGAGTTGGTCTAACTAAAGGCTAATTCAGGTCAGTTGAACTACCAAGTCAACAAGTATCTTAAACTGATGAAACTCTGGCCAAAATAGAAAACTTTTGGTATGTGTCTTCCCTTCTCACAAAGATGTTCAAATGTAGCTCCCAAGCTCATTATGCTATGTGTGGCTGAGTAAAGTCGTTCACATCTGTGGGAGGAGACAAGACTGAAGGTTTCTGATGATGGGGTTATGGGTTGGTCATCCTGTGAACCAAATAGCCCCTGCTCAGCTCTCAGCTCCTGTTGCAGTGTATTGGTATGATGACATGAGAATCACTGTCCTCTCTGGCTTGGAAATGCTTCTGGTGTTCTCTTTTTCCTGTCTAACTGGTCCATGCAGGCTGTGCCCATGGTCTTTAACTATGCCTGAAACAGAAGCCAGGCTTCAACAATGTGGCTTCCAGAGAAGGAAGGTTGGCACTCTTATCCTAAGTGCTCTTCAAAATTAATAAGACCAGTAGGAGTGGAAAGACCGGAACTTTAAACCACCCTGAACCCAAAACATGGTGCCATACTAGCAGTAACAGAAACTGAAGCCCCAGAAAACATCCAGAGTAAAAGTAGGTTGGAAATAGGGTAGAAAACTAGGCACAGGAACAATTGGGTTTGGTTATCAGAGCTTCTAAGAAACCACACTTTCATTAGCAGAATACTGAAAAACAAGTGAAGAAATAACCTCAGGAGCCACAATTTTTCTTCAGAAAAATAGATGACAAATGTGAAGAAAAGGGAATAAGAAAAATGGAGAGAAGCATCTCTGAGCTATTTGAACAGCCAAGAAAGAGAACTGGCAGAGAGAAAATCCACTCAAAAAGGCATCAAAGAGAAACGAAGACGAGAAATGACCATTGTAGAAGTGAAGACTTGTAATAGCTTTCAATAAAAATTGATGGTTTTTTTTTTCCTTTCACTTTGCTTTCTTCTACCTTCACTCTTCCACCTTTTTATAAATTTCTTATTCTTTTTCACTTTTATTTTTGCCACAAATTTTCTTCTCACACCTTTGCATTTGTGTATCCCTTTGCATGTGTATCCCTTCGTTACACTACTACTGGTTCCCCCACTCTATTCCCAGTGAACAGTGAGATATTTATCTACAAAGCTTAAAGAGAAAACTAAAATGTAGAATGACATAACTTTATGCTACTTGAAGCCTCATGCCACTGAATATGGGCAGGCTAAGACTACAAGTTAGTTACTTAGAAAAACCTTTAAAAAATGCTCATCTACTTCTGTCCTCCTTGAACTGGGGTTTTCCATCTAGAATAATTTCTCAGAGTACATACAGCAGTCAGAAACATCTGGCAAATAAAAGAGCTTTGAAAATAGCCCCATATACAATTTCCCACCAGCATTATTTTTATTGGCAAACCCCTCCCTGTGAATTGTTTTTTAATACTCCACTGCTGTGAACTAACAGTATCTTCCATCAGTTTTAACTAGACAAATAAAAGATGCCTACTTTTCCCATCACCAAAAACATAACTCTGTCATCAATATCTCATCACTTTGTGAAATTCTGTGAGTAAGTAGGTACATGTTTTCGAATACTTTATTCTCTTAAATATTGCAATTGAACAAATTCTTTTAGGGTTTTCAAAACCATTTTTTTCAATTCCTGAAGGAAAGCAAGCTATGATTTTATACCTCTTTTCTCAAGTGATTTCCGTAGTAATGTATACTACAATAATTCTCATCATGAATAGTTTTATTTACAATTTACCAAACTGCAGTCCTTAGAGGAGTTTTCTTGTTAAAATATACATGTTAACACAAATGGAACATTTTTGCCCAGCTGAACTTCAGCGCTTTTTAAGCTTCTCATATGGAAACAACATTAAGCTTTTATTTTTCACTTTTGCACTATGTGTTTTTCTGTAAGCACTCTGTTTTTAATTTCTACTTACATGTGTAAAATTTTGAGTAGAGTTGTTTCAAAACCTACCATAACTTTTTGAGGGAATGCAAAATGTTTTAAGATGGGTGCTAGATGTTTCATACCAAATACCTAACCATAGTTGGATGTTTCATTTTTTAAAGCCGCAAAATAACACTGAAATAATATATGTAGATGTATATGCTTCTAGCAATTTAAACTCCTTACAGTTTCTGATACTAGAATATAGGAAAACAATTTTGCTTAGGAAAACATGAATTCATTCAATACCCGTAAGCATTTTTGTAAACTTCAGAGGACTACATTCCTTCCTACAATTTTATTGTAGTCTTGCAGGTAAGCATTGCCACAACTGAAAGAATAATAATTTCTTGATTTACTTCTATGGCCTGAAAAAATTGCAACTTTTACTCTGCTTAAAGGAAGGAGGAGGTAGGTGTGTGCAAGTCCTGCAACTGCTGCACACCAAGGTGGAAGGGTAAATTGCCAGAAACATGATAAAACAAAAAGATCTATCTTGTGGGTCAGCTGTGAAGCTAAATAATTTCATTTACAGAAGTAACTCAGAGTTATGACATCCTTTGAAAGGGATGTTGGAGAAAGACATGTTCATGAAACTCTCCTTTTATTTCTAAAACTTGGTTCTTAATTTGAGAAATATAAAAATCCCACTGAAACCAAAGATGTCTGCAACAGACTCCAATATGTGCTCTAATTGTATTCCCTTCACATGAACACTGAGCTGGTTTTAAGGCTGTATTTCAACGGAATGAATGCTTGAGAATTAATCAAAGGAATGAATACATAGCAGTGTTATGATGTTTAAGATGCATCTATTCCTCCTCTATATTGGAAAATACTTCACATAGAGTTTTGAGGGGCTGTTGCCTCCTAGCTACTATTTGAGGTCTTCTGGTCTGCCTTGCCTAATATCCTAGTGCCAGTATTGCTCAAAGTTGGTAGTCAGTGAATGTGAAATTTGTTTGTCTGCAGAAACCTAGAAGATTATTGTATTTTTTGTAAGTTGTTACAGAAAACAGAAGCTCTTTCCCTTACTCAACCCCACCTATTCCTATTGTTCTGAAGTTATTTGCAAATAAAGTGAAAAGCACTTCACCAAAGCATTTAACGGAGGTGCTTATTGGTATGCAGATCACACAGTACTGAATAAGGTGCAGAAAAACATTACTCAATACAAAAATATGCTATGGGAATTATGGTGTCATCTTCAGAATCTGACAAATTGCCCAGTATATGAAATGTTTAGACACTGGTGACTTACTTGGGATGCACATGAGTGGCAATAAAATCACAGGGTCTCCAAGACAAACTCTGAATGTTGATGTGATTGCACAAAAATTCTGGCAGGACCCTTTTCAAGCTGCAGTTGATTTCTTTAGCTAGAATTTGGCATGTAAACAAAGAGAAGATTTTGCCATTTATTTCATTCCATATTTTTGGATTTCTGTGCCATCTCCCTGATGATAACTTTTCTTTTTTCTTCACTCACAAACTGCTCATTTCTGCAGCAGCACCTGGGATGGATGGCAAACTAACAACACAAATGCAAGTGCTAGAAGGAAAACAAACCCACAAAGCCTGTTGCATCCTGCACAGTGTTCCTTGTATCTTGGCATCTTTAAAGAGAACTCACCCCCTCAACTGTCATTTTTGGTCCATCTTCTTTCTTCTTTTGAGTAAAGACTACAAAATAAGCCAATCAGTTGCTGTGGTTGTATATTGTGAACTTTCTTCCTATTATAGCTGTAAAGTATAGTGAATTTGAAGCTGATCAGTGTGAAGGGTGTTGAGTTTGCAACGCCCCTCACATCAATGCTCAAACATACCCAGGGTGCTTACTTCTTCTACAGTGTTACTTAATAATCTCAGAGCCATCTTCTACTGAATGTGTATGGGAGACAAGAAGCCCAGGAAATTTTCTTTCTTATGTCCTGATCAAGACTTCCTCAGACATTCTCCATTTTGACTCGAAGTGACAAATTACTTAGCACTGTATTAAACCTGTCAATTTAAAGAGTTTGTTAAATCCCAGGAATCAGAACAAGATTATGCACAAAATATTCTCTGGACTGAGAATGGAGTTGGACATCAACAAAAACGCAAAACCCTCTGTCCCTAGTGGTCCTAAAAGATGACTTTCTGTTTTTAAATAAAAATTGAATCTTAAAGAGGAACCTGGTCTCGGTTTTATGAGTGAAAACTGAGAGATACTTTGCCTAAGGATCCATATTTTTTCTTTGTGTTTATGGCAGCTGAATAGAACCAAGAATCTGGTTTTCAGGCTATTTACCACCCTCTTCCTTTTTTCAACAGTTTTCCTCCCATTTCATGGATTTAGTCACCTATTTCATATGAGGATATACTGGGGTTTTGTGCTGTGTTTGTGTGAGTAGTGGGGTTTTTGGTAGTGCCCCCCTGTGAAAAGATTCTAGAAGTTTCCCTGGCTCCAAGTTGGACTCATCTCTGGCCAAGGCTGAGTCAATTAGTGACGGTGGCTGTGCCTCTGTGATAACATATTTAAAAAGGGGAATCTAAGAGGAGGAGTTGGAGTTGTGAGGAGGAGCTGTGAGGAAGGACATCTATGTGAACACTAAGATCAGTGGAACAAAGGAGAAAGATAGGGAAGTGCACCAGTGAAGAAACTCCCCTGCAGCCCATGGTGAGAGGGCAGGGCTACCCTCCCTGCCACCCATGGAGGTCCACAGTGGAGCAGATGCCCACCTGCAGCCCATGGAGGACCCTATGCTCGAGCGGGTGGCTGCACCTGAACAAGACCATGACTCTGTGGGAAGAAGCCCTCGCTGTTGTAGTTTGGCACTGGAAGGATTCCAACATGCAGGGGTGGCCCACACTGGAGCAGCACAGGAAAGGCTGTGGTCTATGGGAAGGACTCACACTGAAGGAAGTTCATGGAGGACTGGCTCTTGTGAGAGGGGAATCATGCTGGATGGGGCAGAAGAGGAATGTGAAGAGTCCTCCCCCTGACGAGGAAAGAGCCGCAGGACTGACGGCACACCCCCCATTCCCTGCCCTCTGTGCCACTGGAGAGGAGGAGGTAATCGGGAGCAGAGCTGAGCCTGGGAAGAAGGGTAGAGTGGGGTGAAGGTGTTTCAAGATGTGGTAATGCTTCTCACTGTCCTACTCTGTTAAGTTTTGTTGTTGATAGTGTCTGAATTAAATTTATGTTCATTTTTTTTTGCTCCTAACAAATCTGTCTTTTGTCCATGACTGTAATGGGTGTGTCACCCCTCTCTGTCCTTATCTTGATTCCTGAGCCTTTAGCTTTATTTTTTCCTTCCCATTCCTGAGGGTGAAGGGGAGACTGAGCAGCTGTGTGGTGCTCAGTTGCCCTCTGGGCTCAAACCATGACAGTTTTCATAGGCCAGAGGAGGGCTTAGCTTAATGGTAAAAGCACCAAAATCATCTTTTTGCATGTTTTGAATGTAAGGTGCAAATTTAATTTGGGGTCTGCTATTTTTTTTCTGCTTTTCTTTCTTGTAAATACCTTAGGCAAAACAAAATGTTTGCATGGACATCTAGAAATGTTCTTCACTGGCCATAAATGTATACAAAAAAGTTACTGTTCTTTTAAAAGTATGGAGAATGTATCTCAGTCCTATATGCCAAATGCAGCAATCCACTCTAGTCTCAATCCAGAAAACAATGAATCTTTGCATTATCTTACTGAAATCTGTAAAACAATATTGGCTCTATTAGACTCCAACTGATATTTTATTGCATCAAGGCAAGGCCATTAAGACTTTCTTTAATATGCATGCTTATGTCACTCAGTCAGAAAAACCTGCCAGGGTCATTGCAAGCACCGCAACATCCACCGAGCAGCCTTTGGTTCATTTAAACTGAATCACGTTCACAGAATACTCACTCAACAGAGTTGCAAAGCCCCCAGATGTTACCAAACAAGCAATCAGAGAGGAAACTAAATGGCACTGCTTTTGCATAGTCACCCACAAAACAAGCTCTGCCTGTCTGAGTTATACAAGGAAGTCTTTTCAGTTGGACACTGAGGTGTCCAAATGATGACCAGAAATGTTCTGCTAGATTCCAAAGAGAGAAGTATTTTGGAGCATGAGATAAAAGTTTGAGTCTCACAAGCACCTACGGGTTTTTCATGAACAGACAAAACATAGGCTTTATCTTACAGCTTTATCATGTTTTCCCGTGCCTTTGGGATTCTGTAATGTTAGCATGGCTTTATAAAGGACCCAGTGGGATGTCCAATTCTTTCCATTTCACTGGGGGACCACAGTGCTGGGAAGAGAGAATGTAATTACTGGGATTTTATAACTTTATTCCCGTTGAGTGACTTAGAGTCTTTGCCCTAATGTGATTTTGAATTAATATCTTCTGGGGAGTGCAGACAAGAAAGACAGTCTCTTCCTGGATTAAAAGAATAGATATTTAAGATGAAATGAGAAAGAGCTGAATAAGGATGTAGACTGGGAATATGCTAACAATCATGATGTCCTTTCTGGATTCCTCTTTTAGAAAGGTTACAAACAGGACAACATGAAAAATACTGTATCTGCTGAAGGAGAGTGATAAATAATGTTGTGACTTATGCCTTCACAATATTAGTTCTCTTGTGATATTTGTGAGCAAGGCCCGTTTGGGGAAATACATAAAATGAGTTGATGGTCTCAGTTCAATGAATCACCTTTTTCTGTTTCACAGGTGCAAATTGCTGCAGATTCAAAGTTGAATGACCAGAAGGTTATGGGTCATGAGGTTGAAAAACTCCATTCACTTTAGACACTGTGCTTGACAAGTGTAAAAAACCAAAACAAAAACCACTGCTAGATGTATCTGTTCGCAAACGTGTTGTGACACTGATTCCACAGAACCTGTTTTGTGGATAAGCAAATTACTTCAGCTTCTACTGCTGTCAGTCTTACACTCTTCCAGAAGCAATACATTTCACTCAAGGAATGTTAGCAGCTGACTCAATCTGTAACCCTAAATGAGGCCATTTACTTCTCATGAGTGAGAAAAAAATGTTCTTGAATAGCTACACAACTGATTCTGAAAAACAAATGCAATTCAGGTTTCAGCCCTGCCTAATGCGAGTGATGCTCTCCAGACCCAATGCAAGGTAGGTACTAACCAGAATTTCTAACACGCCAGTCTGGTGCATTATCCATCAGCATGGCAAAATGCAAGTTCTTCAAAGAGGCTGACAGAGGGTGAAAAAAGTGTGGGGTTTTCAATCCACATTCTTTCAGATATCTGAAATTATAGTAATATTGGACACATTTTACCAGTTTTCAGGAACATAGGAATCCTACCTGGTTTGCATGAGTTCCTTCATGGACAGCCAAACACATGTTTTCTGGCACTTATTCCAGGTGGCATTGTCAATACAGGGTCCCTGTTATTTCATGTACAGCAAGCAACTGTGTCACAGGGTACAGAGTAACACATGCACTGCGTTTTGCTTCCAAAAGAGTGTAAGACTACTCACAGCTATAAAGCTTCTTCTCAAGAGATTATATTTGAGTCAGAGCATCACATACTAAGCATTGTGTTATTTAAAACTATAATGCTCCACAGTTGACAAACACAGATATTAACCTTAATAAGGATTGATCACATGGGTAATTATCAGTTGCAACTGTGCTATGTCATGTATTACAATAACAGCAATGCCAGCCATTTTATGTTCTGATTCTCTTCCCAAACTGTTCATGCCATAAGTTAATGATTTGATAAAGTTCAGATTGCTGATATAATCAGATTGCAGCTGCTCTGGTAATGAGTGCTATAGAGATGTCTATAAGTAGGTTATCTAATTAAGTATTAACATATCCATTGCAATATCCATCATTATGCTCTAATGCTGTCCTTCCCAAATATCCATTTTGGGAATCCTTATTAGTATAATTCGCTCTGGGGCTCACCTGCAAAATGAAATACATTGACACTTACCTAGCAGAAATCCCAGTGGAATATTTGCAGGTTCTGCTGCTACCACCGCATGGGGAAAAGCTGGCAGGAGGCTCACTCCACAGCAGGGGCTCCACTGCAGGTGCTTCCACTGCTGCCTTGCCAGGCAGAAGTGTTCATCAATTGTGAGTCTGTTCCTCCAAAATCAGGCTCATTTTTATTCATCAGCTTTTTAAATTTCACATTTGGGTAATACACTGGTGGCTTTGGAGGCTTTTTCTTCAGGTTTAGGAATCTTTGGGGCTTAGGTGGGCCACAGTTTGTTGTTTGGGGTTGTTTCCCCTTCCTCCTCCCAATTAACTATGCAAGTTAAAAATATACTATTTTTGGGTGAAAGCTAATATTCTGACACCAGGTCAATGACCACTGGATTTTACAGAACACCACAAGGTCAGGAAAGGGCACATGCAGGAGTAAAATATAATTCAGAGTGCTACAGGAACTGGAATATGAACAAACAATGGTGGAGCTAGCTGAGGCAGAAAGAACATGGATACAGGAATGGCATGGCACTCTGATCTGAGATTTTCTGAGGACAAAGGAACATGACAGCCTCAGCCAGACCATCTCATGTGGAAAAAGTTTTCAAGTGGAAAGAATTTTGCGTTTTATAGTGACTTCATAAAGAAATATCTTGGAGATTTGGATCTTGACTGAATAAAAAATGTCATACCCAGTGTCTAGGACAAGAGATACCATGGATGTCTCAATGTATCATGAAACTTTATAAGACTGAATTCCTTAAAGGAGTCTTGCACCTTAACAGAAATATAAAGATTGGTTATTAAAGGTATAATTGAGCCCATCTATAAGTTTCTATAAAAGAGGTAACTGGACAATGTCATTAATGGAGACACTAGGCAGTGTGAGACATGAATCCTGGGTTCTGCCATATGCAAGTGGTGCAAAACACAGAAGACATTATATTTCCCTTTTTCAGCAGTAAACTTCACTGGATTAGAGAAAGTACTGCTGTATTTTTTCCTTAATTATTTTTCCTTTTGTACATTTTCCTGTCTTCATCAGCTTTACCAGGTTGGTTGCCAACAAGGATTTAAAAAACAGTACAAAAATACTCACAAGCAGAATGTGCCAACAAAGTACACCAGGCAGCATTACGCCACAGCACAAGACAACAACTGTCATTGATATGTATGGGTGATATATAAGTAGAGACTAAGAGATTTAGGTAGTGTTTAGTATCTTGGAAAAGCAGAGTAAGGAAGGTCAGAATATAGGGAGGTGGTCTCTGAGCCTAAAGATGGGACAAAGCTGCTGCCACCTTCCAAATGAGGAAGAAGATAAATAATTGAGAATACAACAGAATAATTTTATTTTAGGGAAAGCTGGTCTACAAGGCATTTATTAAAATAGCGGTTTGTTCTTTGCAGTGTTTCTGAAAGTTTGGTGGCAGACCATAGTAAGATTTGATATGGAAAGACATTCCTTGGCTAATTCATATTCTCTGCCTTCTGATCTACCACCCAAATGACCTGGTTTATCTGCATTTTTGTTGCATGTTAAATAATGAATATAGTCAGTGTTTAGCAATACAAAATAGCATAGAAACCCTGGAGATTGGTGAATAATACATTAAGAAATGTAATTTCATTAGTAGTATGTTTCCTTTTTATTATGGAAAATGCTCAGCAGCTGGATGAAGAATAGAAGAGTGCATCTTACTTTCTTAGTAATAAATTCAGTGGAATGAAGGGAGAAGCTAGAGTAAAATAAATTACTGTTTCTGCAATTGCAGTGACTGTTCTTGAATCAGAAGAATCTCTTAAAAATGAATGTGCTTAGCCACAGCTATCCCCAGAAAGCAACTCAAAGTCACCAAGTTAAGCAAAATGGGACCTCTGTAGATCATGGGTAAGCAATCATTGAGACAACTACTCTTGGAGAATCTATAAAGGATTCTGTATTTATGCAAACAGCAGTAATATCTAAAGCCATTATACCTATGTCAAAAAGTTACAGGAATGAATTCGGAAACATAAATGCAATCGTGGATTGCATAGATGTTCTAAGGAAGAAATTATTTTGTCAGAAGGAAGTTCCACAATTGGATTAGGCAACATTTCCTTTAGAAGCATTAGATGAAGCCAACAGAGTGAAGCAGAACCGCAGTTTAGAAACTTCAATTGTCCATATAGACAAGAAGTCAGTTCTTAGTCACACCCCAAATATATCTTCTTTGGATAATTTCATGTCTCAAAAAGCATAATACGTATCATTAAGCACTCCCAGAAAATTATTTATTAATCATCCCATGTATTGTTGACTTCATCTACCTCAAGGTTTGGTTTAACTTCTGCCATTGTAGCTTAGAGCTGTTCTGGCCCAATGTGTCCAGTGTTCAACTGTCTCAGCCTACTGACAAAATACAGAACACCTTCCATCCATCCTTTCATCTTAGAAGGCTGAAAAAGAAAATACGCATCTAATAGATTTATTGCACTGGGCTCCTTTAAGTATTTTATAAAGAGAAGACTCTTTTAAATTCTTCTTTGCAGAATTTTCACTGAAATTCAGCTTATGAAGGGTCATATATTTCATTTTAAGGTCCTGTACACTTTACACATTGTATATGATCTGGTTTTATGTGTTTCTTTCCATTCTCCAAGGAAATCATGGCTGGAGAAGACTTTATGTACAAAAATGTGTGACTAACAGAAAAAAAATATCTTTTCACACCATGGTCAGGCGGTATCTAACAGAGTTCTCTTAAAAGTGAAGACAGAGTTAGGGTGACTGATGTACTGCAGATGCTGTGATGATAGGAATGGAATCTGTGTAAGAAAACTACAGAAGTAAGATTCAGCTTTGCATTTCAGACACTCAGTTTAAGATGTCTTACAGCCTAAGTCCCTGTAAGTGAGGTCAATGTTCAAGCTTCCATGACAGCCAGAGGAGGACCTAGTCAGTTCAGCTGATGGAGGCTGCAGAGATATTCAGCTCACACTAAAAT
Source organism: Athene cunicularia (assembly GCF_003259725.1). Taxonomy (NCBI): domain Eukaryota; kingdom Metazoa; phylum Chordata; class Aves; order Strigiformes; family Strigidae; genus Athene; species Athene cunicularia. The sequence goes on along the minus strand of NW_020799091.1, from coordinate 53,902,781 downwards.
AGATACTGACACCTGCCCAGCTGCATGGTTTCCCCATTCCTTTGACTGCACTGACTAGAAGGGGACAGCTTGTTTGCATGCTCTGTACCTCCAGTGTAGGCACCTGATGTTAGGGAGAGCATTTGATGTGCTGTTTGTTATCTCAGCCATAGCTGGCATCACAACACCTTTTCCTCTCTTTTTCACTTAGTGAGAAAATAGTACATTCAAGTAAGTTTTAATGTTTTATTTTCCACTTATGCCAACCAGTATGTTCATTGTACTTCCATATTGGACATTTACATGGCTTACATCTGTACCTGTGTATTTATATCAGTACTAGACTGTCTTCCTGTACTGATCTTCTAATATAAACTATACTATCTTCATCAGACATCAAAGTCTTTCAAGTGTTAAAGGTGTAAAGGATGAAAACTACTATGCAAATAATGTTTACTGAGGGGAAAACCAGGGCCAGATACTCTACCATCCAATAACTGTCACTGCATACAATATACAGATGTTTTTATCTGCTTTGTTACTTCTAGCTAAATTGGTATTATTTAAGCTATTACAAGTCCAGCATGGATATGATTTCTAATAACAAGACACAGGTGTTCCCTTTAATTCCCTCTTTCACCATTTGCTTGACAACACATTTTACTTCAGCTGTTGGGTGTTATTGCTTTAGGCAGCCTAATGCTATAAAGTGAACCTAACGTATGAATTATATTTTGGACCTGCTGAAGCAAACAGCCTTTTAAGATGTGCCATTTAAATAACAAATTAATAAAAATATGTATTTCCTCTTTTCTCTTTTTTATTATGCAACTTGATCCTGGAACACTAAATTCTTATTTTCTCTGACAGTACTCTGTGTATGTAACTGTCAGTGTAACTCTGACAGTTACACACAGACTGCTGTGTAACTAATGAAGCACTGCAATTTTTTATTATTATTTTGAAGCCAAACTGAAACCAAGACGCAATTCAAGCCCCTTCTTAACTATCCTGCTCTGGAGACTTGTCAACTGTTTAAATAATGGAGACAAATAGAGATATTAACTAAAGCCAAAAGGACAAACAGTCTCTGAGTTCTGAACTAGATCTCAAAAAAAAAAAAAAAAAAAAAAAAAAAAAAAAAAAAAAAAATAAAAAAGAGAAAAGAGGAAATACATATAGGAAGTGGCAAACAGACTGATTTGATCTTTTTTCTGAACAGAAGCCTTTCTGTCCACAACAGTCATTTAAAGCCCATTCCCACTAGAGACACTGCTCTCTTCCATGCTGCTTGTTCACTCCATGGTCATTCCTGCCACAGTCTTACTGAACAAATTGCTTGCAGCTAATTGGTTGACAAACTGCAGTTGCTCCATTTACAAGTAACAGCATAATATTCCATCATTTGGGGAAGACTTTGCCTAAACTGAGCCAAGAATTCAATATGAGAGATAAAATTAAGGGAAAAATAAAACAAATTATTTCTTCTATTTCCTTAACCTGCCGATTTTAAATACAGGTAGAAAGCGTTGGCAGTGTTTTTTCAAAGGGTGATTAAAAATAAGAAAATTAAAACTAACAGGAGATGTTGAAAAACTGAGTGCGGGAAGTTGATGGTAAAACTGCCATTCCTGAGAGTATAATAAAAGTTCTGTTGTGGAGGTACAGAGCAGAGCCAAATCTTACACTGCTTCAAGAAAAAATAAACTTCAGTCCGTTTCCTTCTCAGAATCACTTGCCTCCTTTCCTCTACATTTTTTAATCATTACCATGCTCAAAACAGATCTCAAACACAGCTGTATGGAGACAGCTCCACTTATAAAAGGCAATCTATCCTTAGAGCACCAGAGCCTCAGTTTCTTTCTAGTGTAAACCAAAGGTCATCTCCAGTAAATGTAGCCATTTCCTGGGATTTTTAGTTCATCATGATGGATAAAATGTAAATATCTCCTTCTGTCACATAAAAAGTCTCAGAAGATATCATAATCTTAGAACAGGGATCTATTCATATTCAGCTGTAAAAATGGAAGAAATGTAAGCTGCATTGTTAAATCTGTAATGATAGCACTATTTCCTTCTGTGATATCTCTGCATATTTGAAAAATAATGCAACATTTCTTCAAAATTCAAGGGACTACTGCATATATGAAGGTAATAATAAATTCTCAGGTACCCATAATATCTGGCACAAGGTCTGAAATATCCATTAAATACCTCACCTGAAACTGCTTCCTGGCGAAGAAGTGAATATTCCTATTAACTAGCACTGACTGTACAATAAGCACTATTAAAGGTAGATTATCAAATTAAAATTGAATCAGTTTCATGAGATGAGTTTAAAGTAGTTTCAAGGACTACATCTGCCCATTAATTACCTTGGCAGTGGGCCTGATCCAGTGGAGAACTTTACAGAAATGTTATTTTTTAAACCATACAAATAATATAATTTTCCTCAGCTTTTTTTTTTTTTTTTTTTCCCACACATTTAGAGCCCTGTTTAGAAATACTGTTGGATCAGGGACAGATAGTAAAGAGAGAAAGGCAGAAATTTTTTTCCCTTGAGAATGATTTTTCTCTTTGTTTTCAACAAGATCTCTACAACTAAAGGTGACACCGACTAGCTTGGGAAACCCACCATATGCAAAATGCTGTCAAACATGCTAAATAAACACAACAACAGGTCAAATATGTCAACCTTATTACCTTACAGTTATTGTAACTTTAAGTATGCCTTGAAACAACGAAAGTACTTTCAGATGTGAGATTTCAAGTTGATGATGTTCTCTTATAAAAGCAACATTTAAATCTATCAACATATCAAAGTCATGTCAGCAACATGGTACTTCCACCTGTTTAACGTAACACTGTTAAACTTTTGGCTATCATATCAATAATCTTAATGGACATACGTGTGTGTGTTTGTATATAATACATGCGTACATGCACACGCATGTACATGGGCATAAGAAAACATCTGCAGTAAAGTCCATTAGGATTAGTTGTAGGTTTACCAACAGCTACCATGCCTGAATTCCTTCTCAAATGCTGCAGGTGTGTCCTGGCTTTTGCAGGTGACCAGCACAATGTGAGCCTGCATGTTGGTGCAGCTGCAGTTATACACCTCATGCTCTCCCCACGAAATCGTACTTGGAGCCACCCCTTGTTCCTCAGAAAAAAACTCCCCTGAGACCATGTTTCCCCAACCTTGTTTTTAGCTGGAGATCCTTCCTTTATTTCTGCCACTCACTGACTTCTTTGTGTAGTCTTTGATACCCTACTGTGGATTTTCTTTATTTATGTTATTCCATGAAGTGTGAAGAATTCATTGTTTTCCAGGAGATGAATTCCTACCCAGCTGTGTTTTTATTTTCATTAGGAACGAGGGAGAGAGTCTCCAGCTGCAGGGGAAGCTGAAAAGTAAATCAAGAAATAAAATTTCAGCAGAAATATATCTTGGAAGTACCATTCCACCTATGTGGTGGCCACAATGGTGCAACCACAGATACTGTGGCAACTTTTATTCGTTACATCCCAATACTCTCTGCTAGAAATAATATTCAGGCTTACTTCATGGGTCCAGAGCTGCTTTTGCTTTATCCCCACTCCTTTGCTTGTAAAGTTTCATGGATTTAAAATTAGTACTGTTGTGCACAAGCTTCTCAAGAGAAGATTTAAACACTTCTATGCATTTGCCACATCATGTTTCCTGGCTTTATGTGATTCAATATGAACCACAGCTAAACGCAGCAGACTAAAATCTCAGCTGGTGTCAATCACATCAGGTCCTTTAAAATCAATGGAGCTGGGCTGATTTGTCTCTGCACCCAGATTTTTACTGATACAGGAAAATAGTGTTTTTATAAATATGCAAAATATGTAAATGAGCGAGCTTGCTTTGCTTAATTTTGATGCCACATGAACACTGGTTCCAAAGACAGCTGGGGCTACTGTTCCAGATGTCATAACACAGGATCCAATCAAAGTATTATTTCAGCTAAAATTTGCAAAATATTCTTTAGAAGTTCGTGAGTGACATCCACCCCCCCCCCCCCCCCCCGCCAGATTGCAGAAGTTTGCCACTCAGTGAGTAGAAATATGAGTAGAAATATGTCAATACACATATGTTAGAAGAAACTGTCTTTAGAGTTGTTTAATGTCCACTGTAGACATTAATGTGGACTCGGCAATTTTTTTGCCTTGGTCTTCACCATCAAATGCTCTAGACATGCTGCCCAATTCACAGAATCCAAAGTCAGGGACTGGGAGAATGAAGAACTGTACACTGTAGAAGAGGATTAAGTTCAAAACCATCTAAGGAATCTGAATGTGGACAAGTGTGTTGGACCTCATGAGCTGCATCCAAGGATCCTGAGGGAACTGGCTGATAAAGTTCTAAACCGCTATCCATCATACTTGAGAAGCTGCAGCAGACTGTTGAAGTTTCCAGTGACTGGAAAAGGGGAAACGTAATCCTCATTTTAAAGTGGGGAACTACAAGCCAGTCAGTCTCACACCTATGACTAGCAAGATCATGGAGTAGATTCTTCTGGAAACTATGCTAGGGCACACGGAAAAATAAGGAGGTGACTGGTCACAACCAACATGGCTTCATTAAGGTCAAACTGTGCCTGACAAATTTGGTGGCCTTCTATGACAAGGTTACAGCATTGGTGGGTAAGAGAAGAGAAACTGACGTCATCTGCCTGGACTTGTGCAAAACATCTGATACTGTCCCACACGACATCCTTCTTTCTAAGATAGAGAGACATGAATTTAATGGTTGGGCCACTCAGTGGATAAGGAATTGGCTGGATGGTTGCAGTCAATGGCTCAATGTCCAAGTGGAGATGAGTGATAAGCAGTGTCACTCAGAGGTCAGAACTGGGACTGGAGCTGTCTAACATCTTTGTCGGCAATACTGACAGTGGAATTGGATTGAGTGCACCCTCAGCAAGTTTGTGGATGACACCAAGTGGTGAAGTTCATACTTGAGAGGGAAAGGATGTGCCATCCAGAGGGACCAGGACAGGCTTGACAGTGTGCCCATGCAAACCTCCTGAAGTTCAACAAGGCCAAGTGCAAGGTTCTGCACGTGGGTTGGGGCAATCCCAAACATGAATACAGGCTGGGTTGAAAGAGGATGGAGAGCAGCCCTGCTGAGAAGGACTTGGGGGTAGCAGCAGATGGAAAACTGACTATGAGTCAGCACTGTGCACTTGTAGCCCAGAAAGCCAAGTGTATCCTGGGCTGCATCAAGAGATGTGTGGCCAGCAAGTCAAGGGAGGTGATTGTCCTGCTCTTGTTAGAGACCTCACCTAGAGCATTGTGTCCAGATCTGGGGCCCCCAATGTAAGAAAGACATGTTGCTCCTGAGCAGGTCCAGAGGAGGACATGAAGATGATCAGGGGGTTGGAGCACCTCCCTTATGGTGACAGGCTGAGAGGGTTGGGGTTGTTCAACCTGGAGAAGAGAAGGTTCCAGGGAGACCTTATAGCAGCCTTCCAGTACTTAAAGGGGGTACAGGAAAGATCGGGAGGGACTCTGCATCAGGGAATATAGTGATAGGATGAGGGGTAATGGTTTTAAATTGAAAGAGGGTAGATTTAGATTAGATATAAGGAGGAAATTCTTTACTGTGAGGATGGTGAGTCACTGGCACAGGTTTCCCAGAGAAGCTGTGGCTGCCCCCTCCCTGGCAGTGTTCAAGGCCAGGTTGGACGGGGCTTGGAGCAACCTGGTCTAATGGAAGGTGTCCCTGCCTATGGTGGGGGAGCTGGACTAGATGACTTTTAAGGTTACTTCCAACCCAAACCATTCTATGACATCGAGGCTTCCTCTGCACTGTTGGAGCTCCCATACTGAAACTGTCATATCGACCATGAATCCAGGGACAGAAGATCTGGCTGTACACAGCTCTCCCTCTCTCTTTCTCCTCCTTTCCCTCCATTCCTCTCCACAGAAAGAGAAAGAGGCAGAGAGTGCTTCAGAGAGATTTCACTGCATGCTCTAGTTGGTGACCAATCCTGATGACCACTCACTGTGTCCCAGGTATCATGGTAGGTGAGTTTATCTTCCTATTGAGTACAGCTCTGGCCTTACAAAATAACCACTGAGCTCAAGATCCAAAGACCTGCTCTGCTACTCCCAAGGTCAAAACACTAATATGTGAAAGCTTTCTACAGGAGGAAGAATGGTACAGTCACAAATGCATAAAAACAAATAGGAAGCTTTAATGAGGTTCTGTAAGAGCCACTCTTTGGCCTTGCCATTTGCTTACGTGGAGAAAGACACATTAAATTTGTACTTGTATTCCTAAATAAATATGTCCTGCTTTTCAAAAATCCTGGGTCCTTTCAACTTCTATGATCATCAGAGGTGACAACTTTTCAATTCCTCCAAAACCCAAGTCATATTTACTTTGTCTTATAAAACTGCTTTTAGTTTCCTTCTAACTTTAGATACCAAAGTTGGAAAAATGGTGCCTAACCTGTTATTTGTAGTTTAGTTATATTATTTTTTAGAGAGATTTTCTTACTTACTGTATATCTGGTTTTGAAGTAATTCTCCAATACAGAATAAGAAATAAAAATAGTTTAATTTAGAAAAAATAATAAGGGAAAATTCTTGTTTTAATGGACTGTGAGAATGTTATATAAACATTTAATTAGAAGATTAAAGTATGAATTCAAGGATTTTTTTATATATATATATATACACATGCTTAACATATGTAGGTAATAAGAATTTAACAGTTTATTTTTGTGAAGATATCTTCAGTGCCATCTAATATCAATATTGCAGTAGTTATGCTCATAAAATATACAAAACAGACTTTCAAATCTAAATATCCACTCCAAACAGAGGAGGACAAACTATTTTTTTGTTTCCTTACCCTTTACTGAACAGAAAAACATGTTTGTTCTCATATTTGAGTGACTTAGAAAATTTGATGAGTGGTTAATATTAATAATTTCTATCAAGTTAGGTTTTGATCTATTTGGAAATGATAGGAAACGACTGTTTGGCTTCTAGTTTTTGTATCACAGAACGGTTTGAAGGAAGGAACATTTGATGGCCATCTAGTCCAACCCCCCTGTAATGAGCAGGGACGTAACTAGATCAGGTTGCTCAGATCCCCATCCAACCTGAACTTGAATGTTTCCAGGGATGAGGCTTCTACCGCTTCTCTGGACAATCTGTTTCAATGTATCATCACGTAATTTTTTTTTTTCCTTATATCTAGTCTGAATCTATCCTATTTTAGTTTAAAACCATTACCCCTTGTCCTATTGAAACGGGCTCTATTACATCTGTCCCCAGCCCTCTGGTCATTTATCTGAGGCACTCCTTCCATGATTTCATTGTTTATTTATTAATACTTACTAGAAGGTTTGTTTTAACAGAGTCATGATGACCATGATGTATTTCCTTTTCTGCAGATGTTTCACAGTCTGCCATCCCTGTTCAGGCGATCTGTTTTGCAAGTAGCACTAATAACTTAACTAAGAGCGATAGAATTTTACTATAATAATTTACTATTCTTCTTCAAAAAGACAGATTAAAAAAAAAAAAAAAGAAAAAAAAAAAATGACAAGCAGACTCAACTTGCCCCTGAATTTCTTTCCTTCCAAGAAGTGGGATTTGACCTGAGTGAGGGTAGTGGACAAAGACATTATCTGAGAATCAGGCAGTCCCATTGACCTTCAAGTGGAGGAAAGAAAGCATGTTATAACTTCAGGTGCAACCCACTCACTAGTCTAATAGAGAAAGAAGCTATATACACAGCAGCTCCCCAGAACACATGATTTCCTCCCACTACTTTAATCAAGATAAAGTGGGACAAACAATGTTAACTGCCACCTACAGTAGAAATAGATGTTTCGTAGGAGGAAGGAAAAACAGGATGCAATACTACGTTACTTGCCTTTTCTCCTAGCAAAGAAAGGCAGAAGATAATAAAGTGAGACCAAAAGTGTTTCACACTGATACTGTAAAAATAGTTTTATCTTGAAGATAAGAAAAATTATCTTCACTATTCTTCTGACTGAAATGTACAGCTTCCAGTTTTATTAACCTTAAGAAAAGCACTAGAAAGAAACCTGTAAATAGCACAGTGGTTTTCAACACAGGACAACTGCGAAGAATAGCCCTCTCAAAGCGCTCGTACAAAACGATCAGTGAGGACACTAGGACTAGTTTTCGGGAAAGAGAATCTATTGCCAGTTGACCAGACGAAATTCAAAGTAGTAAAGTCCACCGTATATCTATGGATAATAGCAATTGCTTCTGACTTCTTTACTTTGACAATCTATACAGCATCTGTGCACAGAAAAGTGATACTGATTTGAACTCTCATGTGATTTCTGGTGTTTGAAACTAAGAGCAGGATCCAGCACTTGAGAGTACAGTAATTCTTGAGAAGTCCACAAGAAAGGAAGTAAAATAGTCAGACTTCTCAAAGTGAAAGTATATGTATACAGTAGGAAAAGAATAATATTCATAGCCTGCAGAGTGAATGGGGAAACATTGATTTAATGTTGATGTCAACGGTATACACAATGGAAGAACAGAAATTGGAGAATCTGTTACTGACTGTAGGATGCCCTACTTGTCATACAGGCCACACTGATATTTATTTGGGTATGTGCAAGAATGATCAATTACCGGATGGAAAGAAACAAACAGGATAGGGGGCATAAAAATCTTAATAAAGAGGGATGGTATCATAGCAGAAAGGAACCAGAGGGGTGCGTAAGGAACTACTCCATGAATATAAAATAATCCCAGTGTAAAAGGACATTATGTTGGAAAAATATTTTTTTGTAAAACAGCTTATTCACTGTGTGAAAGCTACTTTCCAAAATACTCTTCAGTTGCCAACAGAGGGTTTGCAGTCAAGGTCAAGAGAGAAGAATACAGTGGCAAAGAAAATAACATAAACAAAACCATTTAAAAAATAGAGCTGGAGATAAGGCTGGAGGTGTAGTTGATGAAATATGTAAGAGAAAGGGAATACTTAGAGGAGTCAATGTCTGATAAAACCCACATAAGAGGAAGAAAACATGCGAAGGATGGGGATGTAACAAGAGAGAAAAGCCCTGTTTATAACTTAGCTCAATGTTATAACTCAGATAACTATTTATATATATTTATAATTGTATAATATTTGCCATAGCATAAAATATTTACAGTGGGCCACAGTTTGGCTTAAATCCTAATTTGTTAAGTGTGCACACTGATTGCTAAACTCTTAAGCATCTGTTTTGAAATCTCTGAAGTTGTCAAAGCAAACCTGTCATCCATGTCAAGCTCTGATGCACATAGTGGATGGAAAGTCTCAGCTCTCATCTATCCCTTCCCAGCAGAGAGGAGGACATGGCTACAGGAGTAATTTCCATCTTTCCATTCATGGGAGATGATTGTTATTTGCCTGTTCCCTAATCTGAGACAATTGCTGAAGCAGAAAGGCCTTCCAGGCACAGAGTAGAGGACAAATGTTGTCACACTCCTGTCCCAGCTGGGAACTAATTTTACAGCATCCAGACTGATATCGAGACCTGTCATGCAAAGCCTTGGTTCCCGCACTGCTCCTGAGAACTAACCAGCAACCTTGGCGATCAAGAATAAATGCTAAACCCAAATGTTTAAATGAAGCCATCTGGAACCAGAAAGCTACACAGGTCTGAGCTGAAAAGCATCAGTTACAAATGGTTGCCACAACCTGAAGAATCTGCTGCCATCTGCCTCCCTGCTGACTTTGGATGTGTTTCCACCTGGTACAGCCTTGGCCCACAGCTGAAATTTTGTTCAAATGCAGGATACAAACAGAGACACATATCAAGACAGTAAAACAAAATTAGTCCTCCTATCCAGAGTCAGCTTGGGAGTGAAGGTTCCCAAGGATATCTAAGAAGTTCAGCCTGCACCTCAGTAAGGACCAATGCAATCACATCTTGCAGTATTAAAGGTTATCTGATACTGTTTCCTCTTCCTGCAGGGGACAAGATGACAGCACATTGTAATTCTGCCTTTTAAGGTGCTAGTATTGAACATGAGCCTTCATAGCTTGCCAATAACACAGGCTCTGTGAATAGTACAGGTCAAAATTGTAAGCTTTATTGCAAAGAGCTGGATGCTCTGAGGGATTTAGATCAAATAAGACAGTGTTTCTTCCTTAGCAATGTACCCGGCATTAGCATTTATTTCAAGAGCACTATTTTTCAAACATAAATGCAGAAGAATATACATAAATATCTAACAATTATGAATGTTTCTGAAATTATGTTATCTGATTACTTAAACATAGTTACCTATTTGCCTTTTTTTCTTATCTTGTTTCTCTTTGAATTGCTTAACAAAGGCCCTGCAAGGGACAGCTGAATTTTTACTATAATATTTAATGACATTTCAAACATTTGTCTTCTAAATGCATCGAAGAGTGACTGTTACGAAGCCAACTGCATATTTTTCAACAATTTTAATCTTTTATTCCCTTTAATAATGAGCAAAGGACTGAAAATGCTGTTTTGTGTTGCACCTAGAGCATTCACAAAGCTTTACAGAAGCCTGTACACAAGTGATTATTGAGTATTTCCAAATATATGATAATTCAGTGTCTACAGTCTCCCACAGAGCCTTGTCTCTGTCTTGCTCTTGCTTTCAACATGAAAAAAATCCTGCTGCTTCTCAGCAAACAATCCAGATACAATCATTGCTTATTATTATACAACTCTGTGCTAAGAAGGATAAGCAAAGACTGGAAGTTTTACATGCTTCCCACTCAGAGGCAAATTCAACAAGATGTTCATTCAACATGACACAAGATCACACATTACTGTATGGATTACGTTGCTTTAATATCCAAATGTATTTGCAAATGCCTTTTAAATAAGTAATTTTAATATCCTATGCAAGATTTTAAAATAACAGATGCCTTGTTCAAATCTCCTATATCATTATTGGTGCTGAAATAAGTGATCAAAAAAGTACCAAGGATGATGTAATTTATTTACATGCTCTGGGCATTCTGGATTTCTGGGCATACATTTAAGTTGATGTTTGTTTAAACCTTAGTGTCATAAATTAAATTCAAATTATTTATGCCACTGACATTCATAAATAACAAATTGTTCCTCTGATTTAAATATCCATGTTTGCCCAGTTACCAACACTAAATGCATATTTAAAATATCTTTTAAACTAAAGTGCAATGCATGGAGATATTTTTCTAGCCTAGTTCACTCCCTAATCATTTTACTTTTTTAAGTCCAACATGCAGTTTGTGTACATAACATTGCAAGAACTGACTCTCTGAACAAGAAATATGTGTACCTCACTAGATAACACAAGGTTTTTTAAAGTAGCAAGGTGATATTTTCCAAAGAAAGGTTATTTAGTCGTTTTCAAGGAGGTGTGTGTGGGGGAAATTTGAATAACTACATTTCCCATCTGACTAAACTGTTGAAAAGGTTTGGCTGAACTGAAAGAGAAGTTGTTCTACCTCTTCATTCAAGCAAAGGTCATATCAAAGTCAAAGTTTCATATCAAAGTGTTTATTTTTCTAATGCTTTCTTTGTGAATACAGATGAATACCTCGCATGCCTCACATTCTGGACGATACACTTTCCCAAATCCTATTTCCATATTTGCATTTGCTATGAAACTCCCAACTTCATATTCTGCTGCATTAATCTATTATATTCTGTGGCACAGATTCTGTTTGGAAACAGGAAGGCCCTACATTTTATCATCAGGCTTACCCTGAAGACAAGGTTCCTGGAGATCACGCCCTCTATGATTTAAAGATCTATTTTACATTATGAAATTAAAAGCAGTAGGAAGAGATTTTCTCTTTCATGGGCCATGAACACAGATGATAAGATTCACTTAGCCTGGATGGGAAACAATCTCCCTGGAAATCTGAGGCATAGGCTTTGTGTTGCAAAGCCTTGGTTTGTCCTGGTATAGTTATGTGGACAAAGCAAGATAGAGGTTTGTCCCTTCACACATACAGTTCATGAAAGGAAAATCTGCACTTGTACAGCACCCAGCACATGGGGTCTGTAGCCTAGGACTGAGGATTTATATATATTAGAAAATTACAGATTATTATTATCAGTATTAATAATAATATCAGGCAGACCACATAGGTCACATGATTTCCAATAAATTACAGAGTGTAAAATTATTCTGTGAGGTTCTATCAGTTTTCTTGAGCACAGAATGAAAATACTACAAAAATTACTTCAAGACAAGTCTCCCTCACTGAAGCTATTCTGTGCTGTCTCATTTGGGTGCTCAAAGTGTGGCCATAATATTTAATAAGCGAGCGTGATCAGGCTAAATTTTCACATACGTGCATTAGAATAGTTCAGTTCTTTCCCCTTTTATTGATATCATTTTAAACACAGAAAGGGCCATTTCAGTCATCTCTTTTAAAGACTAGCAAAACACAGCCAATAAGTCATCTTGGAATGAACTACTTCAAGTCAAATAACTAGGTTAAAAACATAGCAGAGCTTTTTGAATAAGCTATTCTGAAAAATATCCAATTTAATGTTCAAAATTTCAAGTGCTAGGGAGGCCATCATAACCTTTGAATAGCTGTTTCTATAGCTAATTACCCTCACAATTAAAAATGTGTGTAGTGAATAGAGCCTGAATTTGCCTAGTTTCAGCTTACAGCCAGAGGATCTTCATGTATCTTAGTCAATTAAAAACCAGCCTCTTTGATCATCTAACTGCTGTTCCACATATATGTGTGTAAAAGCCATGATTAAATCACCTTTTACACTTTTTTTTCTTAAAGAAATAGATTTAACTCCTTCAGTCTCTTCCTATGGGGTATATTTTCATTACTTCTAAATATTATTATGACATTCCTTCATCATTGTGTCAATATCTTTCTTGGACTGTTGACACACGGACACTGGGAACACTTTTTCAGTTCAAAATAGGCTGTGGCCAAATGTTTTTCAGAGTGCACTAAATACAACCCAGTTACACCCGCTTGAAACTGAGCAATTTTTTTCTTTCATTTTATGATCAATTAATGTTTGTTTGTCAATACTGAAACCTTTTTCATCCAGTGCAACCTTTCTGAGTCAGGGAGTCGCTATCTGCTGTTCATTAGAAATAAAATACTTATTACTGCAGTTTTCATATATTTCAAAGGAGTCCCTTATGCTCCTTCTTTATTTTTGCCTGTATTTTACAGATAACTATTTGAAAAGCCATGCCTCTAGCACTACACCTGTGGTATCATAAACCTTCTATTGTACAGACATCTGTCTCTGTTCTTCTAAGGCCACTGATGTAAATTTTACAGATAGGACAATTCATAATTAATCAATAATAATTCAATGTTTTTAGCTTGGGTTGATATAGAAGAAACAAAACAATGGAGAACAAGCCAGAAAGTGAGTAGAAACAAGATTTATTCTAAGATCCTCCCCCTCAAATCATCAAGCTGATGGTTCTCAAAACACCCCAAAGTGGTGCTCATGCTACCAAACTGCTCTGGAAAAAAAAAAAAAAATTCTACTCTGAGACTGTTATGTGTAAACACAAAAATGTTTTCAAAATAAGGAGAAAGAGGTCTTCGCAAAACTATCGGGTCAGCTTGCCAAGCCTAGTAAAACAAGTGCAGATCAGAAGTCTAGGCATGCATATGCCCTAGATAGTCGAGTTCCCTGAAGTGAGGTTTTCATATTCTAGAAAAAAAATCACCTCTGCCTCAAGATAGTAATTTAGAGCAATTTCTGAGGTGTCTGCTTTCTATTTATATGAAAAGGAATTAGAAGATCTAGATTCCCACATAATGAACATTTCAGAGTCCAAATTTTTAGAAACTGCTGACTTGTTTCAGAATTCAGGGAATCCCACTTCTGTGGTGCCTCAAACTGAACTGTACAAATCTCTAGCTGCTTTTAAAACTCAGCCTTAATGGCATCTATGTAATATGCAAAATGAATCTTACTTTAGTGATTGCAAGGACAGAGTAACAGCCTGCATTAGAGAGATTCAGGCTTCCCCCAAAAATAAGAATAATTTCATTTTCAGCAAAACATCAGTCTACATAATTCAATCATGGTTGTTTTTTTTTAATCAGTTTATTGTAAATAAGGTATTAGTCTCAAATCTTGAGCATATTAGCCTCCAAAAGAACCATTGTTTTTATTTAAAATATGAAAGATTTAGACTTAGAAACTTTTTTTTAAATTTTGCTTTTTAAAAAATTAAATGAAATAAATTTTATCTTTAATCCCTGTTAATGCTGCCATAACAATGACCATGACTGTACTCTCTGGCCAGTAATTATCTAACATTAATTTTGCATGTAAGGAAGTCATCTTGCACTGGTGTGCCAAAAACCATGATTCACTGGTTGTAGAAAAGAAAATATTTTTTTTTCTATGTGCTTTCTGCTGAATAGTAGCTAAACACTTATTCACTTTAAAAGACAAAATGATATTTCTGGAAACTCAATACATGTGTTACATTTTATTTGTGGAACCTGTGTCACTGAATTAGAAAACTATTTAAGTTATGTTCTTAGTTTTGAATTTGTACCTCAAATTTAAAGCTGAGTATGTTTTTAGATCTTTTGCCATGTCAGAACTAATGTACAAAGTCAATATACTGAAATATGTTACAAACAGTAACAGAACAGCACGTAAAAAAACCATGGAATGCTCACTGGATAGAACAATAAGAGATGTTTCTGAATTTTATACTCAGAGAAAAACTTTATTAAGAGATTTTTCTGTTTCTTTTAAGCTATAAGAGGGTCTCGGACATTCACCTGAGATTCATAATAATGTTTTGCATTGATTGTCGTGCCTCTCTGTGTGTAATATATTGGTTCCTCCTATGAATCATAACATCATCAAGATCTCTTGTATACAAGAGAAAATTGCCAGGGAAAAAAAAAAGCTTTATAAAAAGAAATTTACATAGCTACTGCAGACAAATAGGATTAGTGTACAGTTAACAAGAACTGCATTCAAGAGAAGTCAACAGCATTTGCAAGATGTTTAACAGCCAGCATATGAAGTAATTCTGAGATGCAGCTGCATCTGGATCATTTTATAGTTTCTTTGTTCTTAACAGGATGCTCTCTCATATTACTACTTTATGTGCAGTTAATCAGCCTTAGAGGTCTTCTAAACTCATGGTAACAGCATTCTCCTCTACGCAGTGGATCAAGAAATGTACAGAAAATCTCATATCTCTCTTTAAAAGAGAAAATAACGAACATCTATAATCCTTTTTGTGTGAGGACAGTGTGGAAAATGCCATAAAGCCAAACTCTTAATTTGCTTTAAAATGTTGCCAGAATTATTCATAGGCATGACATCTCTCTTGGAGGAGCAGCTCAGTGGCCCAGAAAGACATGGATTTATCACGATGGGAGCAGATAAAGGTTAACCTTCCTGTTAGTATGTGGAATAGGTACGTGCACACAATATCACTCCCACATTGTCTCGGGTGCACGGCCACCTCCCTGTGCTTAGCACTATCTCCACTCCCTGAAATAAAGGCCTGGAAAACTTGGCAAACAGCAAATGCTAATTCTCACAGTGAGTTCACCTTGTCAGCTCAGTAATATGGGCTGACTTTATAAAACAAAGGGGTATAAATTTGGACACCTCTACCTACTGACATTCCAGTTATTTTCAAAAAAAAAAGCCAGTTCTATATTTTTTAAAGCTGAACTCTCAAAGCCTTACAATGGGCTATGAGCAAAGTGCTGACAGCATATTCTTTCCCCTTTGTAAATTTGTCGCTTGCTGGAATACCCGAAGATTTCATACTGTTTGCACCGTGTTTGTGAGAAACCTGCAGCTGGAGAGACTGCACTCCAGAGACCCTCAGAGCAGCTGGACGAGAGCCATGTTTCGGATGTGTCCTTCTACACGGGGTTCTCATGTACTTGCCCACCCTGCTGTGAGTTTTCTCAGTCCAGTTGGCAGCCAGCTTATGATGCATCACTACTCTGTTGGCAATTACAACACAAAGACAAATCAAAATTCGACACAATGATCCTGATAACACACGTTCCTGTGAAAGGAGGGAAAGGTGCTGAAAATTGGCACATAACATCCCCCCTTTTTTCCAGGATGCAAGCTTACTCATCTCTGTTAGAAAAAAGAAATTTAGTTTGTGCATGAATATGGAAGGCATGGTTCACTCTACATAGTGACAGAAGCATGAAAATGTGAGTTAATCTATGCTACTTAACTTTGAAGCCGGTGTTCAGTCACCTGTCTCTTTTGTCTTATCCATGAAGTTGGGGCTGACTGGCTAAAAGTACCTGGGGAAAGTGCTAGAGGCAATGAAAATGTTCCAACAATATTGGAACAAATTTAGGGGGGTGGGGGGTGTTTCATTAGCCTGTTTAAAAAGGCTAAGCCTGACCCAAATTTTTCATATTGTAACTAAATGTGTGAAGCCAGTAATTTAAAACCAAGCTTGACTTTCATATTTTGTAACAAATACCATGTCACAGGGAAAAGAGACTTTGTCAGCTGCCCAGGAATAAATGGAGGTAGTATTTAGAAAAGGTCAAATAAAATTGCCCTAAAAACTGTGTGATAAATCAAAATTAATTTCCATTCTGAGAATACAGTATTCAAAAATGTCATCATGTTATTAACATTCCAGCCAGCTACATGCATCCTGTGTCATATTTGTCTGGTAAGAAAAATCAAAGACCAGTATTTTCCACTCTTCTTAGCACCATAATCTGCACAGAATTATGGGAGAATGAACTCAATTTTGTTCTTGCTTTTATGTCTCCACAACTGTTCAGTGCAGCATCTTGCTCCCCATTACAAATGTCCTGCCCAGCTGGAGACAATACTGAACTATGTAGGTACCCTTGCTCAGTAAATCTTCATAAGAGCCAAACTGAGCATATATTTAACATTCAGGTTTACTAATTCAATGATTCATCTATTTATTTTATTTTATTTTTTTTAATAAATATGTTAGAATGGACTAAGTATGATAAATAAATCTGTGAAGAAAAATTAATTCAAAATGGCTCCAGAAATATTTTTCTGATCAAAATCACATTTTTAAATGGTAGATTATTTGTCTGACATATGCTTTTTATTGCATTATCTGATTTCCTGATTAAGAAGGTATAGTCTGCACTCATGACTGTGGGTAAGTCTCAGATCATTCATTTCTTTCCTATCTTTTGTTCTGAAATCACAGTGGTATGAAACATTCATTCATGGACCCTGATAATAGTCTAATTCTCTACTGACCACAGATTGCTTCTCAGAAGCATGGGTAAGATAAGACATCAGAGCCTAACATGTTTAACATATTTTCTGATTTCAGAACACAACATATTCCTGAGAACTGCCTATCTCTATCTATTCATGAAAGAGCATGGATATCTGTCCTGTAAATATTGTATGGAGAATTATTGTTCAATCAAGACTTATTTATGTGAAAGGCAGCAGGCCATGTGCAATAGAGACTTCTGCATTTAGCAATAGAGAATAAAGACTTCATGCTTCTAGCCAACCCCAATGACTTGGAATCAGTTCTTGAACGTTAACAGCTGATATGCATTTGTGATCATTTTGCTGCCGAGGCTCCTGATTGTCTGTGGATGGCAATATGCCCCTTGCAAGGTAATATGCCAGTTTTCCAGGACACAGCTGCCAGTCAACTGTGGGAGAGTATATTGCACTGCCAAAGCCATCCCATCTGCAGGATGAGCATTGTTTTTTGAGAGAGTGGCATGCTAGTTCCAAACGCCCAAGCCAAAATGAGATAAACAATAGAAGAGAGTATGACGTGATAGTTTCAGGCACTTGGCCAGAGAGAGGTTAAACTGCTGTAGGTACCCTGGGTAGCCCATGAAGAACACAGGTGTCCAGCATATGCAGCAAAGGGAACAATTCTCAAGCGCTCATATGCATACATTTACGGGGAGAAAACTGTCTGAAACACTGATAAACTAGAGTAACAGAGCTGAGGATTCACATATTACATTTGCCTTGAGAAAACTGAGTTAGTCCAAGCACATGCTGTGGTTGATTAAGGGATGCTAGGTATCAAAAAAGCAACTTCCACAGGGACATTATTCATACCTTAGTCATGTTTCCCTTCCTGTTTGCTGGTCATGACTTTTTCTGCCAGCCAAAGTTATGTATCTTTTTAGGTACTTACATAACTTTTATATAACTCTTTAAAGTTGTGTTTTAAAAATCTTTCCAGTAATATAAATTCTTAAGTTGTACAGACACGAACTGTATTCCCATGCTATTTAACACTCATGCTAATGTTATGCTTTTAACATAAGTGCTACAGAAACCTCTGCACTAATTGCAGAATGTTAACCATGAACACACCAAAAGTGAGAAGTAAAAAGCTGAATAAAATCTAAGCACTTGCAATGTGATCATGAAGTGGGACACTGCAGTAGTACTGCATAAACCCATGTCTTGACCTGGATCAATTTCATGACTTTCCTGCAGCCATTGATCCAACACTGGTAGATGCAATTTGTATCTGCTGATTGGAAGTAACTGAGTTCCCAGTCAATAAGCCATCTAAACGTGGTTGAGAAGCAGCTTAATTAATTAATTAATGTTTGAGTTATCTGGGATGTGGGGAGCAACAAGGAGAATGTGAGATGCAGACCATGACAACAGCAGAAAATATATTACTCAACAAGTGTCATGGCTAGAACCACATAGGCACTCTGTGTCATAACCCTCATAAGTATATCTGATGAAATAACATAGCATGTTGAACAGGTTATAAGATTCAGAATGTTTTTCTAATGCGATCAATTTCTATTTCTGTTGATGTCCTCATTATTCAATCGTATTTGCACACCAGAATTTAAGAAATTATGTTTACCATTGTGACTCTTTTACAGATTGTGTATTTTAATTGGATATTTGTATGCCTGACTAGTTAGACATGTATTTAGATCCTGTACTGAAAAATTATTCAGCTGATAACCAACTAACAGTAGATTCCTCACATAAATACTGTCATTGATTAATTTTCAATTTACAAAACTGAGGATTTAAAAGAATTTTCATACTCCCCCAATAAAGTAAAACTGGTCTACTTTTACATTAACACATTCAACGACCTGTTTTTTTAATTATTCAAATAGGCTAATATATCAGAACATTGAATTGAATTAAATTTATATATTTGATGCCTTTAAACCAGCTGATTTCTAGAGAAAATCATTATCTTGCTCTCTTCTCCTTTCAGAAATAATTTCCACAATGACTAACTAATAAATACTGAATAAAATGTCATTAACAATTGTATTTAAGTTATTTAATTAAGAGGGAGTAGCTAAATGTAAGAATCCATGATAAAATCCTAACAGTCTCTAACTTAATAGTTACAAAATCCAATACTGCATATTAATATTGACAGGCTGGATTTTTTCCCACCTAATGTTGTGCACATAACCAAAGAATCTAAAAGGAAGAAAATACTACTTCAACAGTTATTTTCTCCTCCACAGCTGGTAAAGAAAGACAGTAACATCCTGAGGTGAATTTATGTGACTGGAGATGGGAACTACTTTCTGAAGATGCTTATCTCTTTTCATTGCTTACTGAAGAAGCCTGTGGCAAATACACTCAAATTCTACATACCTTGGTTAACCTAAAGTTAGGATCATCTGAAATTCTACTGAAGAAAGTAACACTCTTTTGCTTAATGAACCAGACTAGCTGAGCTAACCCAGGGGGCCTCCATGTTTGGAGAAATGTGATTCTGCATAGATCTCTATAAAAATAAGTCAGTAAAGGTCAGCTTTCATCTACAGTTCTTAACTTCTTAGTCTAATAAGACTTCTGAGATATTTTTTCCTCTGGTGAGAAACATGGACTAAAACTAGTGTAAACAGTGGAAAACTTGTAAAATAGAAACAGGATTTTTTTTTTTTTTTTCCCCTGCTATGGAAACAAAGAGGTAAGAAATCTTTCCATTTATGTAATTAATCTCTAGCTCAGAAAGTAAGCTTTGACATAATGTAAAGTTTTAATCTCTTGAGTACATGGTTGAAACTCTATTACTGGACATACATATCAGACTGATAAAGTTTTTTTAAAGTACTCTTAAATCCACCACATCATGAAGTAGGATGACTGATAAAGGTGCAGAGAGGGCTGTTTTACTTCCAACCACAGCTCGCCTTTGAACCTCTTGAAAAGGGGTCTGAAATTATGCAGTCTACCATCTCCACAGCTTCCTGAAGCAGAAGAGATTTCTCTCACAGTAAATCAGTTTATACCTTTCTGACTACACCAGGATACAGTTTATGGAACAATCTGAAGTCAATTCTCTCATTAGCTAAACCACAGGCTTTGAGATGAGACCTATTAAAATGCTCAAGCACATCTTGAAAATGGCTGTTTGTATTTACTGAGGCAGTAACTCCTTTGCCAGGTTCATTTCATGCTCTGTAACAGAAAGGAAAACCCAGCAATCTATCAACTCTTTAAAAACCCCCCAAACCCAAAAAACCCTAATGAAAATTATGGTCCCAGGCTAAAAACCAACCACTCCCCTTCAAATTAATAACGCTCAAAGGCAAATTCACCTGGCTAAATGGAACATAACTATTTAGAACTACGAAATACCAAGGCAGAACTGTATTGATATTCAAGCAACACATTTATCTGCACTTTTTTTTTTTTTTTTGCTTTTAATAATCTGACATTCAGGAAAAAACCCTCTTTTACAAATAGCTCAGCTTTATTCTCCTGAAATTACATGTTTTCAAATCCTACCAGCAGCAAACCATACCATTTGAATACTGACAGGAGCAGTTCTTGGATGGTTTACAGCTGATACCTGCCAATGTCTATTGCTGACCCACCTCACTCACAATAAAGAGACAGGGAAGGGAGATTTTAACTTTTTTTCTCCTCCTGATTGCTCGCTGACTACCATTTCATTTCAGGCAACTGCCCAAAAATCCTCATCTTTATGTCATGTCAAAAAAATCAGGAAATACCTTTGACAGCAATCAGAGCAAAATTAATTGCATTGGGATAAAGATTCTTATACTGGGAAAAAGGTAAATCAATAATATTAATGCTGACAAAAATTTAAACAGGCAGACTGAAATTTCTATAATTGGGCATTTTTTGACTGAGAAGGTACTAACCCACAGCTGTAAGTTTCTTACCTATTACATTTGTAGTTATGTTGTAATGTCACTAATTTAAAGGTTTTTTTCCCTAATGATTGCAAAGAAATTCAATCTGTTCTGTTATAAGTATGCAGAGCAGCTGAACTCTATAAACCACAGACTTTCCTCTTTTGTCATATCACCTGTTCTTTAATTTATAAGACCTCCTTATTCTAATAATGAATAATCTACACACATCTGTGGTAACAGATTAAAGAGGACATTTTCCATTTAAATTCAACAGCAGTCCTGCTTTTTATAGTTTGACTTCAGGAAACTAAATTCTGAAGTATCTGAAGCACCACATTTTAATATAAAGGAAATTAAGGTTGATTCTGTCTTATTTTAATTTTTATTTGCTTTTGATCACTGAGATATTGTATACTTGGATGAACATAGGTTATACAAGAAGAAACTATAATTGTGAACTCAATCAGGGTTTTTTTGGTTAAGAAATAACCACCATAGATCTATGTGGGAGGCAAGAAAGTAACCTTCTGGGCTCTTAAGGAGTGCATCATCACTATTCCTGACTTCTCTAATGAAATCCTAACCACGATAAATAAGCATCAACTTAAAGAGTCATTTAAAAATGTAAACTAGAAGTTATTTTTTTAAAAAATAAACATTACAGAGAGGTTGGAACTAGATGATCTTTAAGGTCCCTTCCAACCCAAACCATTCTATGAAAATGCACAGGTGTGTCTTCTGCAGTTGAATGAAAAGAAAAGAATGAAAGATTTTTATTAGAAATGTCAAGACCACCTTAGGTAATTCCCATTTTCGGGTGTAGAGGAAATTTCATTAAGTTTGTGGGATGTCCACATTACCAGGCAGTTCTAACTTGGACTAGTTACAGGCTGGTCCATGTATTGAACAGCTACAAGTGGTTCTCTCTGTTCCCTCTCCTTTGCTGGAGAGAGGCCATCAGCTCTAGAACATGATTCAATCTGCACAAAATGTGAATTTCCCCAGAGGTGCCGATTTTTCTCCAGTGATTGTAGAAACAGCATCAGGTCGCTCTATTTTTAACTTAGTTACCTCAGATAAGTGCCTATCCTAGGCAACAGAAATGTCATTAAGTATCACTTTTGACCTTAGGTTCCAAGGATGTTTCCTCTACTTTTTCTACATCAAGCATTCTGCTTAGCAACTTCTCAACTTATTTAATATTCTCTACACTATAAGCCCTTATCTTTTCTTGCTAATAAACATATTTCTAAGCATTTTTCATCTGCCAAAACTTCCATTCTTCTTCTCATGCTTGTCCATTTGCCACTTTCACGTATAAACATAGCATTATATTTGAGTATCTTAGAACATTTAGGAAACATTTTACTTCTGAAGCTTTTTGGATCATGCTGCAAATAAATGTAGGTAAAAGCATAATAGTGAAAAATGGCTCCATTAGAATGCATTTGTTTATTCTCACTGTTTTTAAAGGATGTCAACTTGACAGCATAGCAGACTCAAGTTCTTACTAACTACTAAAAATGATCAGGAAAATGTGACTCTCAGCACTGCTTCAGCTTTGACCCAAAAAGACAAAACTAAAGCTACAGAAGTTAAATCTACATGGTACAGAAAACCTAAAGTATTCTTTTGTATGTGTTGACTGAATGTTTTCCTCTGTATTAAGAGTGCCTTGAAAGATACTGGACCAAAGAGTGCTTTCTGTGATCTATGTACATGCATCAATGTTCCATATAGCGCAATAAATAGCCCCAGATAGTAACAACATGTAATCATTACAAGCTCAAATAACAAAATTTGTACGCTATTACCTGCAGTTAGATTGTGTGCCCATACGCGTATATAAACTTCAGTCCTCTCTCTATTGGCATGCTGAAATATATTTGAGCATAAACACAAGTGGACCTCAACAACTATGAATTTGCGCAAAACAAGATAGTTCAATTCACCTCATATAACAAGATGAGTACTCCCTCTGCTTTAGTTGCTGACATGGCACTCTTTGACTCTGTATGTGTGTGTATGCACGCATGAGGGTGCATGTGCATGTATGAGTGCAAAGACAGGATGAGAGAAAAAAGTGTCCAAATGGATCATTTACTTTACGGAAATCTAATCTTTCCTTGATAGGTACTTACTCCTCCTACTAAGGAGCAATACATGGTCACCAGGAAAAGAATTCTGGTCATGTAAAAAGAAAATAATTCAATACATTTAGCACATTTCTTTCTGCCACCAAGTGACAGTCTGTTCTATGTCATATCTTAGCCAGCAGTAAGAATACCTTAGTGCTTTACACACCCCATTGCGTAGGTCCTACCTCACTACATCAGCACTATTAATGTAATATATCTGTCAAGGCTTATTAAAATTCTTTTTGATGTGTATCTTGGCTCATAAACCTTCACACTGTATTGATATTGCCTAAGGGAATGTCCTTGTGGCACTGAATCTCCACAGATGGGATGATAAAAAAGAAATGTTCAAAACTTTAAAAAGTTTGGTCTCTAGCAGAGCTTTCTCTTCCAACACCTCTTTTGAATAGTATTTTGTGTTGTCACTCCATAGCTGTTGTTCAAAAAATGGCTTACAGAACATTTTAACTCACAGAGAAAAATCTTTCTTACAAATAAATAATTGATGGATAGAAAGCAGATGATGGATCTCAATCCATTTTTATAGATACACCCTCTTCAGTGCTTTGTATACATGTTGTGTCTGTACCAATCCTTAGGTAGTAAACAAGCCCTGGCAGACAGTTCACTTACAGACCAGTTGGAGAAGTGAGTTTTGTTATGTATGTAATCTCTTCTGCTTTTCTGTTTGTTACTAATTGCCACAGCACACAGGAATTACCCTTAAGGACTGCAAACACTGTACTCCCCAGTTTGGAATAGGTCTTTGGTGCCAGGTGATGCTACATGCCTTAGAAATGTATTAGACTTTTACAGTGTCCTTAAACTAAATCACAGGGGTGAAATTTCACTGATGATGATTTTATGTGAATTTAAATACACATACTGATAGTCTAAACATTTTACCTATGTTAACTCATAGTGCTGTTCTTATGCCTTTAAATGGTCATTTCTTGACTGAAAATCTGCCATTCCACCCAAATTTCTTCAGCAATAAGTTTTTATCAGTAAGTCCTTCGGTCTCTCTGTAAGGCCTCTGGCTTAATTTTGTTTTCTACCTGATTTTATCCAGATCTGAAAAATCAGACCCTAATCATGCTCAGATTGAAGTCAGTGGCTAAGGTACTTTTTATTGATTCTGAAGGGAAAATGGGAGGAAGGAGAAGGAGGCACAGACTGAATCTTAAATAGAGAATCGACCTTTACATATAAAAATATGCACTGTACTGGTATATGTACATTCACAGTGCTTCAGCACTAGGCTAAGTCTGGAAGATCCTTCTCTGAGAACCAGTTCTGGGGAATCAGACCAAAAATAAGATATGGCCATAGGATGCTTTCTTTTGGGTCAGGGTAAAAATAAGACAGCTGAGCTTAGGTCTAACATTTACCTCTCCCATTCCCCATCCCCCTTTAAAAAGAATTTAAAATAATATTTATTGTATATTTTTTTCCACATTTTTGCACTTTAAAAATATTATTTTAACTATATATATAAGACTGTAAAATAAAACAGAAGAAAAAGTAAATGTATAGTAGTAAAGATTGGCAGCCAGATTCCTCTGTCATCTTTGGAGACTCGAGAGCATAAATTAATCTGCAAACATTCTTCATCCAAAATTTTAACTCTGATTTAAGTGAAAACCTGAATTGCATTCATTTCCAGTTGGTACATTCTGTCTTACTCTAAATGATGAATGCTACATACAATCAATTATATAGTAATAAAGAAATTGTATTGAATTAAGAGATTTCTTTAATCTCATACTTATGGCCAGGAAACATCCTGACGGCTCCCAAAAGAATTTCAGTGTGGAAGTTTCTGACAGCAGTTTGTTCTGTGGTTCGGTTTCTGTATGTTTTCCTAGAGAAGCAGATGTGCACTGTTCTTTACAAACAGATGTGTGAAGATGAAAGATACACAGGTGCTTCTCTTTCCTAAAAAACTACATTTTATGCATGACAGATAGGTTGCCAGGAGCTTTCTGAACATCTTTCGGTTCTGTCTTCCTATACTCTATGTGGTAGCAGGTTGCTCCCTTGAAGTTTACCTCAAGATCTCCAGGACTAAAGGCTGCAGTATGCCTTGAGCTGTCTCTGTGCTGAATTTCAAACTAGCTGTTAAAATAGCCCCCTTAGCCAAAGAAAATGTCAGTGTAAATTGAAAACTAACACTCAGATTGGAAGAAAACTGTTTGGTGGGTGGTTTTTTTTTTGTTTTTTGTTTGTTTGTTTGTTTAAATTCAGGCTATCCTTTGCACAGTAGTGTACAAAATTAAATTGTTGTTTCAAATAAACAATGAATTGACTAGCACTCTAATATTAATATCATCAGCTAAAGCCAATAACAAAAAAATAATAGATCTAGCTTGAAGAAATTACATGCACAAATGCCTCTAACAGTTCCCTCTTCCACTGGGAAATGGGCAAATATAAAAGGTGTTGTGGCCAGATTTGAAAAGAACATAGCAATCTGATGAATAAATTTTCAAATATGGCAAGACGATACTTGTTTTGGGTGTGGAATTCACAAGGAGGAGCTTGTCATCTAATATGGGTTTGGTGTCTGGCACAGTGAAAGGGGATAGTTAAGCACTGATGGCCACATCTGTATGGGTAAGTATTAAGTCAGATTTTCTCCAGTCTAATTCGCTGTTCTGTCCAGAAGACCATAGAGCTAAAAGACAATGGTGCTTGAGCTGAGCAGCTTTTCCTTATATGTTTCCATAGCTCCTAGGCCTGAGCTGGTTTGAGTTCATACAGCTTAGATGCTACAGACCAAAGCTGATCAATTATTGCATTTCCCACACAGAGAAGACCAAGTGAAGAAGATAGAAGAAGACCAATATGCTTAGATTCATATGCATTCACTTGTTTTGGGTCATATCTGAAAAACAGAGTTCATAGCAGCTGTCACAGTGTGCTGTAACATCACAGTGAGCGGTGCTACTGTTGAGCCAGCAAATTGCTGAAGAGAAAAATACAGTTTGGTATTTCTCTCTTTCTTGTAGGCTGAAGGATACTTTTGTGAAATTCAGATCCATCTTTGGTGGCTCAGGCTTCCCTCTATCAACTGGATGCATAAAACCTCCATTCAAAATAGAACAATTAGATCAGTGTCTTCTGTTGTTGAGAGAACTGCTAATGCTTTGGCATAACAACTCAGCATGCAGAGCACTTTCTCAGGAAATGTGAATTAAGTGTACTAGCCCTGCTTAGCTTTGTCAGCTTGCCAGATATTGCCTTACACACACTCGCTTTTGGATCCACGGATAATGTCAACATATGGACGTGAATGAAAGAATCATGGGATGAAAAGTACAAAAAGCAAATGCAGATGCAATTCTGTTGCTTGGTGATCCTGAAAATCCCATAAGCAGGGGTGAAGTGGGGAGTCTGTACATGCTTCCTGAACAAATCCAGTAATTTCTCCAGTGGTGCATTCATGCAAAATTGATAAATATTCTGAAATCAGAGACCAGAAGTCCAACTTGCACTGTACCATGACAGACCTGAACATCTAAACATCTCTGGCAGTTTTAAAAGCACAACCATTTTCAAGAATGAGGAAGTTGTTCACAGGATAAAACTGCACTGAGTTGCCGGGGAAAGGCAAAATCTTGTATGCCAGCTGCCAAAGGCTGGCATAACCATTATGAAGAACAAGTAGGCATTTCTTGAATTAAAATCCTCTCTCTGTACTTTCTGCTCTTGGCCATGTAATGGTGACAGATGTGTATAGCTGAGGTCAACTAAATCCTCGTCATCCTATTCAAAGCCCTACTTTTCCACTGTTTTGTCTGGTACATTTAGTTTTTACTCAAGGAATGGTTTCTTCCTAAGGGCTTGCCTTTTTTTTTTTTTTTTTTTTAAGTAGAAGGAGGAAAGGAAAAGAAGAAGAAAGAGCAATAATATCTTCAGACATCTGGACTGAACAGAGCATTTTCTCTTCAAAAAAGGTTATGGGAAAAACATGGCAAGCTTATGGCATAAAAAAAAAGCAGACGCAAGAAGATGGGGGTAAATTTAAAAATTTACAGATGACCACAACTGTTATTTTCCTGATAATGAAATGCTTCATTTTGTATTCTGATGTTCATACCATCTTTTGTTTGAGATATATTTTGAGATGCAACACTTAAGCAACTATTGAAGCCAACTCTCACTGACCTCTGAATAACTGAGAATTGAACTTGGATCCACATCGCTGATTTCAGACTTCATTATTTTAGTATCAAAGAAATTTACTTTTTGAATGTGTGCTGATGACTTTGTTGACTATAACACTTAAGCAGATATGCATTTAAATTCCAGTTAATATTCCTGATGAATTTTAGGTAAATCAGATTATTTCCTTGACTAATGTCTTCTGTAGAAACATGAAGGAAGAAGAATCCATTAGTTTTTGTGCTTCTGGCTCACATGAGAAATTAATTGCTTTTATCAAATTGTGATTGGTAAACAGTGTTTCATAGGCTGCCTTCAAAACAGGATGAAGACAATCTGTAAAAAGAGACATTCTAAAAAGTCAGCATGCTGTAAAATGATATAGATCTCCTTGCATTGCTTAACCTTCAGACTTTATAATCTCCTTCCTATTTCCATTTGATTCTTCTGAA
Organism: Athene cunicularia; assembly: GCF_003259725.1. Classification (NCBI taxonomy): domain Eukaryota; kingdom Metazoa; phylum Chordata; class Aves; order Strigiformes; family Strigidae; genus Athene; species Athene cunicularia. Next base: position 53,874,879 of record NW_020799091.1, on the reverse strand, counting down.
TGTTTTTTTTTTTTTTTTTTTTTGCAAAAATGTAAACCTCCTATAAGATTAATTACATAGAAGGTCTAATTCTAGCAGGGTCAGCAAGCTCCTAGGTGAGCTTTTTTTCTTCACCATTATTTTTATCATGACTTGGATGTGTATTATGACATGCACTTGGATACATCCTTTGTTCTAGGAATTCCTCTGAAGTTCTACATTTCTCTTCACATAGCTTCTGCAGGTGCCATATCAATATCTTTTTAAGGTGGGAAATACAACTGGTATGAAAACTTCGAAGGACTGCATATTAAATGTGTTTTCTGTCAATCCTAAAGAAAACCTTGATTTGAATAATTATTTGTGTAATGTGTCATGATAGTATTTAATGACATTTTAAACTAAAATACTTTCATTTGGGTCTTAATATGTAGGTAGAAGTTCCATGTAAAGCTGAACTAAAAGGTTTCCTATGACATAGGCATTTAAAAAAGAGCACAAACAAGCAAAAACACTGTAATCAGAAGATCTTTGTGTGTAAATGATACAAAGAATCCAGGAAGACAGGACTACCGCAAATTTTGAGATATGACGTGGTACATAGTAGGAATAAACTGGGTTGGTAGACCTACTTAAGGGATACTGAGCAAGACTGAATGTCTTACTGAGCAGTATGACTCAGTTAAACAGGGTTATTAAAGTCAATATAAAGCTAGCTGAATGAAATTTAAGGACCTGAGAAATGGAGAGGCCAGGCTGGACTATATCTGACAGTTCTAATTGACAGGACATGGACTACAGCTTTTGCAGACCCCCGACCTCCGTTTTCCTTTTGTTGGAGTTGCTGTTTCATTCTAGGCCTTTTCTCCTGAGCAGCTCTTCTAGGACATTTGATGTTCCAGTGCACACAAAGAGGAAAATAGATCAGTGCACCTGCAGTAAATCTGGGATATTTGGAAGGCATCTGGTTTATTCTCCCATGAAATGTCTGCAAATTAACTAGATTGGTTTATGTCCCTTTTCTTTCCAAGAAAGGAGGAAAGATTTCCTGCATAGCTGGAGAATGTCAATTCAAGGATACTTCCCATAAAACATTCCAGTAGATACCATTTCCTCTTGCTTCTATGCCACAGACATCTCTGAGCCCTGAAACTCCCCTGGCTGGATAATCCCTGGACCCCCAACCTGAGGAACATGAAGGGACAGAAAGAAAAAAAAAAAAAAAAGAATGTGGCCCATTCATAGCATGGTATGATGCAGTTCTTGAAAATATGTATTAATTCATTTAAAGCTTAAAGAACAAATGACTGAAAAAAACCCACAAAACAATAGATATAAAAGCAATCATAAAAGCTATGCTTGCTCAACTGGGCTGTTCCCAAACTAACAATTTGAACTCAGGATTAAAGTTTAGTGAAAACCATACTCCTTTTTAGATCTCCTTTGCCTCTGTGATTTTAACAAGCCAAATCTCTACAGCCAATGAATTTAAAATATACAGGACACGTAGCTCTTTATCTGTCACACCCCACAAATCACATTTTCCAGCATTAAAGTACTATTCGTTTTAGCTTTTAATTACCTGACTTACCAGCATGTCATATTTCTCCCCCCACCCCTACAATAATTACATTCTGAATCAGTGTGACATTCAATATTGACCTTTATTTATGGCTCTCACAAACTGTCGAATGTTTATTTATAAACCATGAAAAGCAGAGTTTGTAAGAATATTGATTCAGTGTATCAGAGAAGCAGTGGCCTGGCATTCTGTGAGAAGTAATCACAGGCAATTACTAGAGACTGCTTTTCACTACTAATCTCAGGTTTAACCTTATAATTGTATTACTGAATTTGTTTCACTTTGCCCATATATCACCAGGTTCCTAATAAGAAGTCTGATATTAACATAATTTAATAAAATTCAGGGGAAGAATGGTTTTAATTGGTTTAAAAAGAGGGAGACATATAGCCTATGCCATGCAATGTGAAAAGTATTGTAACGGCCCTTTTTATTTTGCAATAAATGATAATTAATATTTAAATGAATTAATGAAATAAGTTGTTAGCAGCTGGGTCACAAATCTTTGATGTTTATGCCACTAACAAAATCACTAACTGCTCCTAATGATGCCCCTGAGCTAAGCTTTGCTTTACTCCTGGTATAAAAACTACTTTTGTTGCCAGTAGCGTGAATTTGCAAGTGTGAAAGGCAAAGTCAAACTAAGAACAATTCTTCTTGTCCTTATCCAAGTATATAATGGGAAGAAAGTGGTCAAATTCAGAAAAAATACGAACCGGAAGACAGGCAAAATTAGAGAAAAGCAAAACTAGCAAACAATAACTAAACCTCTAGATCTATGTAAATAAAAGTACTCTGCACTCACTTGCTGTTCCTAGTGAGCCAGATTCAGTGCAAGCGCCAGTAAAGGTGTAACTGTCTGGGATTAAATCAGACCTCTGAGTAGCAGTGGGGTAGTGACAGCTGTCTAATGACTGAGCTTTTGGATAGGACTATCCAGTCATACTTCATTATTTGGTGGTGGGGTTTTTTTGCTTGTTTGTTTTTTGTTGTTTTTTTTTTTTTTTTTTCTACTAAACTCATGTTCTCAATGTGAATTTATCAAGGTTAAAACATCAAATCGGTATAAGCCAGTCTTGAGAAGGTATGCTCATGAAACATAAGAAATATGCTTACCACATCCCCACTCCTGTTTTCTTGAACTTTCAATGAAAAGTACATGGAAAGAAAATTTTCCAGGAAAAATTTTCTTTGGGTAGAATGCTATCATGATGGGATAACACCATGTCAGGGAAACTGTACTGCCTGTACCAACTAGGGTGGTATTTTTGGCCAATTTGCATTCAGTTAGGGATTTAGACTATCTTTTAAAACACCCTTAGTTTCAGTCTTAATCTTTTCTTGGGAACTAGGTCTATTTTCTACATGCTGTGTTTGGTCCAGAACTCTTCCTTGTTTAATGAAAAAAATTCTCAAGTACAACAAGTTTGTTGTAATTCACTTATGAATATATTTGGGAAAAATATTTCAGGAATCATAAGTTCCTCGAAAGTCATAAAGACCCTCCCTATTAAAAATTTTAATTTCTTTATCTTCTCCATTTTGTTCTTTTGCTTACATTTTCCAGCACTCGGTGACAGTTCAAAGAGAAAATTATCATCATTGAGAATGTTCTGTTTAGAGTTAGAGACAATAATTTAGTATTATTTTCTTGTAAAGTATCCAGAGCTCAGACATAGTAAAAGATGAACATGAAAAATATGAATACCTCTTTTCTATTACATTATTGGAAATCACAACTGGCAGTAACTTCAGAAATATCTTCAGTATTTTCTTCAGTTTTAAGAAATACTGTAATTAGTTTTTGCTCATATGTATACATAGCTTTACAAAGCATATATAGAATTTAGTGAGCTGAAGTCTGCTTAAGCCAGTGAAAATATACTTCAATGAGTGGAGATTTAAAAAGCCCTTAGCAACATAGACTGCCAAATTTTTAATGCATTAGTACTAGAAATGAAAACATTTTAAAATCTCTGAAAATTACAGAGTGCAACTGGACTTTGAGATGATGAAAATACTGGTAACTAAAACTGCACAACTTCAGAGAGATGGAATGCAACTATGTCTGCTTACAACTGAAATATAATATTAAAAAAAAAATACAAGACCACTCACCCTCCTAATTTATCTAATTGAGATTTATCTAAATTATAATCTCACCGACATAAGCAAATTGCAAAATACTATTGTAAGAGGAAAATGTTTGTGGTAGGTGTTGCCTATTTTGAGTGTGCTTGTGTGCATACTTAAATGGAAAAAGAGGGGAGTATAGCTCCTTTGTAAGGAATACACCCACTGCATTGTTTTCAGTCAGTACAACATTACACCCTCTCTGAAAAGAAATCTTCAGAAAAGACATTAGATAGGGAACTACTCCTTCTGAGTGTGTGACCCACCAACTCCTTTAGAGAAATGGGCCAGTAGAGGCTGGGCTAAGAAAGTAAATTAGGAGATGTTGCCACCAAGTTTCTCATTAATAAATCCCTTTCTCAATGTGTTTAAAGTGTAGTCTCAATGTTTTTGTATAGGACTGGCTTTGACTGTGACAGTTCAGTGAGATAATGCGTCTACAAATAGAAAGTAACAAATCGTTTTAGCTCATGATGTTGCAGCTACGAGATCCCCCTCTGTTCCCAGCCAGAGCAGACAATGGACAAAGATTTCTGTAAAAGAACTGTACCAGTTCTTCTTTTCATTTTAACTTTTTTTTTTTTTTTTTTTAATTTCTCTTGACTTACATAGATGTGGCATTCTTATCACAGAACCTCTCAAGAGTACAATGAAAATGAACTCCATGCTGAATCTGGATGACTTTCAAAACAGCAACAAAAAATATCTACCCACGTCTTTTTTGGTTGCAAAGTTACATGCTAACTCTAAGGTATAGTTGTAGTCTTTTAAAATTATGTTTAAAGAAAAGTATTTGTCATTTTCTACAGTAGACAGACCAGCTTAAAAATCCACAGTTATGATATAATCATGAAAGCTTGGTTCTCAGAGTAATCACAGCCTTTCCACAGGTTATTTATTAATCCTTAACATTTGATGTCACTTGGGGGTTTTTGCATCTGACTCACCAGGTTGCATATGACACAAAGTCCCTAAAACCAGCATTGTTTACCATTTGCTGTGGGTATGAATATAGCCACTATTTTAATATCCAAGTCAGTTTTGCAATCAAAGCATATTCTATATTAAAGTAAGAATGTTAATTTCATTAATCTTTTAATAGGATCATAGGATAATTACCCTAAAGAAGCGTGGCCAGCAGGTCAAGGGAGGTAATTCTCTACTCTGCTATTGTGAGACCCCACTTGGAGTATCACATCCAGGTCTGGAGTGCTCAGCACAGGAAAGACATGGACCTGTTGGAGCAGGTCCAGAAGCGGGCCACGAAAATGATCAGAGGAATGGAACACCTCTCCTATGAGGAAAGGCTAAGAGAGTTGGGGTTGTTCAGCTTGGAGAAGTGAAGGCTCTTGGTGAGACCTTATTGCAGCCTTTCAGTAGTTAAAGGAGGCCTACAGGAAAGATGAGGACAGACTTTTTAGCAGGGCCTGCAGCAAGGGGTAATGGTTTCAAACTAAAAAAGGATAGGTTTATACTGGATATAAGAAATAATTTTTTTACAATGAGGGTGGTGAAATATTGGAACAGGTTGCCCAGATAGGTGACAGATGGTCCATCCCTGGCAACATTCAAGGTCAGGTTGGATGAGACTCTGAGCAACCTGGTCTAGTTGAAGATGAGCCTGCTCGTTGCAGGGGGGATTGATGGCCTTCAAAGGTCCCTTCCAACCCAAACTATTCTATGATTCTATGATAATTCGAGTTGGAAGGATGCTCAGGAGATCTCCTGTCCAACCTGTTTCTCAAAGCAGGGTCAGCTCTGAACTGCAGCCCTGGTCATCTCAAAGGGCTTTGTATAATCAGAATATCCATGGGTTGAGCTGTGCAGGCTCTGTGGGCAACTGATCTACTGCTTGATCTTCCTCATGGTGAAGCATCTCCCTATATCCAGTCTGAACTGGCCCTTGTTTCAACTCATGCCCATCATATCCCACCATGCCCCACTGTGAAGAGCTTTGCTGCATCTTCTTGATGACCTCCCTACAGGCATCAGGACCTGCTTCTAGGTGCCCCTGAAGCTGCTTCTTTTCCAGGTTGAACAAGCCCCAGTCCCACAGCCTCTCCTCACAGGGCAAGTAATCCAGTCCTGATCATGCTGGTGTCCTCCACCGAACTCACTTCAGTTTGTCGATGTCCTTCTTACATGGGAAGGGTTCAAAACTAAACACAGTATTCTAGATTTAGTCTAATAGAGTATCACTATTTATGTATATATAAAGCAAAGAATCTGTACTATATCTTGCACCAGCCACCAAGCACTTTTAAAGTATTGCTTTGACGTTAAAAGAAAAAACCAGAAGCATTATTGAGCTATGATTATCATCTTCAAGTGACACTAAAAAAAGGCTCCCTTTATGATTACAGAGATGGTAGGATCACAGGATCATTTAGTGATCTTGTGATAAACCCTATTCTTGAAAGAGCTTATGTGTCCAAAACCCAGCAGAAGAGATGAAAACATTTCCTGGGTATGTGGGAGGGGAGACACCTGCACCTTCTGTACAGCCTTGTACATACACAGGAAAAGTGACATCTCAGCAGACAAATCATACCTTAATCTGTTTGGGATTCACAAATTACACATCTATTACATGAATTACATAGTTTACTCCCTACAGTCTGATCTGGTTGATGCAGCAACACATAATGCCTACCGACAACAGTGACATCAGAGCTCAGCACTATCACTTAAAGCCTGATCCACAGGGACATCATTGCTCATCAGAGGAAATCTGGGGCTGCATATACATGTGTTCTGCATGCTTGGAGGCAAACCAGCCATATCTGCCCTCAACCAGACTAGGTGGGCTGGGTTTTGATACTGATGCCCTGGCACTGTTCAGAAAGTACTTCAAGAATTGACAGTGTCAGAAAAAAAGATAAGGCAACACTGTAGCCCAGGCGTGGTCATGTATTTCATCCACCGACTTTTAAGTGCAGAATGACCCTTTCCCCCTAAGTCTCCTAGGCATAGAATCTGGCTCTCACTTGATGACTACCTCTCTGGCTTCATGGCTTCTGAATTTGTAATTGCAAAATATCATATACAGAATAAGGAAAGTTTAGAAGTCTCACCTTGTTGAGTGCTTGAATTGCAGCCTACTGTATAATATACTAGCTTACCTCTACCTCACCTTCTCACTGTGATTTCAATGATGCAAATGAGACAGTGCTCTTGGGGAAGAGGAATGAATGGCTTAGGCTTGTAAATGCAGAAAAGTATTGCATGGGGCAAGCATCAAAATCATGCATGCACTTATCATTCAGACATGAGTATTTGGGCATTTCGTAGTGGATCTTACTACAGCATTTCAGAATTCAGAATATACTTAAGGTCCAAATACACTATGAGGACTGTGAAACAGCCAGATCACAGAACAAGTATCTGGTTGGAACAGCAATTCAAAAATATACCTGAGTTTGAAACACTGTATGAGAGAAAGTCATTCAGGCACATTTCTGGTAGCCAGATGGTTTATTTTTCTGTGTGTTTTTTCTTATATAGCTTTAATTATGCGAAGCCCTCAAGGATTAAAATCGTCATAAATATTTGCATAGATAAATAATTAAAACTAAAATAAATGTGAGTCAAACCATCCTTTGGGAAAGCTCAAGCTCCAGAGGTGTCACTATTAGTCTATTTTCTCATCACAAACATGACTAGACATTTCTAACAAAATCCATCACCCAGTTGCATGATGGATGAAGGCTGTGAGGGCTGTACTGCCCTAATGAACAGCAGCATAAATTTGCTTGAAACATTTAAATTCTGATCATAATCATCATCTTTTCTATATGTAGCCAGTTTTATAATTACTAATGACAATCACTACCATGCTATAATATTGATGTGTATTCGTATTTCATTGTGTCCTAAGCAAAGAGAAATGCTTTCCAGTCAGTATTGCCTTAGTATCTCCAGATGGAATTAAAAACAACTGTTGCCCCTATTTATAAAGCTTAGGATGAGCATATCATTAGGCATAAAACCCAAACAATTAAAATCCCCCTCCCATATTAAAAAAAAAAAAAGTGCATAATCAGATTTCAGTTGTCTAACAAGTTTGAAACAAATTCAAGCTTAACCTCCCCCCTCACTTTAGATTACCTTGGATACTCTGTTTGCAACCTCTCTGCCTACTGTCAGCCCCTGTACAAAGGTCCGTGCAGCAATGAACGCTCTAGTCACTTGAACCTTCAGTTTCCTGGGTACATCTCCAAATGGCTTCAGCTGGTCTGTGTACTTGCTTACACACTCCAAGTAGTCCTCAGTGAAATGGTACTGGGGGTTTATGAGCTGAAACATCCGCTCCAGCAGCCGAGCCCAGAAATCGTTCAGCATTTCCTCCAAGTTTACATTGCCTCCTGTGTAATACCGTTTCAGCTCTGTGAAGAGGTCCTGGAACACCTCTGAGTTCTGCATGTACAGCATGCCATACGTCCGGACAAACATGTCGTTTAAGGATCTTTCTGCATTTTCCAGAAGTTCTCGGAAGAATTCTGCAGGGAAAATAAGCAGGTGTTAACAGATATTTTAGTAAGGTACAAAGGGTTTTCTGACTGCACTCCTATGTTACCATTAGTAGAGTCTGTCTTAATATGTTGTTACCGCAGCGTTTTACTGGTGAAATTGATCTATTTGGATAGGGAGTAGCTTTATTTAGAGGTAAAGAAAAGTATAACCTGAATTCCCCAACAAGGTAGCATAATGTAGAATGTATGAACATGAAAAGCCCATTTAAAAGAACTTAAGTAAGGATAGTTCTACTTCTTCTTCATGTACTATTTGAACATGGTGATCCCTGTCCCTTGCAATATCCTCCACAGCCATTTACTAAATCATCTAAGCTAAAAGTAATATCACTAATTTTTCCTGAATATTTTACAACGTAGAACACCATGGAAATAAATCTGGAAACTTACTTGCAAATATTCTTGAAGAGAAATTGAAAGAGACCTGAGTGGAAATGAGTAGAATCCCTCTTAAAAATATGACATATCTAGGTAATACTAAGAAAATGTTAGTATTTTCAGTGATTTGCTACTCTACTGAAGAACAGTACTAGAACTCTCCACCAGTCATGTCATAGCCAGACCACTAATTCCAGTTTGTGCTAGTTGTTGGTTTTGGAACAGCAGACTTTACCTTTTACTGAAATGATTTCAGACTTTACGGCTTCTGTGCCTTTTATCTGCTATGGGCTATTTACAAATTTTGGCTTGTGGAATTTATGCTTACTGGAAACAAAGTCCATGGGATACATTGGAAATGCGTAATCATCTGTTAAGATCCTTTAACTGCCATATCATGCTTGGGTTTTATCAAGAAATTCACTGAGCATGTATAGTATTTCTTTAAACACATCTGACAAAACCAGGCATAGCTTCTCCTGGTTTTTAGAAGAACCTATCTTCCTACAGATTCCGCTTTTCAACCTTCTTAAACCTCTTTTGGAAAAGAGTTCAATGACTGCTGTGTCCTGTAAATGGTGCATTGCAGACAGCAAGACAGAGCTGGCAAAACCTTTGGCAAAACACATATATTTGCTCCAATTAAATGATTCTTACTGATTCAGGAGTCATCATGCAGCCAGTTCTCGGATACCAGATTCTAAATATGTGGTCATTGTCCATAGACACATCTGTGTGTGCTAACTGCAAGGACGTGATGACTTCTTACAGTCTTTGCTAATGTGGTAACATGAATACTCTTTTAACATAGACCCTTGCTGTGGCTACAGTGACTTACAAAAAATGCAGAACCACTGCAGTGCTAAAGACGGGATGGCAAGTAAGACTATGTATGAAAAAATCTATACCAAATTTGAGGACTTCCAACTGTGATCAGCTGAAAGCAGAACCTACCAAGCTCTGTGGACCAGTTTACAAGGACTCAATAAGAAAAGAATCCCCTCTTTTTGGCAGAAATTGTGCAGAGCTGCAGTCTTTGATCTCCCAGATAACTGCAAAGGGGTTATCATTAAAATGTATACACAGATCATTGGGAACATACTTGCTACATCAAAGCATTTATTAAAGGGAAAATATATTCTAATAAATGTATTGATGTCTAAACTGTCATTAAAACCACAGCTCTTCATATGGAATAAATCCCATCTGGAAAAGAATATGCCTTTGCCAAATAGTTTATGCAGGGAAAAGCAAAAAAACCCAACAAACCCCACTACAAAAACCACAACCAAAAAGAAACCTTTGTTATTATTTGTTGCCAAATAGAATAACTTGAGGTCCACAACATATTGTCTTCTCTGTTGTTTTTCCAAATCATCCAGTAGTTCTGACAAAGCTGTTTAAGAGAAAAGCAAAACAAAGATGTTTTTCACTGCTAACCCTGACCTGGTGCTATCCTTGATGTCTGAATCATCCTGATTACTATTTTATACATTCAGCATTTCTTCTTCTAAGAAATAATGCACACTGGCTGTACTGATGAATACATCTAGCTCTCTAGTCACTCAATCTGGAAGGCAAAAATATGGCAGAGAAGTTGAGGCTCAAATTAAAATTTGTTTTAAGGTTGAAGCCAGACTGTCAGACCAGTGCAACTGAATGACAACTGGGAAAGAAATCATGAAAGCAGTGAATCCAGGCTCCTCGCCTTCTCTCCCATAATGTTCTATACGCTGGGGGGCTGCTGTAAGCAATTCACATGCTGGCTCCTCCCAATCCATAGCTATACTGGAAATACCACTATTTATCTTAAAAGATCATGCTGTTGTATAAGTCAGTCACAGAAAAGCATAACTGAGTTTGCAGACAGATCCTTTTGTCTGAGACTGTTAGCCTACTATTTCTTTGTGTGGGGGTATTATTCAGCAATCTCACAACCAGTTTGTTGGAAGCCAACCAAGCTTTTCAGGGAAAGGTAGACATTTATTCTGCGCTTGTACAGCATCTAGCACAATGAGGTCCATGCTGGTTGCAATCCTTATTTATACTGCGGTACAAACTTTATCAGCAACTCCACAAGCTTAAATTTCATGTTAGTCCAAATGTGACACCATACAAATGCATTCTGTAGGAAAGCTAACGTCCTCTAAATAGCAGTGCATTTATTTAATTTTTATTCTTCTCATAGGTCTCTAGTCTTTGAGAGCTATTGCTTAGAGTAAGTTATTATGCCATTAAAAAGTTGGACCGATGGTCTTCTGTATGATTTGATACAAAAGACAGTTAGTTCAAGAGAGTTATCTGCATCAGTAATCCTATGCAGGAACAGGATAATAAAGCAGGAACCACTACAAAATCGGATACTTTTTTAGTTCCAGAGAGGAAGAGATCTCCTCTGTTGTACTAATTAGAAAAATTCTCAGTCAGCTCCCCTCCAGCAAAATGAACGCTGCTGTGAAGGATCACTTGCTTTTTTAGTCTGCAGATCTTCCATACATCCAGAAGGTAGTGTGCTTTGCAATACTTAGATACGGAAACTGTGTCCTGGCATAACTGGGCACTTGTCCAGTTACATCAGGAGAAACTGTTCTTGCTTCTGCAAAGGTTGAATTTTTTCATGGTTTTCACAGTAATTTAAAGATTTTATGTTCATTGCAAAGATGATATTTCGTCAACTTGCAGGTAGCTTTTGAAAAATAATGCAATATTTCAGCTCAAAGTAAAAGAACAAAGATGAGACAGACATTAGTCATGTTGCTTAATGTGCTTCTGGAAGGCATTCAAGTAGTAGGGTGGGAAAGGAGAATCTATATAAGACAGAGCTGTGCAGTGTTTTAAAATATATATCTTGTGATTTTTTTTTCTGCCAAAATAGGCTGTCATGAGCAGTGTTAATGCCGGAAATAATTTTTCCTAATTTTAAGTGGTGATTCATTTTTATGACAGAATATATCCTGGGTATGTCTTATGTTGCAAGCATGTTTTTATACAACTTTCATTTATTAGCCAGAGGGGTTCAGGAAGCCCATTCAGTTCTGCTTATGAGGTAGGTGGAAAGAATGAGGTCTAAGGTACACTGAGCTACTGAAAAGAGCGAAGAAGATTGCTGTTTAAAACCATTACATGTTCTATATAAGCTTAAATGGTGGGTTTCAAGTCAATGGATAACACTTAAGCTAGTTTCCATTTTCAAACATTATTTGTAAATTTGGGATACAAGATAGATAGTAAATGAATTCTGAATTGTTTTGTCTATGGTAAGACAACTGAGTTACAAAGTGAAAGGACACAATGCATCGCTAGTCTCTTACTGAATGGTAGGTACCGCTCTCAGATAAAAAATAAGGTCTTGTTATCTCTTACACTACATTGTCAGCTGAAAGCTGACTTTTTTACTCTATTTTAACAGAGGCAATCTAGTGTCATAATGCAATTCAGCCTGGGAGCTAGCCTAATTCCAAAGTGCTGACTGTCACCATAAATCAATGGATTAGGATTGGGGATAACGTTGCATCTTGACATGATGTAATAACCGCCTTCAACAAAATATAATCCCAACCATCTAGAGGCAATTATTAGATAAACAAAGCTGTATTATGTTGGAACTGATGTTCTATGATCATTCCCAGCCTGATAAATTCCCCTGTAATTTCTTTTTCATCTGTAATTTAAGCAAAACCAAGATCTGACTGTAGGACAAGATGCAAAACCAGAAACTGTTGTCCAGTTCCAAAATACAAAAAGATATGCATAAGATTTAAGACCAAAAAGACTAAAAGGAAATTTCCCTTAATTACCATATATTCTGCTCATCTTTCCTTTTTAGCAGAACTTGAGATCTGAATGCTGTACTACGGTGAATCTGATACACTAGATGTGCAGTCTCACTGCTACCCAAGAAAAAACAGCACAGCTGCACAAAGCTCTTCAGGGGTTCTGGACAGGTATATATGTCTGATTTTACAGCAGCCTTTATAGAAAACTTTGGTCAGGGTGGCATAACTGATTTCATCCATCATTGACTAACACCACCCAAAACAAACAGTCAGTTCCCCATTATAGCCTTGTTGTCCTGCTTGTGGGCATTGATCTTCAAAGAGCTCTGAGGATTTAGACATACAAATTCTAGTGATCTGCCATTTATTGTGAAGATGTGCATGCATCTGCTACACCCACGTGGACTTTAGGTACCTAACTTAATTTCACATCTTTGAACGTCACAGTCCTGATATGGCTGATGGTTAGAAGGATTTTAGAATTCATGTAAACTGACTACCTTTTTGGACAGGAAGGTTCTTTGGGGATTCTTTATGTCTTTATGTACAGATACTTACATTCATGACATTCCTCAATGGCAGTCTTTTTTTTTTTTTTTTTTTTTTTTCCCCACTGCTCTATTTCTGTCTTTCTTTCCTTGTTCATGAAGACATTCATGAAAAAATAAAATGTTTTGGTGAACTCTTTGTCTTTTTCAGGATTCTTGCAAAGGCTTTTTTCTTTCTTTTACTTTTTAAAAAGATATTCCACAGTGGTATAAATTAGTGAAAGTTGTGATTTATCTCAAGGAAATTCAAGCGAAATTAACTTATGTGGTTTCCATGCTTTTTCAGTTTTTAACTGGTTTTCTTCTAACAATAACTAACCTTACAAAACAAAAAAACCCCTCAATTTAACTTCCTGATCGAGAAGAAATTGCTGTAAGGAGAATACTTACAGCAGATGATTTTTTTTTCCTCTTTTTGACATTACATTTGTATTTATATTCAAAAGTGAACAAATCATACACATAAGGCTACCAGTGCATTGGTATTACTTTTTAGTGTGTCTGAATAACTAATTTTAAAAATTCCCTTACAGCTTTGACCTTTAGAAACACTCAACTGTCACAACTGGGAAACAAATTTCAGTTCCTATTAGGAAGAACAAAAGCTGCAGTGTGATGAGGCCTGTTGAAAATTGCACTCCTTTTTAAACTCATTTTGAATATATACAAATTTCATTTAAAGCTAAGAAACACAAGTCAGATAATTAAATGTGTCTTATAATTACAAATTTCAGAATAGGTGATTTACATCCTCTACTTAACGTCTTGGGTAAAATCACCTATGGGTGAAGTGATATAGCTGTTAATGGATATCGATACCTTTCTAGAATGTCCTATAGCTGGAAATATCATGACACGATGAAATCTTTTGGATGCTACTAAATTTTTTAGAAGCCAGTGCAGTCTCAAAGACTGTAAGTAAATATGAGGGTCTCTCTCCCCTCTTTAATCCCTCCTTTTTTTCAGACTACTGCAAGACTTTATAATAGAAGATAATTCAACTACTATTTTCTTTCATGCCTCCTGTCCAGAGTCCATGACTTCTCTCCCCTTATTGGTCAGGCTGTTGCAAAGAAGGAAGGAGACCCTAGGGAAGGGGAGACCACTGAGGCTTCATCCCTACCACTCCCAACTGTGGAACATGGAGACAATGATGGATGTGAGTTTGGGGAACAAACACATCTATCATGGGGTGGGTTGGATAGGTTAGATCAGGTGCAGGCAAATGGAAAAAAAGCTAGGCTGCTATTTATACACCAAATGCCATTATCACAACGGGAACCTAATCTGACAAAGAATTTAAGGCATTATTTAGCACTGATATACGAAGGAGTTATTGTACAAATGAACATTAATATAAAGTATCTGTCTACTCAAAGCTGATTACATACATTGATAAAGGTCTGTAAGACTTTATTCTGCAACACTGAAATCAATGAGAACATTATCAACAACTTCAGCAGATGCAGGTGCAACCTTTAAATGCTAAACTTACTATTTCTTCACTGCCAAAGGTCATTTACTAATACTTTATATCTAAAAGGGAGACTTGAATCTGCCATTGATTCTATACAATCGTGCAACTAGGTGAAACGTCACTTTCACATGAGAACTATTAAATTAGATATTAAAACATATTGAAATCTTTACTGCTCTCTATAATCTCAGTTCATATCTTGCACCTGGTACTTTATATTGATGATGTATCCTGAATTATAAATATGAACCTGAAATTCCCAAGATCCCCTCAAAGAATTCATTGAACTTATAGCAATAACAAAGTAAGAAAATGCTAGGAATAAAAACAAAGCAATGCTTTACACATAATTTATATATACACTAATAACTGTCCCTGAAGGTTCTACTTTCATTATCAAGTGGAAAATGCCCAAGTGAAGTACTCATAAAATGTAAGCAAAATGTTCCATGGGATCAGAAGGTGACATTCTAGAATATTTATGAATGAGCATTTAAACACTTACAGCAGTAGTACTGTCATGAATATCCATGACCAAAGAGAGACATGTAGCATTTCATGGTTATCTGTGATTTTCAGAATGATGAATTTTACATCATATGTTCATAAAAATGCATAATGCCTCATAAAACATTCATGGGTCACCACAGTTTCTTCTGAAAAACATTTAAAGCTTTCATGAAAATTATATTAACAATATATAAACTATGGGATTCAGTGCAACAATTGTTTAAAAATATAGAGACTGTTCTGGTTTTCCTTACGCACCACTAGAGGCTATTAAATATACAGTTCAATAGTTAAGGAGATTTATCATCTAACATTTTGTATGAAAATTCTTTACCATGCCTATAATCTACAACAATCTTTTAAGCATATTAAAAGTTTGTTGACTTTTAATAGAGGGAAGAGTAAGGTGGGCTAGAAGACATAGGGGTAGATTAACAACAAACTGCCTTGTTACCAACCAGATAAAACTGATTTAAGCCAGAATAATTTATATATTCTGTCCAAAGAAGGAAAAGTAGGCAATTTTTTGACAAGCAGGTCTGAAACCGGAGGCAGTATTTGCTATCACTAGATTCAGTCCTGTGGTGTTCAGGGGTCAGGTGTTGTGCTGGGGAGGATGTGGCACTGAAGTCGCTGCATATCTTCATGTCTCTTCTCAGAGTAGAAGCTTGAACTAAGGGCAGGAGGCATGTGTCTGGAAGGAGGCTCTGGCTGGCCAGAGGAAAAATGAAATCTTCGCTGACTTTTATTTACAATGTGGTGATTAACCACAACCTGACAGCAGCGATACTTTGGAACTGGGCTTCAGAGGCAGAAATCTCAACCTAGATTTAGTTACGTATGGGACTGAGAAGGGTTTCTTCACCTGTTTTAGAACAGCATCTTTTTTTGTTACTTCCTCACATTTTAAACAAAATAGACCATTGTGAAGAGCTGTCATTGAGGAGTTTGAAAACTGGTTTTTGGGCCCTATTCAGCTGCAAGAAGGGGGTGTTTTCTGAAGCATCTACTGGATCACATCCATTCGGCTAAATACCTAGTAGGAAGTGCAGTTCCTGAATCTCAGTGTGGAAAGATGGGTATCAAACAGATCAGACTGGCTGCATCATGATACATTTAAAATTAGAACTGCAGCTGCTTTCACATCACACTTGTAAGTGCAGGGAGCTAAGACATATTTGCACAGTTATATTTAATGTAACTGCTGTAAATCCATTGCAGTTTTCTTTTCCATCTCATTTCACCTTTCTCTCTCTTTGAAACAAGCTCATTTTAGCATTTATAAAGAAACCAGTATATTACATCAAAAAACCACACCAAGATGTGAGACCTCAGGGAGATACTACTGCATAGGTTTCTATTTGAGCTAACTGGCAGAAGCCTGCTGTAAGAGCAGTTTGAAGTTTGACTTCCTATGGAAATTATTGTATTCATAAAATCAATATTGTATATAAGTCTGCAGTTTAAGAGGTAATGAAGTCATGTTGATGGTTTTTCCAGACACCCCTGAATGCAGCTAATAACTTCTGTTATGGTTTAACTCCACTAACAAAAAAAGATAAAACTATCTGCAAGATAATTTACTTGGTTTTGAACTTATCCAATTTCCCTACATCCACACTCAAAGGAACCCCATGCACCATTAAGGCCAAACAGTATTAAATCCAGGCTGGTTTCTCAGTTGTTTCTTGACTATTTGGACACTGTGTGCAATACTATTTGTTACTGTAATAATACAGAGGTATAATTGAATTTCTTGCTTGTAAATTGAGCTACACTGTCAAATTTCACTGAAGCAGGAAACTTTATGTTTCTTTTGTGATATCAAACTAAGTTAACTTAAATGTCAGGAAGTCAACTTAAATGTTCGCAGGTTGTTAGAGGGATTTTTTTTTTTTTTTTTTTTTTTTTTTAAGGCAATAGTAGAAAATTTAAGGAGCAACAATGGTCCTAGAGATGAGATTTTGGCAATCAGTGACTTAAAACAAGGCAGTGCATAAAATAATAGATTAGGGATAAAGGTTAAGGATAATACAGTTGGCTTCAAAGAAGCTACAAATGTAGGAAAAGATCTATTGCTTTTGAAGAAAACAGTCTTTCAGATCCTGGATCTGCATTCGTGTGCTGGTAGAAAGACCTTGGATCCCCTAAGGGACTTTGTAAAATCAATAAACTTTCCTATCTGGAAGTTTCAAAGATCAGGGATTAAAAAACAATGTTTGTATTTGAATAGCCTTAAAGTCAACACAAATCTTCATCTGCAGACATCAGTTCACTGGATCAAGATGCTGCATGACTGATTTTTATCTGACCTACCTACCTCCCTACTACTGGGAAAGTTTTCCAGTCAGAAGGAAACTTGTAAGATACAGTACAAGGAACTAAAAAACTGTCTTTGTAAGATTGGTGTATATTTAGGGTTACATTAGATTTCAAACAGTATAATCTACTTTTTCTCTGACTGAACTACACAGGAGTGGCCTTAAAACTCCTAGGACAAGTTTATTTGAGGAACTGTTCCCATTTATTAGCTGCTGTATTGCATATGTCAAATAATTATACCAAAGTTTTGTGCTTCTATGCTGGCCTGCTGAGTAGTTGCTGAATCTATTGAACATATTGACAAGAATATTTAAATAAAACCACAAGCTGTTGACTCTCTAAGCAAACAAACAATAGCTTTGTCTCCTTCCTATGGTCCTGCAATGAAATGAAGTGGTATGGCTCAGTAGGAGCTAGAAGATCGAGAACCTATTTCTGGATTTTTGCATGTTTGTTTTGTTTGTCTGTTTGCTGGTTTTGTTTGTTTGTTTGTTTTGTTTTTTTCACAGAAGTCACTAGACTTCCAGTCCTTCTGTCATTTACTGCTTCTTCCATCTTCTCTGTGATCCTGAGACCTGGTTGTCTGCCCTCCCTACTATACAATCTTCATCCCTCTCTCAGACAGATGTAATTCCTCACATTACATGTTTTTTACCTGACAACTTGATAAGGGAATGTAGGCATAAGACATGTTTTCCTCATTGGTATTGTGAAAGACTGAAATGTCAAATGATTGTCTCAATGCTTGCTTGTGTGTGTGCTTTGAGTCATGGGTGGTGTCAGTAAAGCCTCGACCATTCATCAGGGACCAGCTGTGACCTTTGTAATTAATCTAAGGAATATCACCCAAGGAAGCAGAGGTGTATCAAAGGATGTACCCTCCCACTGCCTTGCAGTTGTACTGGCAAAATCTCAGAGGTGGCCTGAGTGAAACCAAGTGTTTCTCATCAAGCACAAGGACTGCTGATCACAGGCCATTGTATAAGCCCAAAAATTTGTCGCACTATTTTATTTCTAATGACTTTGCGCCTTTGCCATTGAACTGACAAGAGGTGAGTGTTTCTGCCCCAGAAGCCAGATGACTGTTCAAGAAGCATGAAATCAGCAAAAACCTGTGGGAACAGAGGAAAAAACAAAGGTGGGCAGATATGCTAATCAGTTGATAAAAACACTTTAAAAGGTGACTGAGAATTTTGCAAAGAACTGAAGACTGAGGACCAATGGGATGCTACTGGATCCATGGTTGTGATTATTCTTGTGAGTCTATTCTGGATGCTTGCTTGATTTCTGTCTTTTCCTTCCATTCTGTCCTATCGCTATCACTCCCACTTTTAATGATAAAAAACTGTTTTGGATGTATGGCATTTGACCTTGTTTGTGTCTTAATCTTGCTCTTGGGATCACATTGAAACCTTCCCTGACACTGGATTGGGACAGGTATATCCAATGCTTCCTCCTGATCCTAGTGGAGATTATGGGTCACTTCTGGTGGCAAAATCTTTCCATTCAGTGCCTAGAATTAGTGCTAGACACTATCTCCTTGTGCAATATTCTGGTATTTCTCCAGTTTTTTTAGCCATAACATTAACACTGTGTCATGTTTGAGCTGAAACTCCTACTAACTGTCATATAAATCTTGCCAGCTGAAAGCAGCAGCCCTCTGAGATGGGGTTTGAGGAACAGGCTGAAAAGCTGATCAGTCCTATTGAGCAGCAGATGGTGAAGGGTCCAGGATGACCCATGCTGATTAGAGGCCTTATATTTGTTTTCCTGCACTATACTACTGCAGAAACTCTAAAATATGGGAGGATAAACAAGTGCAAATGAGGCTGTACAGGAGAAACAGGAAAGCAAAAGCTAGAGAGGACAAAAATAGTTGGAGAGAAGATAGAAAAACAGGGAAATGGCAATTGAATAAAACAGAGAAAATTATGAGAGCTAAACTTCAGTTTTCTAGAGATTTCTCAGATACAGTCTATCAATACCACTAAAACTATCTCCTGTGAACGCACAGACAGAACAAGGATTCCCCAAAACTGTACATCTTGTTAAGCACAGGAGGACCTGCAGCCCAAGCTATATGCTGCTTCGCTCCAGAAACACGACTGAGGAACCTCAGCATGAGCCCTTGCTCCAGCTCTTCCTTTATTCTTTAAGGCTTTAGACCAGAAGTCTGGCTTGGGCTCTAAAATGGGCACTCCCTTTCACACCCTGCAGGAGCTTGTCTCTTCATATCAACCCCACTGGGTCAGTGCTAGTATTTTAATTTAATACCTATTGCTTGATAAGGTGATTTTAAGGTTTCCACTACTGCGTTATCTGAAAGAGTAAAGTTTTTAGCAGTCTGATGAGATAGGGAAGTAAAATGAATACATATCATAAGAGATTATTTTAAATTTTTAATCCAATATTTTTTTTTTTCAAATGTGTATGTACTTAGTCATTTGGGAGAAACATTCAGACATATGACACAATAAGGGGCAGATAGTACAGCTAGAAAAAGATAGGGATTTATTTGAAAACATACCTTTTGGTTTTTAATTGAGACCACATACTTCCTTGAATGAGAACCTAAATAACTGAGACGACCTTTAATAGTGAGAACTTCTGAAAAAAGGAAACATTAGGTATGCTACATATTAGGTGACACTAATTACACTGCTCATTTTCCATAAGAAACTTCAATAAGTACATTATAATTTTATGTAGCCTAGATGGTCTTCTACTTTAAGTGCTTCCACATTTACAAACCATATAATTAGAAATGTGTTTCCAATAGGTCACTTTTATATTAGGGTTCAGAATTAAATTATATTGCTCGTTCAACCCATTATCTACAAAATATTCTCCACTTTCACTGAAGAATTATTTTAGTCACGTGTTCCTCTCTTGTAAAGAACACATGTTCATTCAGACTTGCCCATAATATGTGTATGTGTAATACACTTCAATTTAAATTTTTATGTTTAATGTCACAATAATTGCAATAGGTGCCATACAGCCTACCTAATATATATAGTCATTAAGCACTTCAGTTAGTGTTACAGACCCATGTATACTTTATAGTGTTAGTCTCTGTATTAAAGGACTATATTATTACTTAAGTAGCTGAAAATATAACTGTAGAGGGTACTGAAAAATCTTTTTTGTTGATTACAGAGAAGCAGCAGCTTCTGTCTCTGGAATCAAGAGTTGTACAGAAATATTTCATAACACCATATATACCCTGGATTTTTCTTTTTTGTCACTACCTTTTTTTAGCTTTAAAATTGGCATTTTTAGTTATTCTGAGGAGCCATCAAGTATTGTACATTCTGTCACAGGCTCTGATTTAATCTGATTTAGCTGAAAGTCATGATTTCTTATACTCCAAGCATCATTGAAAATTCTTTTGGCATTGTTTTCCTTTTTTTTTTTTTTTTTTTGGTTGTTGTTGTTTTTTTTTTTTTTCCCTTAATTTTATGACTACACTGTGGATACTACCTGAGAACTGAAAGGTTCCTACTTCGCATACAACCATTTCTATCACTTTAACATACAATTGCCTCTGGAAAATCTCAGACCTACCCTCTATTTCTTTTTCCATTGTGATATTATGAAGTTTGACAGCAAATACAAAATTCACTCTCATGTTATTTTGCTGCTGGCTGATACACTGGCATCAGGTCTGAAGGGCCTCTTGTTATCCTTCAAAGCCAAATGTGAGGTCATAAATACACGGTCTGCTCTGGACAGATAGAAAAGCCAGAGGCATAAATCCAGACCCTCCAGGAGGAACTAAAGGATTAGAAAAATATATACATTTTAATCCTTTGGATTACTATATTCTTGAAGCAATGTATAGGTCTGGAGCTGACACTGACAGAGAACAATGAAGAACTTAATCATATTTCTGTTTTTAAAACAAGAAGTAAGGTCACCAATGTTATTAACTTAATCATATATATAATTCAGAGCATAATATAAAATTTAAAAAGTTCAGGCAAACAAGGACATGGAATAACGATGCCTGTTCACTAAAGCTTTTTTCAAAATGTCAGGTAAGCTTTAAAAAGACATAAACCGTGAGAAATTATTTTTACCTGAGGTAGGAAAGGAACAACTTCTGAATTAATAAAACCAGAGCATTATTTTTTAACATTACAGAATCTGTATTCTTCAATTCTGTCTATGCATATCAGGTGGACATAACCTGGTCATGAATCCTGGATTTTTTTCTTTTATTATTTTCTCATTTATTCCTTCAGCCTTAGCTTTCTCCTGATAGATACACAAAGGAAGTGATTAGCATTTCAGCCTAGTAGGCAGCAGCCATTTGGGTCTGCTAATCTGTGACACAAAATAAAAGGATGGGAATAAGGTACTATCGCTTTGCCTGGATTATTGTTAAAAGGTTTAAATCTTCGTTGATATTCTGCTCCTTTGATTTCTGCTATCCTGGCCTGGAATATATGTGGTCTGTATTGCGAACCTGCTTCCCCGAGCGTCTGTTTACCTAATCTTTCTTTGAACTGCTGATGGTAATGAATCTCCTTCCTCCAGCCCCAACTGCTGCATTCAGTTATCATCAAGCACAGGCATCAACTAGAGCTCTAATCTTGCTCTGATGGATGGAATACTAACCTTTCACAAGATTAGAGACACAAGGTGCTCTAGAGATAATAAAATTCAAATAGGTTTATTTCAAAGGGCAACTCAATCTCGATTTTGTTCATGGGTCACTTGACAGATCATTTGTCAATGTAGTTTTTGTGTCCTTCTGTGTCTGGCTTCTGTGCAGTACTCCAACTATTTCAAATTAAGTGGGCCCCAACAGGCAGAGTTTGGCAAGGGTCTAGCTTCAGTGAAAATAGCAAGGTACTACTCATTCAGCATGGAGCTGGCAACTTTGCTAAAAGTGCATCTAAGGTGGGCGGTGCTTGGATGGTGGAAAAGTTTTTCTTAGCATTTTCAGGAAGGCATAGAAATGACAACAATGATAAGCATCTTGAACACTTTGAATTTTAAACTCCTGTTTGATCATGGAGCAAAAATCTTGCTAGTATCATGACAGCCAGCTGTGCAATATATGCAGTAGCTTTAAGTTAAAAGATTTATAGCTCATGAGAGACTTTTTAAATGTGTTTGTCAAGCACAACTATTCAAAAGTGTTTACAAATCAAATATTTAAGTCAGGTATTTACAGGCATGAAGATAAGGCTCTTACAGGTGCTGAAAGAAGATTCTTCTCGATGACATTTTCAGTGATACATATATCAATTAGGATCCTGTGCAGATAAAATAGGTAAAATCTCCTGCAACCTCTAAGGTTGTAGATTGCACCTATTAAAAATATCAATTGACCTAGCTCTATGTTTTAATAAAGCACAATTAAATTATTATAACTAGTCTGCTTAGAGGACAAATATGATTGAAGCCAGTGAGTATAATGCCTGGCCTTCATTTAGGAGAGGGATAAAAATAATTACAAGGCCCATATAAACAAGACAGTTAAAGCTGCAGGTGTATCAATTGTATGCAAACTACAACACTTGCATGAGTTAGCCAGGAGGTTGGGGGCTGGCTCATGTGCGCAGATTCTAGCAGCTGGACTCCTCTCCAGGATAGAGAAGGAACGAAAAGCAAATGAAGCACTTCAGAAGCACACATATAAGGAGCCAGAAAAGCTCAGAAAGTCAGAGGGATGTTGTATGCTCAGATGCAGGACAGCACTGGAAAAAAGTGTGCTCTAGAAATTAAAAAAAAAAAAAAAAAGCTGAAAAATATTAAACCCTGTCTTCTACAGAACTTGCTTCCTGCATATTTATAGAGGTGAGAGTTTAGAATAACAAACCCTTTAACCCTTTTGAGGTAAGGTTGCATTCTTATAGCTTCTGAAAACAAAGATGACTACATCATATTTAAAATTCAGGGGCTGATGAGTTTGCATGATAACTAAGTGTGACAGATTTCATGGAATATTCATCTAAAATGTATACTGGACTAAGTCTGAAATCCGGAAACTGGAAACTAAAATTAAGGGGGTTTTTAATGTTTTTAAAGCCTGAGAACTACATGAAAAATGTATTTTCATTCTGAATGTTTTAGCTCTGACAGTTCACAAACTAGCCTATTCCTAGAATTGCAATCATATCTCCGGAGTCCATTTACATTGTTTAAATTTCATAATTGAGTGAGTTCTTAATATTTCAAAACTGTTCCTGTTTTCATAAAGTTTTGAATATACACAGTTTATTTTTCATCATTGTCCTTTACAGTAAGGGGCTCTTGAAACTAATTTTATGGTATATGTTTATAAAAATACCAAGAAATAACTCACTACACATGAACCTTGAGATTGATTCCAGAATTTGTGCACTTATATGTTTCTTTCTCTGGTTTCAGTACTAACGATTGGACATTAATTTTCTGTAAATACATGTGAAAGTAATCTTTAGGCATACAAGATGGGAGGATGCCCATACCTGAGGAGTCATCTTCTTGTTAAAGGTTGTGAATTTTTCAGATAATCATTGGTCTTTGCCACTTCACTGCCAACTCTTATCAACCTATGTGTAATTTTCTATTCGTGATAGATGCAAAATGGGCTCTGAAATTTCCACAGGATCATACAGGCTAGAGAATAGAGAATTAAGGTCTGTGCTACCTAAATTATTCACACAAAAGGGGACTACATCAAATCAAGACCTTTCAAGAATATCAAAGCTCCCAATCAGCTGCCGAGGAGAAGGGTATGACAAGTAACAACCTGGGCTGCAGGCAGATGCTGTAACCCTCTAAGAGTCAAGGGCTGGGATGGAAAAAGGAGAGATGTGGAAGCAGTCACTGTGATCGGTCTGTCAGACTAATCACTGACTTACCTCAAACGTTTATCTACACAAATCTTAGTGGTACATTTCATTCCGATACCATTATCTGCAGAGACTTTTCTACAGAGTTTGAAACCTTTAGTCAGTATATATGGGTGAGATAAAAAAGCTGAAGACACATGAAGAAAGACAGAGAAGTGTGACTGAAGAAATCAATTAAAATTGTCTCCAGAACAAAGTGTGTACTTAAACTTGAAAGATTTTAGCTTCTAGAAAAGCACTCAAATAAACCTGGTGTCTCATCTTCCAAATTATACAAGTAAAGAAACAGCATTTTATTGCAAATCAAAATATGCCACATAAATGTACCAATACTACAAATCTGGTAGGCTTTCAGGAAATATACTTTCAAATAAAAGAATTAGTGAGGAGCTCATCCTTTGGCTTAAAGCCAGGACTGGGTACCTGGAAGCATGAAATCTAGAGTCAGACCTAGCTCCAAATATAACTGCTGAGCTGAGCGTTCAATAATCTTTTTTATAAAGCCTGATCTGCAAACACACACACAAGAAAGGCAAAGGACTTAATTTGATTTAAATGCAGCTGCCCTAATCACACACAGAAACAATCACAATAGTCAGACTAAGCTCTTTTCCAAAGAACAGCACTTGGCCTAAAACACGTAACATTAGGCTCTTCATTGTTAACTTTGAATTTTCTTGCTTTCGTGGGATTAAGTCAGACCCTTAACATTATGTTAATGTACCTTTTTGTGGTTTAATTACAAGGTTTCCTCTAGAGTGTAACATAATAACAATTAATCAGCTAGTTCTTAACTTCCACAAAAGGAACTGTCACCTGTTATTATCTGCACTGCTAACCCACCACAATATCAGCAGAACTAAAACCAAACAATTATACCACAAAAGCTACATGCAAATAGTGCAGCTTAAACAAATGAAAGCAAACATCTCAGACTCAGCCCTGAAATTCTCCTTTGTTCATTCCATTTTACATAAACAACACACAACTAAGATTATGTAAATGAGTATCATACGGTAGGGATACCCTAGCAACATACAGACTGGCTGACGTGAATTGTGGATGGGAAGGCATCTAAAAAGGCAGAATTCAAAGCTGATGCTATTTCAGGATTTACCGCCTTCTTCTGTGATATCTAGATGTTAATTCTCTCGTTTATTTTTAGGTCGGGCTTATTTGCAGAGCCACAATGATTATATTTGGCAGAAAAAAATCATTAATGGATGCAGATAGTAACTGATGTGATAGACTAAAAAAATACATTTTAAATACATGAATGTGAAATTCAATAAATACTTTAATAAAAAATATGAAGACAGGATGCTGGAAATTAAAAACAAAGGAAGAAACAAAAAGTCACTGATGGCAACTAGCATTTAAAAATATGAAAGACTAGATCCTGTCGGCACTGAAACATTCTCAGGTTACAATTCCCTCCTCATGGACTGGGCACAGAGAAGGATAATATTTCCAAGTAGCTGTACTGCAATGGGAAATGAGAAGTGAAATTCTGCTATTGTTATTACTTTTCTTCTTCCAGAGAGCAGTTTTCTCTAGGGTGCTGTTCAACTCTCAGAAGTCGACACATTAAAAAAATGGCAGTTTGAGTTAACAGATTTGTTCAATGACAAAATACGTTCTTAGCACTCTTTAGTCCTGTTAGCCCTGAAGCAGTAACATGACAGAGGGGGACAGAGAGGGTCCTAGTAACTTTTTTTTTAGTCATGAACAGTCTCTCTCTCTCAAAAACAGCAAAAAAAAAAGTAGATGTTCGATCATAACACATAGCTGGAGAACTTGGAAATAATTGGGTATTTCCAGAAACTGCTTCCCAATCTTAGGTATAACTACTGCTACCCATGACTCTTACATATATGAGCAGTTTTATAGAGTGTTTAATTCTTTTAAGGCGCTTATAGTATTCATAATTCATTATGCTGCATTTTCTTAATGATGTATATCTAATTATTAGGTGTTTTTTTTTTTTAAAAAAAAACCAAAAACGTTTGGAATATTAGCAGGTACCGTAACAGCTGTTGCAATACATTTTTTATCTGTAGCTACAGCAAGATTCAAAATCACAATCTAGTTAACCTTTCCCTAACATTAACTCTGGTATCACGGATATAAACTCTAGTTACAGCCTTTCTGTGATTGTGGACTCTCTATACGAGCTTTTAAAAGGTATCCCATCCACTCCCTGCTGCACAAGTCACAAAGAAAGATAAATCTCACATTCCAACAACAGCTATCACTTCCTTTATTAGTAACAAACACCTGTTGCAGCGGGATCCACATATACTTTAACTGGGTTTTTTTGCACCTCTAAATTGCTTGTCATCATAAAGAAATGACAGCAGTTCAATAAGGGAAGAGTAATATGGCAAGAAGACTGGAGCCCATTTTCAATGTTTAATTGCCATAAAAAAAAGCTAACAAGTGATTAAAAAGATAAATCAAAAGTTTGCAGAAAGACTAAAGCACCCAGTCAGTTTTATGGTTTCATTTGAGCTACAAAGACATTATTATATATCCATTTACAAAACAATGAGCTCTTACTGTTTATGAAAGTTTAATCTCTTGGTTTATTGCTTTAATATATCTAACATTGGTAAGGTTTACTTTAAAATGAAATCTCTGACTATACAATGTAGATGTTATTTTTTACATTCAGTCTGCAAATGGCATGAATAACATCATAATTGTACTCATCTATGGAACAATTAAAGTAGGGGTAATTGCTTCTTCTCTCATATCTGCATATAAAGTAAAAGAATTAATATTTTATCATTTGGCAATGCTTCTTGTTAGCATAATACTCTGACAACATTTTTTTTGTTTGGCCACAGGCATTTGAGCAAATGCTGGAAAAAGTTCTGCTGAACTAAAAAGCACATTACCAGTGAACTCGTGCTTAAGGAACATATCACCTTAGGTTCACCTGTCTGATAAAACTTTGGCTGTTCAAATAACATCAATAACGACAAAAAACAAATAAAGATTTCTTAAACCACTAAATTCATAATTTAAGAAAATAAACAAATGAACAAACACAGATTTAATGACAAATCACTGCCCCTCAAATGGCATGTCTATCCTAGATTGAACTACAAAATGATGATAATTCATTACAATAACAAGTAATCGCAGAAGCTGTTATTAAAGAGGATTTTAAACACAGGTTTAAAAAGCTCAGGAAATAAACTGTTCAAGTGCTTTCACTATTGTAAACTGTCATATCATTCTCTGAAACAAACAAATATGTCCAGCAAACTATTTCCTTTTCTACACTGCCTAATAAGTCATTAATCTTGTCAGTTGAATTGATTTTTATTTTATTTTTTTTATCCACTGTTTCAGGAAACTACTAATGACAGGTTTTTGAATTCCTGAGGTAAGTCTTAATGATGTGATGTCAGAGACTGTCTCTCATGCACCTTGAGGAGTAGTTTGGGGAGGACAGGGAGGCTCTGAAGGACTAGAGGAGGGAAAAAGGAAGGTGCTGGTCCTCTGAAGTGCCAGAAATATTTCTTATCCTTCAAAGTTATCAGGTCTGTTACTCACTTGCTGTCTCAGTCTGCTTCTCTTTTGCACATAAAGTCC
The DNA here is from genome assembly GCF_003259725.1 of Athene cunicularia. Classification (NCBI taxonomy): domain Eukaryota; kingdom Metazoa; phylum Chordata; class Aves; order Strigiformes; family Strigidae; genus Athene; species Athene cunicularia. Next base: position 53,847,188 of record NW_020799091.1, on the reverse strand, counting down.
TGTGGCCTGAGTTTTGTTATCTTTAATACACATGCTACAAGGTCAACAATACAATCTAAAACATCAGTGGTCTCTTCACTTTGCAATGTGGACACAAAGCAACCATTATAGACCTCTGCCAATATTTATCCTCCATATACATACTAAGACAGAGCTTCGGTTCCTCATGCTTCTTCACCAGAAATGACAGAAAGATTACATGGGTTTTTCAGATTGAGGGCTACGAGCAGTGTAGTAACTCACATATGCATATAATATAACAATGCAAGCACGGTTGATCAGATATGGGTTGGGCATGTAGCTGTTGATATCAAAAGCTGGCATCTTGTCATCTAATTAGACTCCATTGAAGACATAGGTCAACAAAAATGTGGGCAAAATGAACTGTCCCAAAAGTTGATCTTATTATGCCTATGGTTAGAAAAGACCGTTGTATCAAAAGTGATTTTAAAAAGCAACAAAACCCAACGCTTGGATACATTCATCCACAACCTCAAGTTTTCTTAGCAGTTTTATTAGGTTTTCACATTTGGCCATTAATGAAATATACAAAATACACACTTTGGATAACCTTTTAAAAAAAGTTGGACTGTGTTAGCAACTCATGGCTGGCCACAGAACTAATATAATTCTCTTCCCTGATCATATATATTACAACTTTGCTCCCGCAAGCTCTAAAAGTTGTGCCTGTTTGCGATTGTCTAAATGGTGAGAACAAACACATACTTTAGTAGACAATTCTTATCAAACATGTCTAAATGGTGAGAACAAACACATACTTTAGTAGACAATTCTTATCAAACATGCTTAGCTGCTTGTATTGCTAGCATGATCACTTTCAAATGTGATATAAAAATCACATTCTATTAATTTTAAGGGGAGGACACAGTTTTCTTTCCCACAAAAGTTTTGTAAAAATGTTCATAATGCAAGATGTGCATAGACAGAAGGAAAAAGAAAAGTATTAAGAAAACAAAACTCAAATGTTTATACCAAATTGTAGCAAGAACATTGTTCATACAGTCCTTTTGGAGATGAACGTCTGGAACCTTCAAGGAAAGATTACACCCATCACAGTCCAAAAGAGTGAAGATGACCATCAAGTAAGAAGAATTATGCTTTGTTTTTTAAATAAGCACACAACTGACTTTATCCACACAAAAAAATAATCCCCCTAAAAAACCATACCCCAAACAAACAAACAAAAAACAGGGGCTGAGGAAAAGGCCCAAATCAACCTGAACTGTGCAGAGTGAGTCACAGAAATCAAAGCGGTTGATTCTTTCTCATTTCCCTCTCAGCATGACTTCTGATGTATCACCTAGACCATTAAAACAGCCTGTGGTATAAGATTATGTGGCTCTAAAACTCTGGGGAAAACAGATACTAAGCTAGTGATCATCCTAACATTATTATATACCTTCCATGTTATGCTGTCTTTCATGTGTGGATGTCTATGCATGTGCTGGTGTTTTAACTTTTAAAGTCAGCATTATACATTTGTATACAGACTAAAGTACTTAGTCACAGCAATCTTTAGTAAGTGTGCATAAAATACAGAACTGTGTATCAGAGTATTTCTAGATCTTTCACATAAAACCTCATAAATTAATAAATCTATAACTGTAAAAAGTAGGCATGATTACCAATTCACTGCCATCTTTTAAGGCTACTATTACTTAGATCCACACTAAGTGCAAATCTATTCATGCCATAATAAAAATAATGGTAAAAACCTTGACTTAAACTCACTGCCCTGGAATATCATGCATTGTAGGCCTCTTCTAAACATAGAGACTCAAAATTTGAAAAATGCTTTCCTTTCCATAGAAGTGCCTAGTTGTCAAGAAAACGTTTATTTCTCCAAATACACAGTCAAAGTTTCTGACTGATCCATTACTTCTAGGTAGTGATTTTTCTTCATTCATCATCATCGATAGTACTTTAAATATTTATAGTCAGTGACTGTTAAATTTTTATTGAGTTCTTAACCTTTTATGACTCTCTTTTCCTTTTTTTTTTTTTTTTTTTTTTTTTTTTTTTTTTTTTAATTCTAAATGTTTATTTCCCTAATACAGTACTTCTAAATTGTCTCTGGAGAAACACCTAATGAGTATGATAGAGAGGAGCATTTCCCTAAGCTTCTACGTATTATAGTTTCAAACCATTAAGGTTACAAAGACCAGCTTGTAAATAAGAAAAAATCCCTGATAAAACTAATGGAGGTAAAAACCAGTGAAACTTTTTTTTTTTTTTTTTTAAACTGATAAAACTAGAAAAAAGCCCACAAACTTTTTTTTTTTTTCTTCTTCTTTTCTTTCATCGTGGAATTTACCCATGGTCAGACATGTTCAGCTAGTGTAAACTGTGTTACATGGGAGAGAAGTGTGCATGGGTGTGCACGTGTGCACCCCTTCACTGACAAGGTATAAAGGTGGGTGAAGCTTGCGCTAATTCATGAAGACATGGTTGCTCTCTGACAGGTCTGGAAATGCTGTTTTCACTATTTTGTAACAATTCATGACACAGAAGCACAGGTAATACAGTATTCACTTTCACAATTCTATGTTTATACTGCAGTGTAAAGTGGGAGTTTGGGAAAAAGTTTAATCTGTGATTTAATTATTTCAAAGTTTTGATTCATGTCACCTAACTTGGGATGCTGTCAGTGCTGTTATCTGAATCCAAACTGGTCACAGTAGGGTCCCTTTATACTTAGTGAATAGGATTAATGCTTCTTAGAATACAGATGTGGAGTGCACTTTAAGGACATATACACTGCAGCCTGAAGATCTTATTTTCTCCTAATAAAGTACAAAAATACCAAGAGTGATGAGTGCAGATGAAGATGTCTACAATGTACATGGTCATGTGAATTGAATTAACGAGTGTTTGCTCACCCTATTTGAAAAATTAAGCTTGTGATTATCTGCCAGTTAGATTCTTCATCCCTTTCAATTATCTATCCAGATTGCTCAGGTAAAACTTGGGCTGATGTTAAGGGGCCAACTATTCCCAATTTTAGCCCTCCAAGAGGGTTCTGAAACTTCATGCCATTTATATACATTAAACCAGAAAAGAAATATTAGGCTACTAAAACTGTATTTTTGTCCATACATTGCCATTTCTTACTATCTGTATCAGTCCCATAGTATTTATAAGATACTTAGTATGCATATTGTAGTGGAATTATTCTTCTACCTCCTACATAAACACAGTATTATGTGTGATTCTACCCCAAAGAAAAGCAACTTTACATCTATTTATTGTTCTGCATCCAAAGATCTTAAAGCACTTTCAACTATGGAAGCTTCTGAGACATTTCTATAAAGGGAAAAGAAACAACACAACCCAAACCAAAATGGTAGCTCAGGCAGTTCTATATGTTGTTTATATGCCATTACCACGGGAGTTTGATTCTGGTAATCACATTTCTGGTAAATATTTCTAAAGATGACAGTCACATTCCTAGTAAATATGTCTAAAGATGACAGATGACATTGCAAACCCTAAAAGATGAGAAAGGCATATGCTAATTGGTTTTGATTGACCAGCAAGTCTAATTCTATGACATGAACCATTACCTCCAGTGAACAGAATCATTACTTCTAACTTCAGGGTAACTATTAGATTTGAGTTTTTTTCCGTGGAACCTTGTCTACCTGTAGCTGGAAAAGCAAAGTGGGGGATAGCAATCTGGGAAATAAACTGTAAATCAAGTGTTGTGCTGGGACTGGCTTAAAATGAGGTGGAACTTAGTGTATTTGAGTTACATTTGGGTGAACTGCTCTAGTAGTTGTTGATTTGACGGCTGATAAAGAGTGAAGAGTCCCAGTGGGCAACAAGCTGGTGAATCACAGCTGTCTCCTGATGTTCATTTGATTATAATCACAGCTTATGAATGTTATAATTGCGTTTAGGGGTTATTTGCTAGTTAGAGGATCTGTTTTTTTGTAAAAATAAGGACAGGCAGGAAGGACCATTGGAAGGAACGTGCAATGAATGGATTTCATTTATTTATGGTTGCCTTCTCAAATATTTTAACAAATGAAACATATCAACAAGGGATTCGTTGGTCATTTTAATGTGACCTTTAAGATAATCAAAAGAACAGAGAACCTGTCACACCACAGGACGCTAAAAGAGAGTGTCATGCTTAACCTAATATTATGAAGGTTGGGTAGGGGCCAGATATGATTATTCTCGAGTACACGTAAGTGTTAAACACCAGGGAGAAAAAAGAGCTTTTTAAGATGATGGATAAAATAGGCATAAGAATGAAAGACCGTTAATATAACTTGTCTAGGAATTAAATAATTTCTATTAAACAGAATAGAGAGTTTCTGCAACAAATTTCCAATAAAGCTGATGAAGGCTTTTAAGAAAAATTCATGCTGTAGACATGAAGATCTACGCTCTTTCGATTTACACTGAAAACTGATGAGTATTTTCTATAAAATATATTCCATTACATGTGATTAAAAAAAATTATCCTTACATATTAATATAGTGATGATTTGAAAATATTGTAAATTTTAAAAGCTTACATGCACAAAAGAAAGACTATTTTGCAGTCTACTTACCTTTCCTTGAGCTAGTAGAAGACAGTGATCCCTTAGCAGACAAAAATAATTTTTTTTTTTCACTCATTAAATTTCAATGGATAAAACCAAAATATTTTTTCAACTTCTATAAATTTTATAACAATTTAAAAAATGAATTATTTGTCTATGACAACAAGAGATATGGAATACAATTAAGCCAGTTTTCTAACTTGGCACTTATTAACAAAGATTTTATTTACACTGATAACAGTTCTTATTTTACAAAACATTTTTCACATACTTGGTTCTCAGGTAAAATAATTTACAATAAAAAACCCCACATTTTTGAAGGAATAATTGAGGCAAAGTGTATTTTAGAAAATTTAGCATTTCTTAAGATATTCTGTATAAATACTGATTAGTTTTTCAATCAGGCAGCAGCATCATCTTTTTCTAATCTCTTTTGCAGGTGAATCCCCTCCTTTTCTGCCCTACAGTTTTTATTTCAGCCACTTTCTAACATAATACGGAGCATATTGATAGCATGCTCAAGTGATCTCATTCATATCTGGTAGATGATCCAGGGATCTCACTTACTTTTTCATCCATCCATCCATCCATCCATCCATCCATCCATCCATCCATCCATCCATCCATCCTCATAAGAGTTAATACTTGTGGTAAATTAGCAGATTCCACAAGGGGGAAGTCTGTGTCAGTCTGAGGACACTATTCTTAAGATTTTATGGGTGAATCTACATTAGATGTTTTAGTTTGGATCAGGTGTGCACTTTTGGTGCATTTAACCATGCCTTCTGTCACATGGCAGGATGGTCTTGGACTGTGCCACTAGATTGCTTTGAAATGAAACCAAACCAGAATATGTTCTCTGTGAGCATAGCTCATGTGCTCCGACTGGTAATGGGACCTCAGCCAAGAAAACAGCCTTTTACATTTTCTTTAGCTATGCAACTAAATATGTATATTTTGAGTACATTTTTGCTGGAAGATGTTAAGTTACCATAGTATGCAAGAAAGAAAGATACAAAGAAGTTGCAGTAGGAAAATCATCATTTAGCTTCAGGAACTGTGAAAAATATGTAATTAGGATTTTACAACAGTGTGACACCCTATGAGAAATCAACAGCAATTGTGATGCAACATCTGGTTCTTCCAAAGACATACTTCCCAAAACAAAAGCTACTAAGAACCAACATGTAGACAGAATAGCAATGAACAAGAAGGAAAAGAGACATGGATTAGTTCCTGAATTCTACTTTTTTTTTTTTTTTTTGGTTGTTTTTTCTTCAATAGCACAAAGGAAAGTCTAACACTATACAAATTTTCTCTCTTTTAAAATATTTTTCAGCTTTTTGTTGCATGTTATAGATACCTATTTATCATACTAAGTGTCTCTGATGTACTATCATGAGAAGCCAAAAAGCCCGGATCTCTGACTGTGTGGTTAAAACCAGAAGCACTTAGGCAGCCCATGTAAGCAATAAGTGGTTTAAAATTTAAGGAAATGGTGATGAGTAGTGATTTTGTCTGAGAAACAAGCTCTAAGTATCAAAAGGCCTTTTATCTGGAATTCCATATGTTATTTCAATTACCATTGAGTCACTGTCTTCGGAGAAGATAGTGACTTGCTACCATGCATAACAAGAGTGAGTGAAAACACAGTTACTAGATAGGCAAAGGACATTTCTGTACACTTCCAGAGCATGTATTGACCATGAAAAGTCACAACTCATCCCTTCAATGTATGTAGGTATGGGAATCACATTATATGCAGCATTTCAGATTGCTCTCCCTCAGTACTAAACAACTAATGCTACTACAGCATGTGCAGTACAGAGTCAGTACCTCCATCTCTTTTTAAGCAACACCAGAGAAAAACAATGTCAGGTGTTCATGTAGCCTCAAATGTAGCTCCTCAAGGCTGAAATCCTAGCTCTTACTCTGATTTTCTTTGCAGTTGTGCATATAACCTCCTGCAAGCAGAGTCAAGTGATGTCCATCTGCATTCTGGTTTGGCAGATGAAGAAGTACATTAACTTTTCCTAAAGATCCGACCGAGGAGGCTTTTGTATGTCCAGCAGTGAGGTGTCTGCTTGCAAAAGATCTATATATAGCTTTATGCTTTATTTCCTCATCAGAAAAATGGGGCTAATCAGACTTTGCAAGCCTCAGAGGATTTGAAAGCCTTAACAACATACCCCTCCAATCTATGAAGTACTTACATATTATAGTAGCAGAAGTCATAAAGTAAACTTCAGGAAGCTAAATGTTAAGCACTATACAATACAAACATTTAATTTAGCCAAGCTTTAATATTTTTAATATATCTTGGGGAAGGAACAGCAAACAAATTTGGACCTTGGAGTAAAATGCAGCACAAGATTTATATTGCTTATGTGTTTCTTCTGATGTAAAATCTAGCAGAATTGGATTAAACATTATCACTTGCTGTTTAATCTTGGTTTTACAAGGTGTTGGTTGCTTGACCTGATTTTAAAGGATTTAAAACTCAAACCTCTTATCCATAATAGCGATTCTAAACTTCATAGCTTTGAACAAGGGAGAGGAAATAAGATCTGCTGCATAGTCGTTGAGATTAGGAGTCTCAGTAAGTATTCATTCCTGTCATGTTCAGAAAGATCTATATGGTTACACACACTGGGAAATATTATGTGCTATTCAGGCAATTGAAAACTGTGAATTGGACAGGTAAGTAGAAACTTGAGGTGGCCTGTTTTGAATTAGATGTATACAACCATAATGACAGACAGATCTCATGGTTCAGGTGAGGTAACCGAGAGAGAATAAAATAGAGTACTTAGCCCAATATTTTCTGAACTGCTAGTTGAAATTACTGTGGGGAAATAATAACCCTGTCTTGGTAGGAATCTTATTTTTTCATTTTACTCCTACTCAGAAATCAGAAGCTAAAAGCAGTTATTTAGCACTTTTTTCTTAATAAAAGGGGCAACGTGTACTCAGAGGTGGGGGGAATTGTTTGCATTAGCTAAAGAAAGATAATAATGACTAGTGATTCTTTCAAGACTTGTGCTTATTTATCAAAAATGAAGGAGCTTCTGCAAGCACCAAAAGGCTCAAAAAGCACAGAAAATCACTTTGCTTACGGAGCTAGGTGTCTTTATCCAGTCACCATCTGCACCTGAAAACCTCTATCTCAGGTTTTTCTTTGGACTGTGTTAAACATGCGTCTCTACAATTCAGTACTATCTTTCCTCGGTGAATCTGTTTTAAAATGGGTCATTTTTCCAAGTTATCACTATTCTGTAAGGATTTTCAAATCCCTCTGAAAAGCACTGTGTTGCAAGCAGCTCATGGTTGGTATAAAATGGACATTCCTATTTCCACTTCAGAGTTTGAATTGGTAACTAATCCCAGACACATTCCCTGTTAAATCTAATGCTAACTCTTAGCTCTTAAATATGCAGAATACTAAACCTCCCTTCTGATTTAGGAGTATAAGTACCAGATAAGGTCTTGTCCCAGGTTTTCTGTAATAAATCCTTATAATGTCACTGTGAGGTTGAAAGAAACTGTAAAGCTTTAAGGGGTGAGCCAGGGAGTGAAACGGCAGACCCATCACAAGAATCACCTGAACTGAGTTATTATCAATCCTTAGCAAGAATTGCATCGCTTCCAGTGAAAGATCAGATTAGTCTTAGAAAAACCTAAGTGCTTCTCTGGGACTTGCTGGCCAGAAATTGATGTGAAGAACTGAAACATGGGCTAGCAGTCAAGAGCAGCATGTCCTCTCTCTGGATGGGGCAGTAGTGGCAGAAGGCAGTAGGAGCTGGCTTGTCTCATGGATATTACCTGGGAAAACCACCCCATTCCCATTTCAGTATCTGACTTTGCTCATTAAAATTCTCCAGTTAGTAGGCAGAGGCATCAAGCCTCTCCCATGAAGCCCTTATGAAGAGTAAGAAAAAGGAAGGAGGCAGGGAGACAGTGGGAGAGAAGACAGGGGAGAATTGGAACGGTGATATGCTGCTTAGGAAGAAAGGGTGACAAAAAAGAAGCAAGAATTACAGGAAATTTAAAACATAGAAACAAACACCAACATAATACTAAAATTATTTCCTTTATAATATGCATTAACCCCCTGACTGTCATAGGACACTTTGGGACTGTCTCACTCCATTCATATGAAGAGGAAATGGCCTAGGTGAAGCAGTTTTGCTGGTTCATTTCACTTGAGACAACAGATAACAGCTAATCTTCTCCATGTCTGCCAGCAGCGAGGCTGCTTGGTTGCTACTCGCTTGCTGGAGCTGGGTTCTGCTTTCCTCCCTAGCAGGAGAGATAATTCGTGAGGGAAGCCATCATTTGCTCTCAAGCGATCACCAAGCAGCAAAATTTGCTCGTTACCCCTTTGAACACGCTTAAAACTTCACTGAGGACTGAACGTCTGGCCAGGCCAAAAAGTGATGCAGTATTTGCTAAATCCTTAATCACTGCCTTTTTCAAACAAGACAATTGCTCTATGGAGACATGGAGGAGGGGAGAAAAGGCTTTTCCTAGTGGTTAAACCTGAGAAATGTTAGCTGTACAGTGAGAGATCTTTCTTTTAAAAATGATTTAAGTTACATAGAATTTCTTAGCTCTTTAAACATAGTAAATCTACAGCATGGTACAGTAAGAGGTAACATGATTTGGCACATGTTCTCAGAGTGAGACTAGGGAAAGATTATGTCCTACAGTAAGGAAAAAAGGGTTTCTAGTCTGTTTTATATTGCTTCTTTATTTCTCAAGGAATAGAGAACAAGTGCTGGAATATCAGTTTTTCTGTACCATACCCTTTGAACCATCTTCTTTACTTCAAAAGACATTATTTTAAACAGAAACAATTAACATCCCTAAATATAAAAATGTTTTGGAAAATGCCCCCCCCAAAAAAAATAAAAAAAATTGAGAGCTATTTTTTTTTGAGTTGGCACCATATCCAGAACACATGCATTAAACATTATCATATATTATAAAAAGAAAGAACGATTCTAAAACTTCATAGAAAACAAGATGCTGTTCACTGCAAATTTCACCAGTATTATAATATCTTCCCCTCAGTTCCTGAAAACTCACAGGCAAGAAAACTTCTGAACTTTTACTTTTGGCAGAGTTCTGAAAGTTTAAACCCATGGTTCTAACAACTAATTTCCGTGTCATTTACTGGAATACATTTTTTCAAATGTCTTTGGTTTTTTTGTAATTTCGATTTTTATAATTTAATTTTTAGCTTGTTCAGCAGTCAACAAAATATAATTTGCATTATGCCTCTTCCCTCAAATTCCTGAAAGCAAACCTTTTCCTTTAAAAAAATCAATTTATATGTAAATTATCACCTATCTTTCTAGAGCCCTAAATATTTCTACATGCAAATCTTTTCAGCACAGATCCACAGTGTACCTGAATCTGCTCAGCATGCACTGTTTTTGATAATTCCAGTTTTATTTCTTTCAGTAATTGCTAGACTTCCTGAGTGAGGCAAACCACTAAAGTTACCAAGGCAAAACCCCATTTTTTCTTTAATGTAAATACTGTTTACATGCATGGACATAAAGAAGTGAAAGGGACACTAAGTCCTCCAAGATATTGATACTGGAATCCTATGAAATAGGCAGCACAAAAGGATCATCAGTTGCACGTCATATGCAATATCAAACGCTGAATGACAGTCAAACTTGATAGCACACCATCGAAAGAAGTTACCCTGAAATGAGCTCTGTGGCGGTGTATTCAGAGATGCTCTCTTATTTTACTATCAGTAAAAGTGCTTATTTCTTTGATTGCAACTTTTCAGGCTGGTTTCTAAGGATTTGAAAACTTGCATGGATACTATGCTGAGTTGTGACAAATCACTAGAAGTTCACTCCAAGTTAAGATACAAAGGTAGAAAGATATGTTTTCTTAAAAATATAACCTGCAATAAGAGTACATCTACAAAGATACAAAGTAACAAAGTACATTACAAGAAATGTAATAATATAGATTTTCTTTAGCTCTGCTACACTTTAAGTAGCTCTTGACACTGACTAATTTTCATTCCATGTGTTATCTCACCTTTTGCTGAATGCTTGAAGCATGAGTGTGCTGCTCCTATTGCTCTGGTGTAGATACAGCCACCCACAGACAATCTCTACTTCTATCACGAATAATTTCCTTTTTCATTTCTTACTTTCCTCCCCCTCTATTAAGAACGCATGACCGTAGCTGAACCACATAGTATCTCAGATTATCTACTCACTACTGTAATTCTGGACATGAATTACAGGTCACAGCTACTGTGCTATGTGCAGCTCTAGCTATTCTGTTACATCTGCCAATCTTTTGGGTACCCTAAGGCACCTCAAACAGGCACAAATGGCCAAGAAGGGAAACTGAATCAAGACCCAGGTCTCTCCTGACTAAAATAGAGCCATAGAATCAATATTGCATATAGACACCAATTTTTAAAGACCTAAATTCAGACACCTACAGTCTGGAATTGAAGATTGTCACATGAACATACTGAAACCGTCTTGAACTGCTCAGGCCTAGGGAAGGTCCTTTCTATCTCATGTAAATATTGTGCTACATCTTAAGCTGCAGATCGTGGTCAGAGGTGTGATGTCCATTAAGACCCTGAGTGGCCCCTAGTATTTTTATATTACTAATGTAATCAATTAAGCCAAATTAATCCTTTCCATCAGTTATACCTTAGAGATTTGGAACATCTCTGTAAACCTGTGCTGCACATCAAACAAAATACAAAGCCATCATTATTACATGAAAAAAAAATCAGTGAAGATGTGTATTATAAAATGTGTTTATGAACTGCGTTCCTTTCCTTTCTTTTCCCAAAGGCAGACTCAATCTGTGTCTCCCCTTAGTCTTGATGATTACAGAGCAAAAGTCATGGACAGCAGTACCATTACTGTTAAAGGGATTTTTTAGGGAATGCTAGTGGAGAAGCAAGTTATCTGCTATATAAACTGGATGGTCAGGACTTGAGACAAACCCCCAGCCACAACCATACACTTCCTGCCTCGGGAGTGCCCGCGTGACAAGAGCCTCAGAAGGGGAGGACTCTCTCTCAGCTTCTGGTGGAGAGAAGGGAGGTCAGTGCAAAAAACCCTAGGATGTAGTAATTTTGTACGCCCCCTTTACAGATTTAGAAAAACACGTTTGTTAAAAGGGAGATGAGAAATACATATTGTTGCTCTTGTCTTGTGAAAAGATGACTACTATGAAGGAGGAAAATTTGCAATTACAAGCAGATGGTCCTTGTCAGCTGGGGGTGAGTGGTCAACTTATTCTAAGACAGCAATGTTTAGAGAGAAATAGGAGTGAGACATAGGTTGCTAAAGATGTTCCTGTAAACTGAGAAACCGTCCACACTACTTAAACTCTTACAAAAGTTGTCATAACAGAAAATGTTAGCACAGCTGCCAGGGTTTGCTGGTGCAGGTAGAAGAGCAAGGGAAGCAGAGCAAGGCACAGCCAGCACACCAAGGAAAGGAGAACAGGGCAGCATAAGGCACCAACAAGGACATCTTGCAAAAGAATGAGCAATGCAAGGCATGGCAAGTGGGAGCCACCAGTGAAGAGACGGGTAGGGCTAGCAAAACCAGATCATGCCAGAAGGTCTATTCAGTTTAAACTGTGCTTTGCATACCAGGAAAACTAAAAAAATCTTAAACTATAGGTGAAGGTTGCAACGAGAAAGGGAATGCAATCAGCTCGTTCAGAGGGAAGGACTGAAAAACTGTTGCAGTTCTGCTTTAAGAGCTAATTCTTGTTACCCTTTCTATTGATTTCATTAGAATTTCCTTCTTTAATAAAAATATTGTTTGCTAAGCCATTTCACTGACATTTCTGAGTAGGAAAAAGTATTTCACTTGTTACCAAGAAAAGTTTATGGCTACAAGCTGATGGTTTAAGAAGACACTCATCAGTCTGAATGTTTCCCTCCCTGCTGTTAATCAAGTCTCAGCAGAGAGGAGTTTGTAGATGCAAGATGCTTTGTACAGATAAGAACTGATATGACCTGCAAGAGCAACATCCATTTCTATTATATTAATGTTAATGTTATGTGATATCACATTTTTAAGTACATTAACTTAATGGGGTCAGTCTTGGATGTCATTGTGTTTGTCTGCCCTAGAGTATTCAAATAACTCAAATATTCCTTCCTGATACGTGCTTGGCAATGTTAAAACATTTATAGTATCAAAATGTAAAGACAGAGAAATATTTCTTCTTTTCAAGGTTCAAACCAACTGTTCTGAAGAAGAGTATGGTAACAGAAAGTGTTTGGCAGTGATCTTTTTCAGTCTGCATCTTCATTTCATATTCATCTCCTTAAAAATACATTTAAGAGGGTGGAATGGGACCGGGAAGTACAGTGAAGTGAACTTTGAAGAGGTAACCTACTTAAAGACAAAAGGAAGTTGTTCTCCCTGGAAGCATTCCCTTGTACTGTCTTCCCTGTTCACTGTCAACATACAAAAAAGTTTTTAGCACCAGAGCTAATTTAATCTACATCCAAAAGTAACAGAGTGGCCTATACCTTCAAAAATATAAGCAATCAGCAGAGTATCTCCAAGTCAACAGAGATTTTCATATTCTGATCAGTAAAGTGGACAAGAGAGGAAGAAATGTATTTTAGTAACATGTTTTCACATCTTAATAAATATATCAAATTAAAGAATACTTCTTGTGTGTTTATCATGGCAAAGCATTTTTGAAAGATAAGAAAGTGTGATATTACTTTTTGTTACAGTGTGGTTAGATTCCTCTCAATACAAACCAAGTTTATTTCTAGTGTTTTATTTGAAAAGGATGACAGCTATTTGGGCTCAAATGTAATTAGCTTTAAAATACACTTATCAAGTATGAGCAATGACATTTTCTCAAAAAAAACCCCACCCCACCCTTTAAGAAAATTCCAACTGTAGACAAATTGATTGTAATGGGCACTTCTGTTCTTTAGGCCTAAGGAATATAGACTGGACTGAATAGAGGCTTTCCAGGCCCAATGGCTGGGTCATGGGGAGGTTTGTAGACAGATTCAAAATCCAGCTACTCACAGCGGGAGAAGTGACACCTCTGGAAAATGGTATGTGAAATGTATATCTGCATTATTCATTATCAGGTTAATCAATGGCAAATCCAATGGGCAATACTGATCTGTCATTTGAGACATCTGAGCCAAGTCCAGCAGAGAGAGTACAAGAATTCTGGAGACCAAGTGGGATATCTGACAGCACTAAATATTACATGAGGAGCCTATAGTTAGGCAAATGTTTCCCACTGTAGAAAATGTTGAGGACTGAAGGGAGGCTGAAATTTCAGTCTGTCTTTGGCTTAAGCTCCCTGTATAAAGGTTTCCTTTCTGATTTCTCTGTGCAGTCACACAGCTTCAAGAGGAGAAACATCAATCTCCTCAGGACCTCAGTAATACAGAGCTGTACCTATGTATACCAAAGTAGATACATAAGGTAGGTTTTTGGGGAGAGTGCTTCAGCTACAAACATCCACATCAAGAACACTGCTACGACAGCTACCACTGCTTCTGCCTTCCATATCATGACAGGAAACAGAAATCACCACTGTATTTTTTGAGAAATCCCACCCTTTTTGTTAGGAATGCTCCACCAATAACCATTAGCTGCAATTTACAGTGATTTGGAGTACCTACATTTTGCGCTTCTGACTTGGTCTATGCTATTCTGAGTGGTTGTGGAAAGGCAAAAGTTTAAGTGCAGAAAGTAAGGTGCATGTGATGGGAGCTCCAATTCTAAGTATAGAAAAATCATGCAAAACTTCATAATTACAATGTTGCGTGCACATGCTTAGATTTGTCCAAATCCTACTTAGGTCTTTTACTGGATCTTGCTTTTTAAAAAGCGGCTTAAAATAACAACATCAAGACTTTGCATCTGGGGTCTGTGACTATTCAGATCTTTTATAAGTAGGCATAGGATCATGGTCTAATACACTTTCACCAACAGGTTGGTGTCCTCAGGAGAAAATCACTTTGGTTTGCTCTCGTTATTTTATATGACACTATCAGTTTAAAAAAAGGACTAGTGCAAAACAGTACTATGAAAGCGATCAAAAGGCATAGCTGTTCTTCATGAGTGTAATAATTTTTACTAAACTTATGGAGCTTCTTATGCCTTTGAGACCCTCTTGATGTGTAGTACAGTCAGTGGAAATTTCAGCACAGGGATTAAGTACAGTTTTGTATTTAAAAGGTCCGCTGCCAAACTTCAGCACCTTATCTTTGTTCTCTTTTGGAGTGGCTTTAACAGACGTATTTTGTCTGCTCATCCGTATTCCTGAAACATGCCTTTCAGCACAGGAGTTGAGACAATTTTTAATTAAAAATTCAAATCTCGTGACTTCTACATTTAACAATATCATCTGTAGGATTTCTTTCCTCTGTTAACAGGGCTGTCCAGATGCTTGCACTCTCTCCCATGTCACCATACCTATCCAAAGACTGAAATAAATACTTTGGTTTACATAAAGGTCTTCTATAAAAGAAGAATCATTTTTATATGATCTGTTGTTATTTACAAACCTGAAAGCACCTTTCAGTACTTCCTAACAGTGTACCACAGCAGGAAGTTGATTTGCTGAATTGAAAATATTTTACCTGGACTTAGTCCAAATGGCTCAGAGGTGTATCAGAGCTTGAGAAGATACACATTTCAGAAGCTAACCAGGATGAAAGCAATACTGTGTTTCTGCATAATAGTGGGTTTTGAAGTGTCACCCATGAACCTCAAGTACAGGTAAGATTCCCTCCTGCATAAGCAGCTTCACCAGCTATGCTGTGAACCAGTTAATTGCTAGCTGCAGACTAATTCCTAGCTACGATTCATATGCCAGAATACAAATACTGCACAGGTTTTAAATCCCTGATTTCTCAAATGTAAAAATAGTTTGCTACCTTGAAATGTTTTATGCATTTTTGTGCTTTAGACTACACAGAAGTACTGCATATACACATACATATATGTGTAGAAAGTAATGTATTTACAGTTTTATAGCTCTATAACTTTTCAAAGAGGGATAGAAAAGAACTATTTAAGCTTAAATTCCATATTGGCACAAAACCAGGTGAGTATCAACTGGACATAAATTAATCTGGAAACAAAAGCACAGTTAATAGCAAATGCAATCAAGGAGTGAGACTCTATATGAGACTTCCATCAGAACTGGTGTTAAAGGGAAGGGGGCATCCTGCTAGCAGCTGCTGAAATTGCTGGAGGCTGGAGACTGCATTTCAGGCCCTGGGCCTCAAGCTTTTGTCTGTCTTAGGATGTGGCCATGAGAAGACAAGATGAATTCCTCTAGTAAATATTTGTAAAGCTGCAAGAAGTATTTTTCGTTTTACTTCAGTGGAAAATTTTACTCACACAATGGAAAGTATTATAAAGTATTAATCTAAACTTGTAGTTCTTTGCTGTCAGCATCAGTGTAGGCTCAGCCTGACTAAAAAAAACCCAGCAATGCTAAAATAATGTCCACTGTGGTCTAGTCCTGACTTCTAGAGACAAGAAAGGTTTGGGTTTTTTTCCTTACCATGGGAATACTCACATATCATTCCTCACTAACTGATTTTGAATTCCTAGTAGAGCTACTGTTCTTTTTAATTATTGGCATTTAAAGCTCTCACTTAATTTAGTTCTGAACAGAATAACACTGCTTTGTCTTTACCTCAATATTATACTTTTCATCTGATATGTGATAGTCACTCCATGGCAGTAAAGCCCTAAATTATGTTACAAACTCTGCTAGAAAGAATCTGATTACCAGACTGGTCCTAAATGTACTGTCCCACCAAATCAGAGTGTAAATGCATGGAAAATATTCTGTAAGTCTTAAGAATCACTATTTTTTTTTCAGAACAGGAAAGAGTTTTCTCATGGAGATAAGGCATTCACTGCTCAATTTCAATTTTATTTTTTCCTTCTCTCATTTTCCTCAGAATTTCCTGAAGTCTAGTTTCCTACAATGAAAAGTGAAGACTGAAAAATAACTGAAAACATGTAATTTTGTCAAAACTCAAATCTTAGGTCAGTGATGCAAATAGAAGGCTATATTCCCAAATGTTAAACAGACATAGGAAGAGAGCCGTCTCTGAGCAGCTAGATCCAAATTGGTTATTGTAGTGTGAAGATAAAACATAAAGCTTCCTATCTTCCTAACATCTTTAGTGGGATTGAATCCCTTTAAAATCACACTATTCACTTTTTTCCTTCCCTAAAAATAAATAAAAAAAAAAAAAACAAAACCAAACCAAAACCACATAAACACTACTGCTATCTTGGAAGGAATGTAACTGCTTCTCTTGAAAAAGTAAGCATTCATACAAAATTTTGCTTTCTGCATTGATATTACTGGTTTTGCTTTGTTTCAATCTTCTCTATGTCCTGACTGAAACCTTTATGTACACAACCCTTGTGTTAATGACAGAGTATGCAAACATATTAACTGGAGGGATCCTGACTTTTCAGTGAGAAGGTTGCATTTTCAATTCCTTCCTCAATCATCATCCAAGGAACTTAAAAACCAAGTAATTACTGATTTTCTGGACAATTTTGATTTTAATACTATATTTTCACCACCTTAGCTACTAGGTCAAACAGTGAAAGCCCCTGGAAAATAATATAATTTTGCAGTATTTGAAGAGTTGCTTTAACTGTCCCTTCCAAGTCAAAAGTCACCTCCAAAAGATGTCGCTGAAAGGAGATTCTGAAAGCTTCCTCTCCATTATTTCAAACTGAAATCTGAGAAGTGGAAAACAAAAGACGCTGTGGGTAGCCTCAATGTGAAAAAGTTACTGTATATGCAGGTCAGAAAATCAATGTAGCCCACAATTTACTGCTCTGAGCTTTTACTCAATTTAACTGCTTTGTGCTGAGATTAGACATTCATTAGTGATGTTTCACTTCATATAAAGATTCCTGAAACCCAATGGAAAACAGATCTATTCTTTCAACATCTCCTATTTTTACCAGTTGTTTATGTAGAAACATATTCATTTACAGGTGAAATATAGTCAGATATTCTTGATCTTCTAATAACACATTTAATTTCTCCTTAAAGTTTCAGCTTATTTTCATCCTGAAGAGTAGAGAAACATTTATTACTTACAGTTTCAGGACTAGACTTTAAATCTGCTCCTTATCATGTAAACCATAAGGATGTCATAACCAAAAATCTGAATATTCTTATTTCCCATCTGAATCCTACAAAGCCTCCTACCATTCCACCAGCATATATGGTTTTAAGAGAAGCAATAACTGAGACACTAACATCATCAGATTTTCTGTGCAAGTTTCTGCTGGCCTCAGCATTGCTGGATTACTAAGCGGGGCAAGAACAACAAAAATGCTTCCACTGACATACCGCACCAAGCCACATGCTTTTGTTAATATATGTAGTTGCTCTCCTTCCACTCCTTTCTCTCACTGACTCTAAGGATTACCCAGGTAGCTTTCAATGCTGTGTGTTGCCCAGGGAAAAAGCACTGTGGTTTTGATTCATTCAGCATCAGCAGTCTTACATGATGCTCTGCTGATACCCACTGTTATCTCCTCTGTTAGAAGTCTCTCTGCTAGTGCTACTCTTACACATATCCTTACGTCAACCAGCATGCCCGTCAGGTTCTCTCACCAAGCCCAGGGCTGTGCTATTACAGCTTTTCTCTATTTATTAAGTAAAGTCAGGAACAAAACATAGATCCATGACTTTCTTGTACAGAATTGTAATTTACTGTGTTGGGATTATTCAGTCACAGGCACAAAAAATCCAAGGATTTAAGTTTCTTCTGTTAATATTTTTATTTTTCTGAGCCTGTGTTTCCATTAAAAATGCTTCAGATCAGCAAAGCTTCTAGTGTGTCTAGCTCTGAAGGTGGTCAGTGCAGTTACTGCAGAGATCACAGCTCAATAAAACAACTAACACAGTCTCAGATGTATATTTTCTCCATTTAGCTTCATAATAATAATATAGGTAGAAAATAAGGGGAGACAATGACAATAAAAAAACATGCACAACTTCTGAGCTTGTATTTTTCCTCAGCTGTATCATGTTTCTGTGAAGGCTGCAGTTTAGGTTAAAAACTTACTTCAATTTGTAATATGTGAAAGAGAAGGATTTTAATCCTTCTTTCCATGAAAATGCAACCTCAACTCCAGAGCCATAGCCTAACTTCTATAATCGTTTGGTTTTACATACTTCAACTTTTCTAAAAAAAATATTCACCTTCAGCAAAAAAAAAAATAATCCTGAAAGTCTTTTTAGTTGGAACCTAAGAAAATGGGAAGATGCTAGAGTTTGAGAAGAATATCGAGTTACTTGAAAAATAACAGAAAAGCCCCCAATTTTATAGTATCTTTTGCTAACAACAAACAAACAAAATGCTAAAGAGACAAAATGCAGTACATATATAAAATGATGAGTCTTCAGTGAGTGAGCCTTTATTGTGACTAGTGTCTGATCATGTTTCTGTGTTGCCTGAGCATCTCTGCTGCTACCATTCATTTAAAAAGCAATTAAGAATACATTTACATGATTAGGTGACTTGGCTGTCTATCCCAAACTCATTCACAATATGTTGGTTAATATGCCAAATTGACATGGATGCCCACCCACTCTGTTACAGTCGAATACCACTTTCTTGATGGAAGATGCTTTCTGAAGTATTTCTTGATTATAGCTGGTGTGTGATATATTCTGGTTCCATTCAGTACAAAGGCAAACAGCCTATTTTATATGGTTTTCTGCTTAAATCTTCTAATTATTGGAAATGGCTAGGATCAGCTTCCTAAATCTTCAGTTATCACGCAAAATAATCAGTTTGATTTAGCATCAAATGGGACTGAAGCACTCATAACTCACTGAGGATGGGATTTATCTCATCCACTTGTAGATTTCTGTAGACACCTACAATAGATTTAGTTTTCCAGAGCTCCTTTTTTAGTGGTAGTGAGAAGTAGGAACTTTTACAGAGAAATTAAAGTAGTCTGTATAAGAGCTCTACCTAAGAAATGAGGGAAACGGTACTCTAGATGTGCCTATTCTTCTTTTATAAAGGGAGTTTGAATGACCACTTCAGATACTGCAAACACATTCGAGATGTCTACATAGACAAGAGGCCTCCTTTCAAGGATTTTTGCTGAAAGGAGAGGACTTTTGAAACTTCCTCCCATTCTTTCCCTAATGAATAAGTGTTTACAGTACCTTTCACAACAGAGTCAAGCAGGTTAATTTGAACAACTGATTTCGGAAGCTGCACTCACTTCACTAGCAGTTTGCTACCAGCTCTGCCCAGCTGACACTGTGGAGCGGAAATTTTCAAAATTACTGAGTCTTTAGAATCGATTTCTCATCTGCTACCTTTATTCTTCATGCATTTGTCTTCAGCCTTAGTATGCACTTGAATGTTATACCAGTGTATGTGAAAAATCAGTGCACCTTTGTAACATCCATAACTGTCTGGATACATACCTCCTAAATCTTTTTATTTGCAAGAAAATGTCTAGAATTAAATAAAGATGTTAGTGTCTATTCTCCTATGTCACTGCACTCTCTTTTAATACTACAAGCATCACTTCTACCTGTTAAATTAGACCTGAATAAACAGTCACCCTCACCGTAACATAAATATGACATGGGGGAATATGCTTATTCTCATAACTTAAATTTTTTTGAGTCATTTCTGTTTAAATCTATGGTTCTGGCTCTGCATTTATGTCTAGATTTGTACAAAATATGCAGACAGAATGTATTTTAAAAACACATGCAAGCAGCTACTTTATTCCACCAATATAATACTATATTGGCAACATGGGAATCGAAGGGAGCCTAAGGTAATGATCATTTACTGTTGTTTTTCTTTTAGAAATGCATCTCTTGATTCAACAAGGAAAAACAGACAAAATGTGATGAATCTCTAGGTTGTTTTTATTTGGCTTATTTATTCTTCTATGCAGCCTTCAAGTTGATTAATAGCATTACATTAAAATAGCTAGGTGGTGGCAGTCTTTGTTGCAAAACAAATGGATCAAATTAACCATCCTATGTACTACAATTCTGGACAACAAAGTGCCAAACAGTACATGGGTGGGTTCAGCACTTTTAAAATGCTCTGTATATATCTTAATGCTTACTCCAGCCATTGACTGATTAGACTTTAGTTATCATGTAAAAGGATCAGCCCCATTACAAGGAAAAAGAAGAAAAAAACCAGCTATCAAGTACTTGGACCTCTATTAATATTGCCTGAGAAACACTCAGTATAAATGAGAGCCTGAAATGAGGGACAAAGGTGAACTTTTTCAATGCTAGTAATTAATTCTTGCTTTGCATAGGGTAATTGAGGGCAATCATAGATTACTGTGTGTCATTTCATTACTGGGCCATCAGATGGACTTCTATTTGTATACTGTGGCAAACGTGTTAACCCATGAGTACCTTGGCTGCTGCACCCATGTTGAAGATAAAAACCTCCTTACCCTTCCCATCAGTTCCATCTTCCTTTTAAATGTTGTCATTTCCCTTTCACTAGTTGTACTCTCTGCAGACCTACCAAACAAATAAATAAAATCCAGAATACCATGTTTTCCTTTGCTTTAGGATGAAAAAGAACAGGAATAAAATAAAAACATTCTGGAACAGCACTAAATATGATCTAACATTATAAGGAAATTTCCTGCCTAGGATTGTCATACTATTGTGATCACTGCTGTCACAACCCTTAGCTTCCATTCCTAAGCCTGTGCAAATCCCTTACCCAGCTGCCCAACCCTCAGAAGCAGGCTGTGAAGAAAGCCAAAGGCAGCTGAGAGTGTAACAGATACTAACTAGAAAAATAACAGGTCTGTGATGGAAATCAACAAAAAGTTCCTAATTTCTTCAAGATTTTCATGAACGCCACTACAACATAAAGTACAACTTCATTGACAGCTTAATCCACTTGTTCTGCAAAATTTGACATATACTTTTTTTCCACAGACCTTTCTGTTAAAACAGTAATTTATCACAATTAAGAGAGAGGAACATTTTCTTGGTATAACTGATTCACTATTGTTTTCCATTTACCAAAGGGTATTATCTTAGGCCTCATTAAAGCTTCCAAACTGTTGTCTGATGTTTCCAAATATAAGGTATTATCCAAAATGGTGTTGTATTGGGCAAAAACCCTGGATTCTCCACTACAACTTTTATTATCCTTCATTCTCATTAGAAAAACTTCCAATGTCTTCCAACTGTACACCCTGATATACTACCAATATACTTTTTTCAGCTATAATAATGCTATTGAATTAAATGAAAATTACACTTTTTAAAAAAGAAAACTGAATTTAACACTATATGTTTACCCAGGAAAGTTTAACATAAAATATGACCATAACATGCATTTATTTTGTCAAATGGCATGATGTATTTCTTCAGTTAAAAAGGGCTTCTGTTTGAATAGATAACAAAGCAAAACATGCCTTGATCTCTCAGCCCTTGAGACAGCGAGGCCTTGTAAAACCAGAAAACATGCAGTAACAAGGGACTAGTACATTATGTTGCTTGGACAGACTCTTGTTAATACACTGCTGAAATATTTATATATTTATTTATAAAATGAATTAAAATCCATCATCAATGAAAGACAGAGGAAACAAAATAAGACTGTTCCCGAGCAGGGGTAAGACTATTTGACTCAAATGAACTTTATACCATGATTCTTTTTCTGATGGGGGGGATCAAGAAGGATGCAAACAACAACTTCCAAAGCATCATCATATCTGGTATGCCTCTCTTATAAATTACACAAGAAATCAATACTTAAGGTAAAGCTGTTGAAACTGCCTGGTACTAACACATGAGTGACTCTAAATTAATCACAGATTATCGATCATCCTATCCCTAGAACAGCATCAGTAGGGAATAAACAACTAGTTCAGTTTGTTGTCAGTTCTGTGAAATGAAAAACTGGAAAACACACCCTACCAAATGGACCTTGAATATAAATCCTTTCGGAGGACCTGTACATTATTTTCAGTCTGACAAGCACGCCTCAGCTGAAGGATTTATATAGTGTCTGCTTGCAGCAGAGGCAATGGACCATAATTACCTGGATTGAGTGTTGCTCTAAAATAGCACAATGGGGAGATAATATTTATGAATCACAATTAATATGGTCCTTTACACACAGGTGGATCATGGAGCTGCTGTTCTTCAGTGCCCCAAACTGTAACAAAATGATCCATAGAGCACTGCAGACCCTCTCCGCAATCTGAGAGAAATAAGAGCAAATTAAATGCAGTTTTAGTTGAAACCCATCTCTAAACTACAGCATTAATCAAATGCTTCTGTTGACAGTGATTTAAAAAATTGTTTAGGAGAAAAGGGACAATGCCTATTACAAAATGTAGTTTCCTGACATCACTGCAGCTTGTCTGACATATGCGTGGATATGCATATATATAGATATATGTATGTATAACCACCATTTATCAATTCAGAAATTGCAATTCATTCATTATAAACAGATTTAAGAATCTCTCCAAGGGTCTCATCGTTAGAGTTCTTTGAAATCATATGGGAGAAACATATCAAATATCTTTTTCTGGTTTCCTTTCACGGAAAGCAGTGACAAAAATAGCCTAGGGGAAAATATTTTGTGTCCCTCAGCAATGGCCAGCAGAAAGATGGTACTGTCAGAAACTCAGTCCCTCATTTGCCAGAGGCTTGGTGTCTCTCAGATAATAAATAATAAATAATGATATTACTGCAAAGATTGCATATACTTAGTCATCTGTGAGAATCAAAAAAGCTATCATCTGTTCCTGATTCCACACTAATGATCTAAGCAAAAGCTATACCTCCTCCTTTGTGTTCTCCATAAGTAATAATTTAATATGTAGAGGCAAGGGGCATCACAGGAAAGAGATTATTTTCCATGAAACTTGAAAAAAGATGATCGGAAATTATAGAACAGGGCACAGCTTAACTTCAGTAAACAGACACACAAATAGTCTAATAAACTGATTACTTGTGTCAGTTAACTTATCCTAAAATATTAGTGTTCAAGAAGAAAAGAAAAAGAAAGAAAAAGTCTCACTTATGAGGTTTGTGTCCATAATGCTTAGGGAGAGTTAGTTAGAAAGGTCCAAAACAGATCAAAAGATCCACCTAAAAAACAAATGGTGTGGATGAACAGTGGTTGAATACTCAAGCTGATGTCCTGGGTCTCTTTTATTTAGCAACATCGTTATCTTTGATGGTGAGGGCTATTCTAACAGCATTTATTAATATTTAGTTAGTGCAGTAGTGTGGAACAGAAATCTTAATTAATGTTTCCCATGTATATGAAGTTGATATTTCCCAAACAAACAAAACCCCCCATAAAACTATATTTTAGTCAAAATTTAATCAGAAAATTAGCATTAGTATTAGTAATAGACAAAAAAGAATGCAAGACAAATTATTTTTAAAGAAATGAGCTCTACTCATTCTGTTACTGTAAAAGCCAGCAGAGGAACTCTCTAAGACTCATTTTGGAGTTTTAGAAGGCAGGCATTCTTTACTGCAGCACTGGGTGCACACACGTAATAGCTTCACAAAGGTGAGCGTGCCCCCATATCTAAAAGTGGCAGCTAATATACAGTGAGATTATGCATATTCATAATTTTTCTGAGAAATTAGTTATATATGCATAAGATTTCCTGGAACTAATTACAATATCTGCATCCTAATTACGCATGCAGTTTCTTGCTGGGTGGTGGTCTCAGGGGGTCCCTGGTGGTCACTGCCAGTCTTCCTCACCATGTCTGCTGCCTGACCTCAGTG
Source organism: Athene cunicularia (assembly GCF_003259725.1). Taxonomy (NCBI): domain Eukaryota; kingdom Metazoa; phylum Chordata; class Aves; order Strigiformes; family Strigidae; genus Athene; species Athene cunicularia. The sequence continues at coordinate 53,822,763 of NW_020799091.1, read as the reverse complement.
CTCACACGTGCTCACAAAGGTCTGCTTAGGAGGTGTTGTGCAGCTGCGCTGTGTCTTGAGCTGGTCTGTTTTAATTTGTCCTGACCATGTTCCTGTTACGTTCAAGAATAGGCCCCGACTGTCTTATTTATTACTGTCTTATCTTCAAACCCCTCTCTTCTCCACAAAACCACCAACCTTCAGCTGTGTCTGCACGTAGCAGAAGCTACATTGATACTGATCTAATTTATTCCCAGTAAAAAAAAGTGTTTAGCAAGATGAAAAAAAAATGTTATCAAGATGTTTTGGCTCACAATTCTTTTTATTAAACAGCATTGTTTTTAATTTGCACAGAGAAAAAAAAAAATTCAGTGTATTATGAATTAAGAAATTTTGATTTCACTTGATTTTTTTGAAGTCAAAAGAGAGGACCCATTTTTTATAACAAAAAGAAGAATGTCAAACTATTTGAACCTCTTTGACACTTAACACTGTTAACTAAACAGAAAGTCTTCAGTGAGGTGTTTTAAAGGGCCAAAGCTCTCAAAAATAAGAATCATATCTCCACAAACAACCTGAAATGCTCTAGGACATCCTCCTTGATGCTACCTTGCTGTAGCAGTGTGGCTTAGAGAACCATAAGGTACTCACCTTGAAGACAACAACAGTAGCTTCAGTTCTCAGTATTAACAGTTCCTCATCATCCCTCTATTCAGCTACACTAGTAAGTCACCATTTGGGTTAGCCTGAGCCATCTTCCACAGTGACTTAAATTAATACAGCTGGTTTGCACTGAAACAGAGTGGGAGGATTCCCACAAGCTGTTTCTGGGCCTCAGCTGCGGGGGCTGTAATGATTACCTAGAGAAGCAGCAATAAACAGCTGTGAAAAGTAAATTCAAACTGTTCTAGCTAGATCTTGTTGGTCTCTACACTGACTTAATCAGCATCATCCTAAGCACAGATGAGTTCTTATGATTTAATTCATCCAAAGAGCGAGGAGGCTGGCCTGACCTTTCTTAGCTTATAAAGCACAATGAAATCATAGTTTACTGCTTCAGGGGAAAAAAATAGCAAAAGATTAGTTTTATAATGGAGACTTAATAGTTTTGACAGGGTCACAGAACATATCTCATTTCCAACTTTCATCTTCCAGCACATTCTTTTCTTTACCTTAATAGTGTACAGCTGTAAAACTCAAATTGTTGCTATTTAAAGTAAAGGAAGACATGAGGCTGCAATATCAACGAGTTGCTGGGAGTCCATGGAGAAGATTTTTAGAAATAGATGTGAATTCTTTAATTCATACCCTAGAGAAATCCCCAACACCAAAGTTTCAAAACCTGATTTGTTAAATGCACAGAGAAACAATAAACCTCACAGGGATGAAGGAGCAAGTTGTGAAACTTTAACAAGATCTCCAAGGAAGCTTAGACAAAAAGGTAAAGAAATGATGTTGCTAAAACAAAAAAACCTAGCTGAGGTAAAGTTTCACTTTCATGAGCTTCATCTGAACCCTAGATAAATTGGGCAAACTCCGACTTCTCAATAAAACAGCTTCTCTTAGTTGAATGATAGTCTTAAAATGTCAAACATTTTTTAGAAACTCTACTAATCAGAACTTTGAAAAGTAGAACAGAAGAAGATGCTATAAATTGAAATAACAGAATTCTGTATACCACTGTATTTTCTTTTATCATTATGACTTTAGTTGATTTGCTTACAATTATCTGTTTTTACCTTCTATCTTATGATTATCTATTGCTTTATGAAGGCTGTAGGGATTTCACATAGAAAATACATGAATACACTATGCAACTACCCTATATGGGATCCATACTTGCCTAGTTGAAAGAAGGTTCAAGCATTTGATCATTACAGTAAAAATATTTTTTTTTTTGTGCAAGTAAAAAAAAAATTAAACGTGCAAGTGTCTAAGGTCTGAGAATCAAACTTTTCCTCCTTCCCTCCACCCTCTCCAACGCAACCCAAGCCTATCAGTACCTGGCAATTTGTTAGTGTTATTACAGCTAGCAAGAATGAGGGAAACAAAAGACAAAAATATCTTTTTCCTGGAAATATAAATGGATTCAGAATCAAATTTATGAAAAAGTAAAAATCGTGCTGTACTACTTCTGTATGATGCACTAAATATTTTGTGACTGGAGCCTGGCAGACAATGTTTTTGTGCTTTGTTGGCAAATCACGGGAAAGAATAAATCAGTTTGGACCAAATATTTTATTAATTTTTAATCAAGTACAAAAAAGGTATTTCAGGTATTTCATGTTGAAAGCGAGCCCTCATTTGAAAAAAAAACCCTCCAAATTTTTTGTTAAAATTAAAAAAATAAATAAAAATATTCTGGAACACAAAACTGAAATGAATTGAAAATGAAAATTCAGAGTTTATGACCAGCCCTGGCTTCTAAGTCAAACTTAATGTTGTATTGTCTAAAAAGAAGAGAACTGAATCAATTCCTTTTTCTGTCACGTATGTTGAAGCTGCTTAATTTTAATTTTTTTTTTTTTTTTTTAAATGATGTTTCTCCTGAAACTGTGTATGAAGAATCTTACTTACACAGACAGGAGAGTTGGTTTAGAAAACATTTAACTAAATTTATGTCCAAATTCCCATAGTCACAAGGAGGACTTCTGGATTCATTCAAATTCTAGAAGAAAAGAAGGTGGTTAACTCTTCCCTGACTTGACCTCCTTAATTTTAGCTCATGCATTTAAACCTGTATGGAAGTCCCACAGATATTACAAAGAGATAAACAAAATATTAACATAAGATGTTCAATACACTGTGTCCTGATCCGCTCAGGTTCTGATTTTCATAATCCCCCATAGGACTTTCAGACAGTGCAAAAGATCTGCCACTCACTGAGCACACTTGAAGGGGTAGGTAGTTCTAGCCTTAGGATACAGCAATAACTAAATGTTAACGCCCCACCCATATTTTCTCTTCTTAGTCACCTCTGGCTGCTGACAGCATGTAAGGATCTGTAATTTCCACACCCACAAATGGCTTTCCTCCATCCAAGACTGAAACGTGGGGAGGACAAGAAACAACACTTGAGAGACTTTTCCTCCTGCACTTTCTTTTTGTGAAGAATTGGCTGAATCAGTATCGCCTACTGCACTGTCAAAACGTGTATGCTCATGCACATTAGGCATTCTCAGAATACTGGATTTCTTCATTTATATACCATTTAAAAGACTTGTAATGATGAAATTTAAATGAAGGGAGAAGAAAGAGCAATAAAATACGTTACTGGAGCTGTAACAGGTTTTGTATATTTTTCTTTTAAAATCATCTTACAGGGCATCTACTTTTAGGTAATCATTTTACAATTTTAAGGCAGGAAAATCATGTTTCTCCTTTCAGTATTAGATATCTGCCTTCTAAACAGAGAAAATATTTTTTTTTTTTTGCATATGGTAGATCTTAATCAATCCAATGTTTTAGACTGCTATTCAGAAAAGTTTGATCAGCTACTCTGTAAGAAAATCAAAGGAATGCAGTTTTCTTTCCCCGAGTAGTCTTACGTTCATGACTGTAGATAACCTATATCCTTTCTCATGCTGCCTCTCCCTTTGCCAATTTTTTGGTGACTCAGAACAACTCTAGCTGATCTCTGCAAGCTCCAACTACCCAGTCAATATCCTGAGTGGGTGAAAGATTAATTATTCCCATTGAGATCAACTATGTCAGGATAGCAAAGGCCAATTACAGACAAAAGCTATCATGGAGTGATCACTTCCAACCTCCTGCCAACACCAATCCCAAATGCAAAGGAAAACTTTCTTGCTGAAGTGAAAAGGCACTAGTTTAAGTACCTCTTATGTAGCCAGGACACTGGTGTCACTTTTATTCATTTTCCACGACTGAAGTATAGGCTTTGCTGATCTGTGTGACTCATCTTGCAAGCAGCAGCAGGCACGTATGGTTCCCAAAGCAGTGGTAATGCTAGGTGGGGAGGCAACAGACGGCATGTCAAACATGCTTCTGGTATGTGAGGGGAACAGAGGTTGTCAGGTAATTGTGACTTCAAAAAACTGGTTTGCATGCTGCTTGTTGACAGCTGTTATTATGACATCTAATCCACAGTAATTTGCGGGGGGAAAAGCTCAGCCAGGATCCTGCAGTCATTCTGCTAAACCCACTTAGTCGATTACCTCGAGCTGTAGTTCCCAGAAATTTACATTCTCTTCTATTTGTTTGCATGAGAGCGAAGTAAAAATCTTGATCAGTGAGTGGCAGCAAAAAACACCCCAAAAAGTTGAGAAAGGAAGGAGGAGAAATAAAGTTGGGGGCATAATATGCGCCAGCAATCCTCACTTGAGGAGTCACTGCTGGAGGCTAACAGGGTAGTCCCTTAGGGAACTTTACTAAACGGACTAATTTTGAACAGTGTTGAATTGAGTTTAATACTTTGCTATCTCCAGTGTCATACAGTATTACCTCCACACAAGATAACTTTTCTGCTTCAGTCCTACTGCCATCACTGCTTTGATTGGAGGACATGGGATGTCCAGTCTTCAACATGCTTTGAATTATAACAACGTTTCCTGTTGGCTCTGGCTAGTTCATGTCCATTTCTGTTTCCCTGTTCACAGATGCTCCATGTGATGAAGATATTGGATTTGCATCTTATTTAATATAACTGCCTCTTTTTGAAGAACTTGTACTTTGAATAAAAATACCAAGGGTAAATTCAGTAGGCAAAGGAGTTACTTGGGTCATTGCTGACACTGGTTCATCAATTAATACATAATTAGTCACATGAAGAGGAAGAGCTTCTGAAAAAGGCTAATCTAGAGTAACGAATAGCCTGTTCATAATGGCACTCTCTTCTCATACTGGAGACCACAACCCTACCCATTAAATCCAGTTTCTTACTACTGGTTTTGACCAGGAACTCCATTAGGGAGCTGAGGCAGCTTTGCCAGCAAAAGCCTTCTTATACTGGCACAAACCAGTAATGAGCTTCTGTTTCAATTAGTTGGATTTTCCAACTAAAATAAAACAAACAAAACATTGTCACAAAGTTCTTGGCCACTTCTAATATGCACAGAAAAACTCCTGGACCAATTCCATCTCTAACACTAAGACCAGTTACAAGTTAATGTATTACAGTTTGCTTGAACTGATTTGAGCATTAATTCACAAACTTCAGCAGTAGGTTTGACAGGTATACTGCTCAGCCGTGCTGTAACATTACCCCAATAACTGTGTCACTGCAAGCATGTATCTAGCCAGTAATTGTCATGGTCCTTGACGGGATTGGGAATAACCTATCTTTCTATTCTGGGTCCTGAGAAGAGACATAAAATAATCTAAAACTCCTTTTCAAAACTGATGGGTTCTTTTTCACAACATCAGGATTTGGAATGAAAAAATCTACTTGATTAAGGATTCATCAGCAGTGCAAGTCAAGCCATTCACTGAATATCAATTAGCTGAAGAAAAATCAGTTTCAGTGCAGATTAACCTTAAAATACCATTGCTAGAATGAAGTTTCAAGATGCAAATACTGTATGTTAGTGGTTGGTCTCCTCAAAAAAAACCCAAAAAACCAACACCCAACCCACAAGATCTCGCACAGCTACAGGCTCTTTTGTGACTAATGTGGGGTTTGTTCAACATGAAATCTGTGACCTTACAGCCTTGACTTTCTCAAAGAGCGCCCAAGTGAGATTTTAATATATGTCTAATAGAATGTAAGATGACTACAGTGTAAATGAACATTAGTTAATTCTTTATGCTTATCATAACGTGTGATAAATTACAGAAGATCTGAATCACATAAGATTTACACCCAAGCTCTGTAGGAGAGGAATCCATTGATTCACAAAAATCAGAATGATGAGATGAGGTAAATAAGTAAACAGCAAACAGAATTCTGTCTTTCAGCAACCATAATGCTATATTGTAAGAAGCAGGTATATGTGGTTTAGGGAACAAACATCTGATTAAAACTAATTACTAGAAATAGCACCTCTATTTTACAATGTTAGCATGATGAATTTCTATCAGCTGTATAATTGAAACCCAAGCCTCATGTCAATTCAGAGGATAATTAGACAAGCTCCCTATTGATAGTCACAGCAGTGACTCAAACACAAGCATACAAAAAAAAGAATTACTGTTATTTCTCTACAAGAACAAACACCAAGCCTGATGCTATGGGTACCCTCATGTATGCCATCTCAACTTTGAGCATTACAATTTTATTCACTGCATGTGGTTCTAGAAAGTCACATCATATGTTAAAATTCAATTTCAAGGAGTGTAAATATTTTAAACTTATGTCAATAACACTTTATTTTATGTGAAACAGACAAAATGGCAAGACGCCTGTAAATAAAGCCAGTATTTCAGGGGTATGTCTTGGTAGGAACTGGGGAAAACAAACTGGCAACAAAATGACAAATATTTGGACATGTAATTCAGTCCAAACAATGGTTTGATCCAGCAAGCCCTTCAGCTAATACAGAATTTGTATGTGTGGATAGCTGAGCTGAGTTCAATTAAATGTTTTGGGACATTAGAGATTACACACATTAGATAAAGTCTGAAGAACGGATGTCACCATTTGCAATATAATGTTTCTATTTTAAGGTAGCTTTTAAAATTCACCACAATTTGCTTAATACTTTATCCAATTAATGAAACAACATGGATAGATTCTATTTGGAGTCAAATTCCATTAATACACATTTATTTGCCTTGGTTTATCTCAGTGAATAAATGTTTGTAATTTTTAATGTTTCAAAACATTTAAGTGGACTTTAAAGACTGTGTTACTGGTCTAGATGCTAAAGTGAATCAGAGTAATACAGTTCTGATGGTTTTAATTCTCAGCTGAGATCGATTTCATATTCACAAATACATGAGTCTTCATAAATTACTGACACATAATACGTGAACTATACAGTACTACTAAAAATGTATGATTAGAAAGAATATTTTTTTTAAAAAAAGTGGTTGTACACTAATCATACACAATACAATTGTTCCAAATAAATACCATAAATATTAAAAATGTTGAGGCTCATTTTCCATCTATTTAGAATACTGAGCAAGCATCCATTATGAGTCTTTTGACACTTTTGAAAAGTGTTTAAAATTGACGATGAAAAGTGAATTATGCATTATGGTTGTTACAATTCTGTTAAAATTGTGAGACACTTATAAGTGTAAAAATATAGCCCTTAATATGACAGAAGACATAAGCTGAGGCTAGTGTGTCAAGCTAAAGCTATGGAAAACATATGCTGAATAACTTTTTTTTTGCTTTATTAGAATTTGGAGTGGAATTATCATTCACAGCAGGAGGTGGTTTAGAGGTCTGATGGCTTGTTCTGATCAAAACTGTCACAGAATAAGATGATCTCTTCCAAGCAAAAAGACCAAATTAATTATACATTCCATTCCATTCCACTAGTGGATGCAGAACTGACAGCTTGTCCAGTGGTCCTTCTAGAAATAAGAATAAGTTATTACTGATTTTTACTTTTTTCCCCAAATCTGCTTTTGTCTGTTTACTGAGTAATAAAGCCTGTAGTGAGTCAGGGATTCTATTATTTCATTCATTTCTTAGAAATCAAAAAATCTGGAACTACTGTTTACTTTAATGCTAAACCTTTATCACTTCTGCTTCTTTAATTTTCAACCTTGGGGATTCTCAAACACTTTTTTTTAATAGAGGTAATTTTACCTCAAAAATTGTCTCTCAAAATCCCATTAATCGATTCTTAAAAAAAAACCCCAAACAGTTAGGAAACCCGATTTATCACTGTTAATAGAAAGATTTCTTGGACTTCACCATGAAGAAATCTCTGCTTATAGATCTCACCTCCTTGTTCAAGATCTTACATGTCTCCAGAAAACAATGAGTCAGATACCTTAATGACAAGGCACTTCAAGTTGTTGAGATTTAAGGCAGTGATGCACAGATAAACAGAAGGACAAGATACTTCAGTGGAGTGAAACCTGGTTGACATGGCTTTGCATGCTTCCTTTATCATTAGTGATTTTACAAATAAAATTTAATACAGCTTGCAGTTGGAGACGTAATATCAAGGACAGTAGAAAGATCAAGTATATTCCTAAGCAAGCCTCAGGCTTGCCTAGAAAGGAATTTGATAAACTGGGGTTTGAAACAGAATAGACTTAGGGTCTGTTTGGGGAAGAGGTTAAAGCCACATTTAATCCCAGCTGACTCAGTTTTAAGAGGTTCTTAAACAGGTCATAAAAAAACCTGTCCAGAAATAATTGACTTATTTTATTCCTTTTCTTTTTTTAATATTAAATGTACTAAACATCATGACTAGGAACATAACATATACCCAAGACCCACTGCATAGAATGTTTACAAGAAATAAAAACATGAATTGAAAATGCCATAATAATTAAAAAAAATAAATTAAGCATGTTGATGCTCAATTTCAGTCTCTCTCCTTGCAATTCGTCGGAGGGGAAGAACAATTAACCTGCTTATTCTACACCACAATTACAGTTATCCATCTGATAGTTTCCTTGTAACTCTTTCAGGTTTCTATTAGCTTTCTTCTTCCCTGGAAATAGTACTCTATCCTTTCTCTACATTTTATCAAGTCCTCTGGACTTGGTTGCAAATAACCACTCCAGGGTTCAGTGAGTTTTATCATATAAAGTAACCATAGACTTTTTCATCAGTCTACCTCTGCCACCAGTTGACATGGGGTCTTCTCTTGCCTTCTTTGAGGAGAACTCCTTGCTATTTTCAGCATGGGAATTATAACAATTTTTCCCAGACTTTTCACCTGTCAAGGCAACAGGACCTCCTGCAGGACTTCATGGCTAGGTGCGTTAGAGTACAATCAGTATATTCTTCTAGGAGTCTTCTCCCCTTTCTCTCAGATTTACAAAACATTCTTCTGTTGGAATATTTCTCCATCTTGAATTCAGTACCTAGAGACTGCCTTTATGTTGAGTTTGTGTCAATTTTACACTAACCTAATTAATACTAAATGTGAGCTTATTTTTTGTTCAGTAGTTATATCTTGGATTTGGTTGGATTATTTCCCAGACTTTCAGAGACTACAGAGGCAACTGTGTCTAATCTAACTTTACTCCAATGAAGCTGTAGACAAATACACAGTGGAACACTAATGGAAACCATATTTTTCTAAAATTATTATTTTAGTTGTCCAAGGTAACAAAAAATCTGACTTGCATAAAGTGATTTCTAAAGTCAGTCAGCAATTACAATATGAAACCAGAGCATTTCAAAGCTAAATTTTCTACATCTATCACAAAATAACTATGGAACATATGTCTATGGATCAGAAGTTATTAACTTCAAATTGATATAAAATATGGGACCTAAGTAGTGAACAAAATGAGGAGGGAGTGTACCAGTCATCAGGATCCATAGCCTGGCAGTAATAGAATGACAATTACCCACAGACACTGCCACCTCCTGGAGTTTCTTGTCCTCTCTTTCCTCCTCCCCAACCTAAACACCACTTTTCCTCATCCTGACCCTTAGAAATGACCTGACCAGACCAAAACCAAAAAGGCATATAGAGGATATCATCACTTTCCCTGGCCTCCGTCAGATCTCTAGCTTTATTTGCAATGTGACACTCATGCTCCTTCAACATCACTTGCTTTCCTGTATCCTTTTCATATCCACTTCAGATTTCTTCTCTTCAAACATTTCCAGCTGCAGAGCCATACCAGCACCCCAAACATGTTTTCTATCAACATGAAGAACACTGCAGTGAAAAACAGACCAAAAATTAAGTGCAAGTAAAACAGGAAGGCAGAGAGATGACCAGAGCTGTGTTTGTACAACTGCGTCTGCCAACTCAGTCACTTACTGATGTGATAAACCCTACCCCAGAGTAGGGATCTACTTCATAGACAGGGGCTAGAGACACTCAACGTATTGGTTTTTGGTTCTTATTAATGGCCGAAATACCTCTTTTTCAGCCACCACAGCTATATGACGAGTGGTCACACTTTGTTAACAGGGAATGCCAAAACAGATGTGTTTAGCAGATTATGACTTCTAATCCATTTCATTGCAAGTCTGCTAGCCTTAGCTGCTCAAAATGTTCTATTTTTGTTCGATTGCAATAAGCTTATCAGTAGAAAGGCAGCTAATGATAATATCTCGAACAGCTTGACACTGCTACAAGTTTGTTGAGTGTCAGACTAGCTGACTAGATTGTGTGTAATACCTGTCTTTTTTTAAAAAGCAATGATGCACAATTCAGCCCTCATCTGGTGCAGTATTTTCTGTTCTGGTTATCTGTTCCTCTCACCTCTGCATATGTTTGATTTATTTTGTCTTCAAGAAAACAAGACAACCTGGAGTAGTGAAAGTTGCAGTCTTTCTCAGCTCGCCTTTTCCTGTAATGACTGTCAGCATTACTACCCAAAAACTGTGGAGCAGAAAGGGATTTTTTTTCTAGAAATGCTTCAGGTAATTAGAATTGCAGGACTGATTGAATATCATGCATTTTCAGTCACCTGAGATTTTTTTCTTTCCTTTTTTTGCATGTTTAATAAAAGGGAAAGGGTAGCTTCCATGGTGGCAGCTTATCACACAGACTCGGGTCTTGGTATCTGAATCTGAAGTGTATGTAGCTGTTCAGTTGTGTGGCCACAGCTGTGTAAAAAAAGTTTGGTGCTAAGCCCATTCCCCTTATCAGAAAGTATATTGCATCTTCTCTTGAACTGGGGACTTCTGCTCTGAGTGTAATGACAAGTGTACTGCCTCTAATGCTGTTCAGTGTCCTGCAATATATTAGCGTGACGGGGGCTGAAAATGCCCAAGGAAAATCCCCACTGGCTGCACTGGGCTTAATCTTTTTACATTAAGACCCTGTAGCCTTACACAGACTAGTTTGGAGTCCACAGTCAAGTTATGCTTCTGTATTTGTGGTGGCTCAGTCAGTGCACCCAAAGGAAAGCAATCCTTGTCTGGCAAATGCAGAGTCATAAAAAGCGTTTTGAAAGATTTGCACAGTGTTAACGAGATATTTCATAATATAAATGAACTAATGTTCTCAACTTCATCCATCAAGTTGTAGCTTAATTTGGAAAAATATTTCATAAGACTGCTTTCAAAGCCAAACCAGTGAAACCAAACCAATAAAACTAGGACACAGAGATATCTGGAAGATACTTGAAGAATGGAATGTTTTGCATGCAACGTATCAAGAAAGACAGATACTTCACAATTAAGAAATCAAACATTCTAGCCTGCCATATGCTATTGTGTTCTGCTATTGTGGTGCTCCTCAGATGAGAACTCCAAGGGTAGAAATGTAGGAGGTAGGATCCAGCCTCCACTTATGCTCTGGTTATAAGAAAAGCAGCAATGAAAGTATTTGTAATTACATAAAATCCTATTATACCTACTAGAATTAAAGGCAATCTGTGCCTTGCTTTTGTGGCTCATGCTTCTACATGTGGTCTTGAATTTATTTAATTTCAAAATAGAAAATGAAGGATATTTTTCTTTGTGGATCTGGGGATTCTAAAAACATTTTAGGAGGGCAATTAAGGTGAGGAAACTGCTAGTTGCATGTGACAACAGACTGTGTGACCACTTCTGTTGGGCAGTAGGTTGAAAAGTGTCTCAAGGTTTTAGCATGCAAGAATGTTAACTGTATTAGCTGATGCACAGCAACTGTTCTACAAACCTAGGACAAAAGGGAGCTAATTCAGTATCCTGTTTCTGATATCACTGAGAGTAAAGGGCATTCAACCTTGAAGAGCCAACTCATGTATTAGCAGTGAGACATCAGTCCTGATTGCTTCCTAGTCATTTTATAAGCTTTGATATGAAATATTCCAAATAATTGTAATGCTGATTTCTCTCCCTTTGTTTGATGTTCCTCCAGACTGTGGCTGTGTGACCTGAACGCTAAAAATTGCCAAATAAGCAACAAGGTCTAAAGAACAGAATTTTTCTGTCTCATTTTTCTTCAAGGTTTGCCTTGCTACTGGGGCTCATACATTGCACATTTTAATAGCTTCTTCCTGCAAACACTTATGCACATGATTAACCTTTTATGTGAGAATAATCTGCAGTGTCTTACTGGCAGTTAGTAGTATCAGGAAGTATCAGGTCCTAGGGATATGATGATGTTCTAAAAAGATATGCAGGGCACTGCTATAGTTAACGGTCACAAACTTCCTCTTATGGAGGAAATGACAAGGAAAATGAAGAAATGTCATTACTTTCTTCTGTCATTTTGCCCTGAACTTCATCAAACCATAAAAATATTCTGTAGTTGTATTGGATTAGCACAATTTTCAGCTAAAAAATTCAAATTCCTACCAAGGTATAACTGGTGAAGGTTTGTGGTTTTTTTTTTTTTTTTCAAATATATCTCATAAATGGTATTACAATTCACTGTTTAAATAAAATGTTGGAAAATTTTAATTATTACATATATGGTTTAATCTACCATACACTAAAATGGTGCAGTTGGTCTGTGATTAGTTTCAGATTTTCATATATATATAAAAGACTGCACATTATCTTAATAAATACATTTCTCATGAATATAGACATAAGGCCAGACTTTCTTCCACCTTAATGCATGTGGGTTGGAGGACATGAGAGTGTCACGTTCTCCCTACTTTTGTATTTCTACCTTACCCATTTCTTGCTGACATTCAACCCAGTTCCTAAATTCAGCATATCAATTTGCATGCTTAAATGTACTGCTCTTTGTTTTCTGCTGAGACTCAAGAAATATGATCAGACAACTCTTATCTCAAAGGATCTGCACTGTATTCTGTCTCTGATGCACAACACCCCACTGGAGTATTGGATTGTTTATCTACTTGCACTCAGGCTTATCTTTCGCATCTCATAATGTAGTACATTAAAACAAGGCTGTTGCCCCATTTGTTTGCTTATTGCTTTACCACTGGCGGTCCCCTTGTCATATGTTATGCAGTTGTTGCACTGTGCTTTCTTAAGCATACACCTTCTATAATTACCATGATTAATTATGTTAATTCTTGTGGTGCTTAAAAACCTACAGAGTAGGGGCACTGACTGCTTCAGACACTGTACAGACAGACAGCTGAAATATTAGTAATTGAGAAAAAAATAATTAAAGGGGCAGGTCACTGTCATACCTAGACTTCTTTCAGCAGTAGCCCTGTATTTTAACTGTGAGACTTAAAAGGCATTATCTTACATACTCTAAAAAATATCAGTTTAGAGGTGTTCTACAGATCTTTGAAGTGTATTAAAATTTTTGTAACATTATTCTGTCCCTTACTTGGCACCCAGATGGGTTTTTAACTTTCTGAGTCAGAATAATTACTGCATGCCTATATAGCCCCTCACATACTTCAAAGACATTATATAAATATACACATGTTAATGCTAAAATGTAAATTAATGGAGACTTTGAGGACTAAATAATATTAAACACTGATGTCTTCTTGGTAGTGGCTAATATATGTCCTGTTATCAAAATCAGGCAAGATGTATTTCTACTGTTTAATAGCAGGCCCAGAAAACCTGTTTTCTGAAGTCCTATTTTGCAGAAATTTTCTCCTTCAAAATGACGATCTAGGATATGAGTATCTTCCTACAGGCTTTACTGAACAAAGAATAACATAAGCATGAGCTTTTATTCTTTCCTGATTAAGCACTTTTATGAAAAAAATAAGCCTCAAAAACATCCCTTTGCCTTTTTCATCAATAATACTTTACAAGCTCCAGGAAGATAATTTAGACAGTTTTTTTATAGGTCATATTTTCAGAAAATCACCTAACTCTCTATGAAAATAATAGGACCAGTGTACCTGGCATTTCATTAAGGTGTCTATATTGGATTAAAGCACTTCTGAAAAGTGAATGAGTGACCCATTCTCCATGTTTGCACATCATATTTAAATCCAAAAGTGCAATTAAAAAAGACAAAGCTGCTAGGCAGTGCTAGGCAGTGATGGTTATTTAGGGGCTTGGTGAGATGTGTGCTACTCTACAGGGTACAGGAAGGGTGCAGCCCATACACAAGTTGATGTGGTCTCATATCCTTCCTTTCTCATCAAGCCCAAGCTTTCTGATCTACATAAGTCAGTGAAAGAAAGCTCCTAGCAGACATAATTTACGTGCAAACATGGATTAACATTGAATGACAAGTTTATGAATTTTTTGGTGGTGGGAAGTATTTTGATTCTGCATTGTGGCCATTCATAGCACATGATGATAGGTGTGTTCAGCTACTTATATAGTCCAAGGTTGCACCAGTCCGAGGTTAGGTGTCGGAACGCCAGTCATGGGACAAGTGAGCAGGACAGCACTAACACGTGGGGATTGCTCTGCTCTGAGTAGAGAAATAAAGTAACAAGCTCACTCAAGAAACAGCATTTTCCTACATAGGAGTTGTATAATCAGAACTATAGTAGGGTAGGTGCCCTCTAGAGCCATCAGGGGTTCACTTGGCAGGTAATCTGTAGCACCACCAAGGGCTTCCCTTGCCCAGGGAACGCACGTTTCCTCTCAGCAGCACACACGTCTGTTCTCAATAAATTGATAAACTGTTTCCTGGAGTCAAAATTCAGCTGTGCTTGTGATATACAACTACAAATACCAGAATTGTTAGATCTAAGTGCGAGCTCAATCCCTTCTCAATACTGAACAAAATTGTAATTCATTACAACTGTACACAAGAGTCAATAGAGAAATCTTTACAAATCTCCTTCTACCTGAGGTACAGACATGTTTCCCTTATCAGGCACAATGCTGCATGATTAAAATGTCCCAAAGCATATGCTTAATTGTTTGCAGGTCTCTGTTACACATACGCCATCTACAGAAAATATATTAACATCAAGGGGTAAAAATGCTTTGCTGACATCCAAGTGAGAATTGTGGTTGCTTTTAACTCATGCTAAAATGACTGTGATTTCATCCACATTGTGCATGTTTTTACACTTCCAGAACTGTGAACCTCACAGAAATCCAACCCTAACTCACAACTGTGCTCACAGTTGCAGGACTCTCCTCCTGTCCTTACTCTTTCTCCTTCTTTTGGAGGCACCAGCAAAGCATACTGGCAAATTTTTTAGTGAAGTGGAGAACCACTATTCGGGCATGGCTTCTGCTTTACTGACTCCTTTCTTTCAGCGAGGCTACTTTTTTCCCAAACAGAGCTGGAGGTATCTGTGTGGAAGGAGGGATCATATGGCACTTGCCCATTCTCTACACTGTAGGTTATGACTAGTTTATGCTTTAAGATATTATTAGGAAAAAAAATATCAGACAGCAAATGACAGCGTGCTGGCTTGTTAATATTCCCATTGTGTAGTCTCCTGTCTGACAATAATTCCCTCACACTTGTTTTAACAAGCTGTATAAAAATCTCCCCTATGCAAATTGCCCTAGCAGGAGACGGCAGTAAATTGTGACTGGACTGACCCACATGCAATCCAACCCCTCAAAAGCCCTTCTATGTACAAGAGCACTCATCTGCTCTGCTCTGTAAAGGCTATCACTTCCATCTTTCTCCCAGTGGATTGTGGCACTCGTGAGAGGTGAATCAAAGTAGAGGTCAGAGATTTGACTCCTTATGCAAGTTAATTCTCTTAATCCATTCTTGGCAGTGTCATTTTCTAAGGCCCATTTATACCATCCAGGGATAAATTGTAGTAATGTCATGGAAGGGCATTAATTCCATTGAATTTGCTAGAACTCTTGACAGATACCAGCTAAGCAAATGAGATTTTTTTTCAAAAGCTCATCTTTAGTATTTTTATGTTGCTCTGCCCAAAACAAAGTATAAGCAAAAATAAACTGTTATTAGTGTTAAACATTTAATTTCAAACATCAACTTTTTTGAAGGTTGCACTTTTTTTTTTTTTTTTTTAATGTTAATTTTAAAAGACCACTTAGAACTTTTGAAATAGAATTTTTTGAATTTTACATTTAAAGACTTTGGAAAAGGGCTATTAGTATATATGTTTGTTCAAACCTTGCTGAATCAAAGTAAAGACTGAACCTCTGATATCCACCTGGCATAAGAACATCTTATCTTTGGAGCTTTTGGTTACTCCCTTTCTCATTCAAACATTCATTCCCTTACTGACCCAATCCTGTCGTTGAGATAGAGGCTTTAATTTCAAAGCAACAACATTTTTGGCAAAGAAACAAACAAACCACAATGAATTTTTTTCTTTTGTGGCGGCAGCATATCCACAATACTGAGGCCTGTATTTGTTCCCTTCCTGACAAAACTGCATGAAACTGAATAACCACTGGGGAAGCAAGGGGTAAAAGGGAAAAGGAGACCAGAAGATACACTTCAAGTATGCAGCAAAAGGGCCACATGTACAGTGAGGAGCCCTTGCAAAGAAGAAAAACCTATTCCAAGTTCCTAACTGTCTTATTTAATGGGAATAAAGTTACTGCCACTTTCAGCATCACAGTGTTGTATGAGCAAGGTTCAGTCCAAGGACTTTCCAAAGTAAAGGCTCTCTCCTCTCTTGAAGCCTATTGGTATGACAACAGGCATTTTGAGTTGCAGCAAACTTACTGAAAAAGGTAAAAGTTTATAGCAAGTTTAATGAGAAAAGTCAAGGGAGGATAACGACTTTATATGAGAGGCACAGAGAGTTTTTCTGAGCAGCAGAGAGGTCTGGAAAGAGAATTATATATATATATATATATAT
>NW_020799091.1:53766267-53806030 GCF_003259725.1 Athene cunicularia | reverse complement strand
CCCCCCTTTTATTCTTCTTGTTGTCTTAATGAGCTGGAGTTGTTGATGGCACTGTCAGCTGCAAACAGTCTTGGAAGAGAGACTCTTATCCCAGTGGTATACCAGAGTATCGAGTTCCTAAGCCTGTAAAGTACTGCTACCCTTCCTCCTGACCTCAATTTACAACAGCATACCACTATGTTATTTAATAAAGTGTTCTGGAGTGTGTTAAAACACTGTGCTGTACTTTCTTCTTCGATATTAAAAGTTGACAGTACAAATTATTAATAGTAAAGTTCCTGAGATATAAATTTGATGTATAGTTTGTCTTGGTCACTGCCCATCTATCCACACATTGCAGGCAGTTCTTTATGTGAGTGGTTTTTTGCAATGGGAGGCAGAGATCGTTTTCTAAACAATTGGTGCTTCACCCAGCACGGCAAATCAAAGCATCTTGATAATCAAAACATATTAGTGTATACTAGAAATATCACATCAGTGTGAATGTTTTTTAACAAAGATTAGGGAGCATTAGAAAACAGATTGATGATTCAGTTAACCATGGGTTATTAAAAACTGAAGCCAATGTTATGGAAACAGTGCAACAGCACTAAATATTAACAGATACAGCCATTGAAAAACATGATGTAGGGATTTCAGATGATGATGGGAAATAACATCATGTCACCCTTATTCCTGCACCCACCTGAGATTAGAATGGGTGTGTGATTTGCTGCCATCAATTATGCCAGTTAACATGGGGAGTTTCACCACTATAATGCACTCCTTCCAAGTTGTTCCCTATTTTTTATGTATTCCAGAACATACTAAGCACAAAGGATCCCTTCAAATTTGCAGGACCACAATAAGAACTTGGAAGGGATAGGATCTGATCCAATGTTCTAGTCACCAAAATGTACATAGACATATGGTAAACTTATATGAACTTTGAAATATATTAAAGAGGAAAAAGTAGGAATGGAAACATTAAGCAGTATAGTGTTGCCACTATAGGTTATTCAAGCTTTTGCCTTTCTAATTCAAGTGCATATCCAGCAGTTAAGAAAGATCCCACTGAAGATAAATTCTGAGAAAGAAGTTTTCCATCCTATAGAAAAGAAAAAACACCTCCCCACTCCTTGCCACTCCCACCCTCAGTTCTTTTTATCCACTGTGCTGAAACCTATGTCCTTTAAAAATTTCTAGATGGACAGATGCATGGGGTTAGGCAAATCTTAATGAAAAGAAGGAGGTGGAGGCCCAGCTACAAAGTTGGTGCTTTAAAGAATAGTTCATGATTAATAAAGATATTTTCAAAAGATAAATGAGATATTTTTTAATGAGAATGTCCATAAAGTCAGGGGTACAACCAGGATTTGGGAAATACAAATGCAAACTCCCAATAGCCAAGAAATAAGAGATTTGATTTTAGGTCACCCACCATTTCAGTAAATGTTGGACTTTGGTTATTTCTTGTTTTATCTTTCTCCAGAAATTTCTTTTTGCAGGAACACATACACAATTTTCCCGCTAAACCTTTCCTATCAACCTTATGTGATACAGCAAAAAGTTCAAAACTTATATATGAAGCATCACTTTAGCCCACAGGCAGTCTGACCTCAAGTTAAATCCCGATAGAGAACAGAAAAGCACCCACCAAGCCCAACATCTTGCAAAGAATACCTTGCTTATTGCATGCTGTTTTGCTACAGGAACTCGGTGTCTTGTTAAATCAAAAGCATAACAGGTAAAAAGACTGAAAGAACCCAAATGAAGAATTTTTTGATCTAACTCCATCATATAATATTGTCTACCTCACTTTCACTAAGTTTTTTTTAAGATAAAAAACGACAAAGGAAAAGTGCTAAAAGCTGCTTTACAGATTTTAAGCCTGGTTATTTTAAGCCTCTGTAACTAATTGAAATTTATTGATTTTTATTGAAGAATGCTCACTTCTACAGAAAGAAAGCGAGAAAGATTCATGCACCACCACAGAATCCCTATGTCTGGCTTGCAAAGCCTTTGAATCAGATCCGTGAAGGCACTTTTAAAGTCATGGCTATCCTGACAAAATCCTCTAATCCCCAAGACTGAGGTGGTGACCAAATACTTTGCAAGAAGAGAGTATGAGGGCTGGAACTTTCTGCTGCCTGTTGTTCCCTTTTGGTTCTGCTCTCTGAAGACCTAGCAAACAACCAGGACTTGGAAGGCTGCTCAAGCTGCATATTCCAAACCCAGAGGGCTCCCCATTATCACTTGGAAAGGAAGAAAAACTGGCTATGTGATTTGTTTCAATGGTGCCACTTCTGAAAGAAGTAGGAATAAGGGACAGCTAGGCTGACCCTACCTGCTATTCATGCTCCGCATGCACAGGGGAGCAAAAGTACACAGAGGCCAGAGCTGTACCTGGGGGCTGGGGAAGAGTAGTGATGGCAGGAAGAAAGTTTTTTGGGGCTGGTGTAGCTGTGTCTGGAAAAATGTGAAAGAGACTCTGCTCTGCAGATTAATTTTGTCATTAATTGTATCCACCTCCTTGCTCTTCCTTGAGAAAAAAAAATAATTAAAAAATCATTAAGTCTCACTATGTAGCAAACATCTTCAAGGTCATGTTTATGGACCATTTCTTTAAAAGTAGCCTTCCTTGCTGATCCTGATTCTGGTCCTCTGATGTCCTCAGTGCTGGAAGTCAGTGCTCCAGCACAGCTTTCTTGCTAGCTGCTGCCATGGTTTTAAGTCATTGGACCTGACCCTGAAAATCTGCTAAGTATTAAACACATACATGTTCTTTGGAGGACTAATATCCATATTGTCCAGTTGTACTCAGAGAATAGCTAATGAACAGCATAGGAGACCCAAGGCGGGCAGTCAACGTATTGTCTGAGCACTGTGTGCTTTGTCATGGAGCATGCTCTGATCAGGGGAGCTATAGTACCCAGATGTCTCCCTTTAGGAAAATGAAGTTGGCCATAGCTGTATGCCCATGATCTGCACTGTGCTTATCCACCGCATTTACAATCTTGCCAGCATTATGATAATCAAATATACATAACACATGCAAAAGGAAGAGTACTTCAAGCATTTTTTCTGTATGCAGAGTTGTCCCACAACAACTCCAATTAAGTAGCCAGATAACAGACAGGAGGTCAGATTTAAGATTGCTAGTGGTCCATTCACAAGCTGTCAAATATTAAGATGCATGCTTCACACATAAGTATTAAGTTGTATGCTTTCAACATGAGTGGAAAACACAAAGTGAATGCAAGTTATAAATATTTCATGTAATTAAAATCAAAGGAGAAAATTGCTTTGCATTCTTTCATTTACCACTTCCAAATATATTATCTTTGGTGGAAATAGATCACTCTCTTTGGTTTTACTTGGACAACTGAGGACAGATGATACAGTTCAGATATATCATTCAGACTTAATTATCTCTTACTACCTTCTTAGATGCTGTACTTCACTCGTTCACTGAAGAAGAGATCCTGACACTACCTGTAGGCAGTCATCACTAAAGGGGTTCAACCTGTGAACCAAGTTTTACAAGTAATGTGCTACAGCAGATAGCAACAAATGCTTGTCCTGGTACATTTTTGTTTCTTTAACTTTTCCTTTATTCTTACTTTCTGGAGTAAGTTACTTTTGTGGCGGTCTCTTTGTACTGATTTCTGTAGCACCCTTCACTGGCAGAATTTTCTCACTAGATTGACAGGCTGCAGTTTTTGCACTATGAACTACACATTCAAATGCAAGCTTAGGTCTTTTTCTTTGTCTTCCTGTCTGAAACTACGTTGCAAAAGAACCTGGATCTAGTTATTCACCCTCAGACAGTCGACTTTTAAGATAGCTTGTCTACACAGGCAGGAGGTGAAATAATCTTTGAAATACAAAGGGCAGCATTCTTATCTGCCAAAGCTCCACAGAGCATTATGATAGATTCTTCTCAGTTCCCCATTGACACAGTGCAAGTCAGGCTGAGCGACAGAGCACTACCCTGTTTTCAGGGGTTCCCTAGGTTTCACTAGTTACGGTTTACCTCTGCCTTAAGCTTGAAGAGTCTAGAAAATAATCCAGAATTAACACAAATAAGTTCCAGGAAATAAAGGAAGAAAAAGTGTTAGGCATGCTTTGTAATATTTTAATATGTGAATTCACCCACAGAGACCATCATGAACTTCATTAAATAAACAAGCTTACATACACTGTGTGCCAATTAATGCATTAATCTGCAGAAATGATATGGTATTTATGCTGAGGTCCCTAGGCTGCTATGGTTTGGGTGATGCAAGCTAATGGTAAATTTCTATTCAATGTAAACTCATTTACACTCATTGTATAAACGCTATGTGTAACTTCACAGACAAAACATTTTACAATTATTATGGAAGCAACCGATGAGTCATAATTTGATTTCAGATTTTTAATATCTTTTAAATCAACTCAAAAATATATACTACAGGTACCCAGAATAGTTTCTGACCCATTTACATCTTGCATCCTCTAGTTGCAGCTTCCATGACTATTATCTGTTTCTGTTAGGAAGCACTTTAGTTGTAATTAAGTAATTTGCTTATTTAATGAAGAAGAGGTTCTACAAAATGCCATCATTCCTTTAATGCTAATTCATGTGTTGTGGTAGTATATTACAATAAAGAGAATGCATTCTCCATTAATCTTATGTTGAATATTCAGTTCCTACACATAATAATATGCTAATCACAGAAACACAGAATCATCTAGGTGGGAAAAGACCTTAAAGATCGTCCAGTCCAACCATTAACCTAACACTGACAGTTCCCAATACACCAGATCCCTCAGCGCTATGTCAACTCTACTCTTAAACACCTCCAGGGATGGGGACTCCACCACCTCCCTGGGCAGCCCATTCCAACACCTAACAACCCGTTCTGTAAAGAAATGCTTCCTCATATCCAGTCTAAACCTTCCCTGGTGCAACTTGAGGCCATTCCCTCTTGTCCTATCCCTTGTTCCTTGGTTAAAGAGACTCATCCCCAGGTCTCTGCAACCTCCTTTCAGGGAGCTGTAGAGGGCGATGAGGTCTCCCCTCAGCCTCCTCTTGTCCAGACTAAACAACCCCAGTTCCCTCAGCCTGGTTGTCCATTATATGACTTTTAATGACATTCGAGATGACCTGCTCCATGACCTTCCCTGGCACCGAGGTAAGACTGACAGGTCTATAGTTTACTGGATCATCCTTTCTGCCTTTCTTGTAGATGGATGTCATAGCTGCCACCCTCCAGTCCAATGGGACCTCCCCAGTTAGCCATGATTTCAGGTAAATCATGGAAAGCCGCTTGGCAAGCACATCTGCCAACTCTTTCAGCATCCTTGGGTGTAACCCATCCAGTTCCACAGACTTGTGTGCATCCACATGGTGTCTCTGACCACCTCCTCTTCCACTGTGCTGACCGCAGACTGCTTCCCCTCCCCATCTCCCAGCTCATGAGGCTGGGTGTCCAGGGAACAGCCAGTTCCACTGCTGAAGACTGGGGCAAAGTAGGCGTGGTGCACCTCAGCCTCTTCCTCATCCTTAGTTACCATGTTTCCCTCTGCATCCAGTAAAGGAGGGAGATTTTCTCTAATCCTCCTTTTGCTGTTAACGAATTTATAGAAACTTTTTTTATTATCCCTAAAAGCTGAAGCCAAGTTGAGCTCTAGCTGTGTTTTGGCTCTCCTAATGTTCTCCCTGCATGACTTCACTATATCTTTATAGTCTTCATGAGAGACCTGGCCCCTCTTCCAAAGGCAATAGATTCTCCTTTTGTTCTTGAGATCCAGCCAAAGGTCCCTGTTTAGCCAGGCCGGGCTCCTTCCCCGCCTGCCTGTTTTTCGGCACATGGGAACAGCCTTCTCCTGTGCCTTTAAGGCTTCTCTCTTGAAGTACGTCCAGCCTTCCTGGACTCCCATGTCCTTCAGGGCAACCTCCCAAGGGATTTTGTTAATCAGTCTTTTGAACAGGTCAACGTTAGCCCTCCAGAAGTCTAAAGTGGCAGTTTTTTACTAACCCCTCTCTTTGTTTCTCCAAGGATCAAAACCTCAATCATCTCATGATCACTGCACTCTGAACAGCCTCCAACCTTTACTTCCCCCACAAGTTCTTCCCTGTTCACAAGTAGCAGGTCCAGGAGGGCACCTGCCCTGGTCGGCTCACTCACCAGCTGGGTGAGAAAGTTATCCTCCACACATTCCAGGAACCTCCTGGATTGTTCCCTCTCTGCAGTGTTGTGATCCCAGCAGATACCCGGGAGGTTAAAGTCCCCCACAAGAACAATGGCAAGTGACCGTGGGATTTCTCCCCTGTTTATAGAAAGCTTCAGCCACCTTACTGATTTGGTTGGGGGGGTCTATAGCATCCCACCACCTTTCTGTTATAGCTACTATGTCATGGTTCTCATGCTACATCATGGCTTCCCCTGTTTGTTGCTCATACTGGGTGCATTGGTATAGATGCACTTGAGATGAGCTAATGAATCCAAC
Source organism: Athene cunicularia (assembly GCF_003259725.1). Classification (NCBI taxonomy): domain Eukaryota; kingdom Metazoa; phylum Chordata; class Aves; order Strigiformes; family Strigidae; genus Athene; species Athene cunicularia. Next base: position 53,799,553 of record NW_020799091.1, on the reverse strand, counting down.
ACCTTCTTGTGAGTGTGGGCCCCATACCCTACCAGACTCTTCTCAGGTGCTTCAACAGTTCCTAAACATCTTTCCCTTCTTTCAAATGAAGTGGCAGAGGGAGAGCCCTCACCAGTCCACCGTCCTTCAAGCCTTGGCACGCTTCCCTTGAGCCTCCTCCTAACAGGCCCAGTTATCTCCCTGTTCCCTCTCATATCTAGTTTAAAGCCCTGTCAATAAGCCCTGCTAACTCCTGCCCCACAATCCTTCTCCCACTCTGGGACAGCTGCATCCCACTTGTCCCATTATATGCATTCCAATTACATGAATATAATGATACATGCATGTAATTGTCATGGGCTGCGGTTTCTAGCAGTAAACAGCACAAAAACATTGGAGGTCTCTAGTCCAATCTCCTGCTCAAATCAGGGTCAGCCATGAGGTCAGATGAGGTTCTGGGCTCTGGGCTTTATTCAGACTGAGAGATGGAGATGCTACTGAGATTTATTCAATTTTGTTTAAGTTAGTCTCAAGAATAATTATGGAAGTAGGTTTAATTTTTTGATAATTCAAAACCCCATCTTGAAATAAATTCTAATTTTCAGGAGACTATTAGAAAAGCAGAAAACATTCTCACACTGAAAATATGCTAGTGTAGTATCTTTTTACGATAGGAGTGAACAGTGCTACACAGAAGCCTTTATTCAAATGTGGGCCTGTAAATTGTTATGTCTCAAAATATTATACCCATTAGAGAAAATCATTGGTCCTCTGTGCACCTGAATTTCTTCTATCCATAATGCAGAATACAGTTACCTAATTATCATGCAGGGGTGTTGGGACTCCTACTTCATTAGCATCTTTGAGGCATTTTGTCACCTTCAGGAGGAAAGCACTGATACTTGCAACAGCAGCAGCACCATTTCAATATACAATGAGGTCACACTATGAGGAAGGATTAATGGCCTAGTTTTATTTTTGCAAATGATAGTAAATATACCTTAATGAGAGTTGGCAGACAGTCACTGCACTGCAAGTAAGAATGGCCCCAAATGCTGATTTAGAACACAAAACGTTCAAGTGCAGAAATAATTTTAAAAGTTAGAAGAAAAGTTGAAACTTGAGACAATGACCCCACTTCAAACCTAATGCAAGCACAATAAGGAGTGTCATCTGCATAGCCTATGCACCAGTGACTAAATTCTGGCACTCCTAACACAGATCTGCCCACATGCAGTCAAAATTATAGGGTTTTGAAAAATTATACTTCTCATACATTCAGCAGATGCTTAGATTTTTGACTCCTAAATTCTCAGAAGGTTTCATCTATAACAGCCTGGTACAATGTTGAGTTCCTCAGGACTTTTTTCTCCAGCTGAAGTTCAGGGTTGCTGTGGGTAGGTCAGGTTGACTTTAGAGGTCTTCTCTGTCTAATATTCTCAAATGTGCGGTAACATGCTGGTTAAGGTTTGTCTCTTTACATGTTACAATAATCATTAAATGTGTGAGCACACCATTTTTCAAAGAACCCATGCACCAGAAAGGATAAACTATGTGAATGAAAAGGTCCCATGGAGAAATGCCATCCTACATTATGACCCACATTGCAGGCATCCCTTATTCTTTTCTGTGAAGGTTCACAGACTGAAAGGCAATTTTGGTACCTGCATACAGTGCTACCAAGTTAGCCTTCCTGGCACTTCACTTCATGGCCCCATGTGCCTTACATTTCTGGCAACACAAAGACCCATCTTCAAGAAGAATTTACCACAGACCTGGAAATATGAAGTTCAATCCCCACAGAAAAAACAGGTAAGAGAACCCTGGTCTGCTACTTTTTGGCACACATCCTAAATGCTAGATTGTTGGACTTGATGATCTTTTCCAACCTAAATGATTCTGTGATTCTATGATAAAAGTTATCAGATGCCATCTTCTGATATAACACAGCTTTTTGAAAGATAAAAGTGAGGCAGTCATTTTGAAAGACAAAGATTATGTCAAATTAAATGATTTCAAGGAAGAGATCTTTGGGAGATGTCTGTAATGAGCTTACATTTCCTTCAGACAAAATGTGATCCTATATTTTGCTTTAATGACACCTTGCTTAACATTTAATATTATCTAATAATGATTTCATAAAAAAGATTAAAAAATATGTTTATAAAACTGAGGAAAGTTTACTTTGATTCTCAATCTGCCTACACTTGAACAACAAAACGAATTTAAAGGAAAGAACTAAATCAAACATTACACTTAAAAGGACAAAATATTACCTTTCTGTTAATTTCAGTCTTATGTTGACGTTTTCTTTTAATTAAGACATAATTTCTGGATATGCAGTAAAGTTATTCCCAAGGACTCAGAAAAAAAAAGGTATAAAACCCCTTGAGATTCTGATACAGTGTTCACTATTAATATTTTTGTTTTACCACAATGTCCAAACCTTGTGGGTCCTGTGGGATTTGCAATATATATATATTACAATATCTGTACAATATACAAACTTGGTGCCTCCGCTGATAACCAACTATTTTGATTTTCTCCTTTTCTGAAATCCTAGTTATACAGTAGAGATTATGACCCTGATTTCAATGCCCTCTCTCAAAGCAACTCGTGAAGGATCATTTTTCCATAGGAAAGTAAGCCTGAATGTCAGCTGTGGTTTTCTATTCCTTTTTAAATCCCAAATACAGTATGAGAAGGAAACACACAATAAAGGGTAGGTAGTGAGCAAAAATATGCTCATGCCTTTCCGTTGCCACCTTCTAGGCACCAGGTTGAGTAAATAGAGTAAGAAGTGAGAAGAGGTTGTAAGGAGTAGAAGGGAGCTGAGGATAGCCACAAGTATCTTTACAGATGAAGGTGTCATTTGCTACAGAAAACGCTTCCTACAAAGTCTTATCTCCACATTTCTTTGATTCAGCCAGAATTGAATGCACACAATTTCTTTCACAGACTTAAAACCATGTCCCTAAATTAATGCATTCTAAAACAGAAGTGAGTGAGAAACATATAGGAATATTTCAGAGATAGAAAAAAATCATTAACAAATCAGGAAATTCAACTCAGTCTCCCTACATAAATTAGAAAAATAAGAGGAGTCTAACAGAAACATTCAGTTTTGAAAAGTTTTGTTGAAACATTGTTCCAATTTTCCCCTGTTTACCTTTCTTGAAAATTTCTAGTCTAAATCACTTAGAATTTCAAAATTAAAAGAGTTCTTTTATATTAAAAACTCCAAGGCTTTCCAGTGGAAAAATGGCCCCCACTGTAAAGTAAATGTGCAAATAGTCTAAAATTCTACTTGAGATACAGAGATTGCCATTAAACTGCTGATAAGTTAACATTATGTATAATTAAATGGAATTGTTTCCATCATAGAGCTGATCGCTATTCCCCCTGCTGCAAACAGGAAATGACTTCATGGAATCAATCCGTGACTGCTGACATCTTAATGGAGACAACTATAATGTAATCCTGTCTCTACACAGCACAACTGTTCCCTGAAGTGTATTTTCTATTGATATTTTGTAAAAATGCCTTCCATCCAGTATATTTCAGGATCTGTAAACATGCTTTTGCACCCTGACAGCTTCATGCTGAAGTTGTATCTTACATAGTATTTCTTAGTCTTTAGGAGGACACACATGCAAACAGAGAAAAGAAACCTAATACTTTAAAAAAATGTCTCTTGCTAGCATGGCACTATCCCCAACAGTAGTACCTGCTGTTTTCTTTTCTTGTAGCTTCATTTATTACAGATCCTTCATTATCTCAATATTTCTTATGTAATCTACTTAGAAATGAATACGTATTTGGCCAAAGGATATAAGTATGAAGACAACAAGTAAAAAGTCTGACTCTGGAAAGAATTACATTACCTATGCAACAATGCTAAGTAACAACAGTAGTTGAATAGGGAGTCTCATTTAATAAGATTGATATATATTTATATATACACGTATTTGTAAGTAAATATTTACAGAATTGGGAACTGAAAGATTATAAAAGCATTGTGGTCAATCAAAGGATGTTTGGCTGCTTTAAAGAGTATATAGAGCACAAAAATTGTTAATTATACTGACAGAATGTGTGGGCTGGAGAGCCAGGTAGGAACAGAGGAAAGTGCTTCAGTGCTGTAATTTAAAAAGAAGCAAAGACAGAAGCACCTCAGGATGTCTCCTGAGGCTACATCAAACCAATCAGCTGCCTGGATGCACTTGAAAAAAGTTGCCTCTGTCCATGACTAGTACTTTCATTAACTAGGAATGGCACAGCAAAAAGGTCAGGGAGCAAGTTTCCAAGTGATTCAGGATAAATTCCACATCGTTGTCACAGAAAACTCGTAACAGATTTCAGTTGCTGCTTTGCTAAAAATAATAATAATAAAAAGATCCCTGGTATTTTATTCAAAGATGAAAGCTAATGTGCTGTGAAAAAGGACTTCAGTACAGTATTATATTAAAGAACATTTGCCTTTTCAATCTTCATTTTACAGGCCGTTTAATGTTTCGTTAAATGAAAACTGACCCTGGGAAAAAAACCCAACGTGTCCTAAACTAAATTAAGATGGATGTAACATAGCATAAAACCCTGTTCCTGTTCTCTGAAGTTACCATGGAAATAATACATAAAGTACAAATTACTCTCATGGGAAATTGCTAAAGAACATCTTCTGAGCACTTCTAAAAGCATTTAAAGAGACTGAAAACACAAACTTCTTTTCTAAAATGAGCTATAAGTGAAACAAAGAATGATGAGGTGATAACTACTTAATTGATTAAATGGGTTATCTATCTGTCAAGAATTCCTGCAAGCCATCACAACGATTGCTGTGTAGAAGAGAATGGTATGGTATCAAATTTAAAAGATGGAGGTAATCACTTATTCACCCTCTGAACTTCTCCCCAGCAGTTCTGATTCAGCAAAACACTTAGGGCATTTTTAGCATTAAGCTCCAAACTCTTTCGAAAGAAAGCTTCTAATTTGGAATATATTTTCCCTCCAGCCTATATGTAATCTCATAGAGTCAAATGGTCCTCACATTCTTATTTTTATCCCGGGTTTAAGTGCCTTGTAGAACTGGAGCTATAGTAGAGAATAAAAAGAAGCTGATCTGGGTATTAGAATCAGGTTTCATGCCAGGCAGACAAGAGCATTTCAATGAGAAGAGTAGATGTATGTATATTTTACTTAAGTAGCAATATATATACAGGTGGTGATGAAAGACATCATGTGAACCATTATCAGACAGCACTTGGCCACCTGCGCAAAGCTATGGTTTTCTTTAGTTAATTTTATGCTTGTTACATATAGTGATAAATGACAAGAATTAAGTTTTTTTCTGAAATTCTGTTATTTATGGATAAAATTAAAGAACAATAAAAGATAAATGGGGTAGCTGTGGCCCAAATGAAAACCATATGGATAATAAGATTTAGCACACGATAAAGAAAATTTTCAGTGGGGTGAAATGTAGTCTGATGTCTATTAACAAGGTATATTTTTGTCACTCTCTAATTTCCAAAGCAAGAAAGGAAGCTTAAATGAAATTCACTCACAGTGTGGGCTGATCTCCAACTGCTAAACTCTGTGGGGCATATGTGGGGCTAAATTATCTTCTAATTACTTTTGTTCTATTCTACCTTTTTTTTTTTTTTTTTTTTTTTGTTTTGTAAATGATATAGTGAACATGTTTCTTGGCTTGAGGGCATGATGTGTATTTTTGATTTGCTTCTGACCTGATTTCTGAACTGTTTACCTGAAATGGGACCAACTATTCAAGGAACCATGAAGTTTTGCTGCGTTAACTGGTACCGATCTAATTATAAATTAGTTTTAACTGTTTTCTTACTGAAGAATTTCTAGCAGCTGGGAAGTACTGTGTTTTCATAACTTTTTAAAAATAGACACCTTCTTAGAAAAAATATTTGTATTGGGATTCAAGTTTCTTCCATTCAGTGTAATGTATACAAGAGCTCAGACCTGAACCAAGAATCCATCTTAGCTGTGAGGACTGTAGATTCTCAAAACCCTAGTTTTGAGGCATCCTGTAGAGAGTTCTGGCTTTTCATTTCTCTGTGTTAAATTGTCATTAAAAATATATTAAATGCCATTTACATATTTTTTTTTCATATAACCATTATCTTTGATTTTCATATGCAATCAGAAATATGATAAAATCACTATAGGTGCACAGGCACATTCTTTGTACTAGAAGCTAGTTTTCATGAAAAGTTTTTAATATCCCTATTTATTGAATTTTAGCGATTGAACTACTGAGTTTCAATACAATATTGATAAGCCAAGTATAAAAATACCTTCGAGACCTAGAGATTCTGTAAGATTCAGAAGTCAGGCCTAGTAACAATGTGACACAATGTTTTGGTGGACTTGGCAGCATTAGGTTAATGGTTGGATTTGATGATCTTAAAGGTCTTTTCATACCTAAATGATTCTATGATTCTCTGATTCAGTTTATTTCACAGGCTACTTATCGCTTACCAGGCATTGTTTTCTGTCAGTGCCATTCCCTTCCATCACTGCCAGCTACTGTGCCAACAAAGGCTATAATTTTAAATGTAAAATGTAAGAATAGGCCTTATCACTTGAGCTATCAACTGAGTTTTGGATCAAAGGACATAATTCTTCATTTTGGTCTGGTCCAAAATCAGAGAATCTTTATGAATGTAGAACTTGTATCACTTGTTTTTTCTGCAGCACCCACTCTGTTGCAAATTAAAAAACTGAAGCTGTACATCACCATCTTTTTTAATAAAAAGCATTGTGCTTAATTTTTTTTTTTTTTTTAATTCTGATATATCATAAAAGAAAGCTTACAAATGATGTAGCTATCAAGGCTAAGAGCAGAGTTGCAGAGATAGGTATCTTAAGAAAGCATGCTATCATATATATATACATTTGGCAAGTAGATACATTGCCCCTGAACTTATGTGAGCTGGACTAAAAGGCAGAATATGAGTTTCTCATGTTTCTCTAAGACTTGTAAAAGGGATGGAAGAAAGCAGGGAAAGAGAAGGCGTGCTCTCATGCCTAACTGGTTAATTCTATGGCTAGCAGATAACATCCTCATCTATCATCTTCATCTAATTCTAGTCATTAATGATGAGAACTTTATTTTATTATGAAGTTATGTACAGGGAACTCTCATGAAATGATAGATTTTATGTATTACTTATTATTATTACTTATTGTTTATTATTAAATTTGAATATTTATTGAGTAGTATGAACAAAGTTTAGCATGCAAAGGCTAATTAAGAAATATGATTAAAGGTACATTCAGAGAAGTTCCCTAGTCAAAGGGGAATGATGCATGTGCATTTTTCCCTTTAAAGACCAATGCCAAAAGAACCCAGAGCTGGGAAAAAACTTTGAATTATACTTAAGACGTCTGGTCTAGTAATGTTAAATTCTGATTGAATTATAGAACAAAGATGAACTAGAAGAAATTTCTTAAAAAGCATGAGTAAAATAGTAGAGAACACAGCATCAGAAAAGCCTATAGGTGCCAATTCCCTCAAAGTTCTCAGAAACTGGAAGCAACAAAGGAAGATCTTCAGTGTATTTGGTGAGGACAAACAGATTCATGTTATTTTATTTTCCTCTTTACTACCACATTCCAAACTTACCAGTTAAATACCTAGATATTTGTTGTGTAATCAAGTTTGTTTTCACGTTACTAGCTACTTTAGTAGGCTTATTCAGTGAGCACACAAGGCCACCTGAACACACAAGGCAATCTGTTTTCTCAGGTTCCAAATAAAGCCATGTTGCAGCCACACTTCTTGGGTTTCTGAAACTGAAAATAAGGTTGGGAATACTTGGAATTGGGTCTTTTTCCCACTAAACTCCTAGAACTGGTTTGAAGTCTTGCCATAGCAAATACTCTGATGACAAGACACTTTTTACGAGGATTCAGTCAGAGGGTGACACAGGGTGAACTCTTTTGTCAGAGCACCACTTTTGTCTTGTCTAAGTTAAGGAAAAATATTTAATGCCCATTCTTTTTATTTTTTTAATTTATTTTTTTCCTCCCAACACGTGCTGTGGAATTTAAAACTGTAACTTCGACCTACTATCAATATGTACCAGTGCAAATGCTTGGAAGAAACTCTGTTTTCCAGTTTGAAGCTACAACATTTGTTCTAGTTCTAGTCAGACTGTGTTTGCCATATGGTGTAAATAGGATTAAGGAAGCTGGAAAGATCACCTTGCTATTCTGATGTTATGATTAATGTTATTGGACCCATGGGGAAAAACACTTATATGAATAATATTAAGTAGTTTAAAGCTGACTATCTGTCTGATTATGAAAGAGACTAAAACACTGCAGAGTAATTTAACTGCAAAAATAATTATAAATAAAAATTGTATTAACAATATTTTTATTATCAGAAAAGTAAACAGGTGTGTTTTCTCAGAGCAGAGCTGCCTTAGCAAACACATGTGCTGATTTTTATGATGATACTTCCAGTCACATAAAGACCATCTGTTCATTCTTTTAAATTCCAATTAGTGCTATTGACTGATTTATTTCATTAATCTCTTCTACAGGCGTTCTAAACTTTGCCTGCATGAGTGTTCTCCTTTGATACAATAAACCTGGAGGAAATATGGCTGGTACCCTGAAGAAGCTAACTGCTCTTCCTGTTCAGGTGTTGTTTTCAGCATCCCAAGGCATACAATATTAAGATATTGTTCTGAAACTTATGCACTTCTGCAAATATTTGGTAAATGTTCTTAAGCATTCTTAAAAGGTGCATCAATAAAATGGATGGTTTGTTCCAGTGCACAGCTAAGCACCATAAATAAATAATTTATGAGATTAAGGTGTCATATTTATGAGATTAAGAAGTCTTCAGGGAAGAAGAAACTGCACTTTTAGTTTAAAGCCTTTCTCCACAACCCCATTCCCCCTTTCCTATGGAACTGAATTAAATTAACAAAAGCTCCCAGGAAAAGATCATGTTATCAGGGAAAGAACAGTATGAATACTGTGAGTGATGTGCCAATAAGAGATGTAGGGAAAAAAGTTAGCTGTAGAGTCATTCCCTTTCTTTTAAACCACATGTCCACAATCAGTCCACAGTTGTGGTCCACAGCTTGATCCACAGTTTAGGAAAAATCTTAGACTGGTCATTGGTAAAAAGATTTAATAAATGAATGGAGAATATCTTCACTGAGAAGAATCTATTCTGTTCTTGGTAGATAATGACCTGATATCATCTGACTGTTCTGAAATCATCTGTCCACTGTACTACAACAACACAAATTAGACAGGAAGACTCCATCACTACAGCAAATCCACCAAGAATAAAAAAGTGGTAGGTGATGTCTCCAGCACAATCATTTGCTCAAGAACAATAAAACAGATCACTCATATCTTCCTCATGAGATCTATGAAACAGAGTTTAAAGCCTCAGTTCCTGACTTCAGAATACCAAATGGTCTGGGCAGTTTTAATTAAATCACTTCAAACTCTTAGACAAACTCTGTAGTCAAACTTTGATTCCTCTAGAACAGTCAGAGACAAGCATAAGGATAATCTGGGCAGCTAAGGCATTTTCTGAAGGATTAGTCAGGATCTAAAGTGAAATGCCAGAGGATCTAGGGATTACGACATACCCCCCTAGAGAAAATAACTGATAGTTACAAAAGATAATTAGACAAATTTGGAGTTTGGAAACACAACAAGGACACAAGCTGTGATCAGAACCAACATGAATGCAGTTGTTTTAGCTTTCATCCTCTTTTACCTTGGTACATCAAGGTTATATGCATATATCTTTTCAATCATTCAAAAAAAAAAAAAAAATCCCATTCATTACATAAAATATCAGATAATATTGATAAACATTTTGAATTCCTGAAATGAGAGTCTACAGGGCAAGAAAAGGAAATTATTCAGGTTTTAGCAAAAAAGCTACTTTTGTTCCTCTCTTTCCCAATTTCTTCAATGTTCTGCTTAATAGAAACTAATTATTGAGGATACCTGTCCCTTCTAATGGTCATTAACTGGAAATCTATGTACATTGGTTCAGAATACTATTTACTATTTTTCTTGTGAAAAATCCTAATTAAAGCAGTTGACTTCATTATGAAAGCATCTAAGAATTTTCATCCGGGTGCAGGAAGTTTGAATTCTCTACATTTTTGTATGATGATGGCATTTTGCAAAAGAATTCTGGATTTTTATTTTTTTTTTTTTAATTTAAGGGAAGGATTCAGTTTCTTTTTCCCTTATACATTTCTTATAGAACACTGCCTATTCTACCCACTGAATTTTCTGCCTGTGCTTTAAGTCTATTCACAGTGACTCTGATGTTAAAAAAAGCAGCTGTATTCACACAGACAATATATTCATAATACATAGAAGTTTTTACACATATATGAATAAATATAAGTCCTTATACCCAAAGCTTTGTCCTTTTTTTGTTGCAGAAAGAATAAAAGCTCTTCTCAGAAATGATGATTATTTACAAATAAAGAGAAAAGATGTATCTACTGTTACCATTCCACTGGGAGGCAAAAGAAATTACCTTGAAGGATTTATGAAGAAACTTCTGATAAACAAAGTATAAATCTGTACTGGGATTATTCTCCTTTTACTTACTTTGTGCTGATTACTTGTGTTAAACATCATTTATAGAGAAGCTGCTTCAATATATGTTTTAATTTACTTAGTTACATTCATAAAGTATTCAAGGGCTTTGGAAGCAAATAGGTGCTATAAATTTCACACTGACAATCAGAATAGTGAAACTCTGCTACTGGCAAATATTTTCTTATTTCCACAACTGCTGTGTCACACCCTCACAGAATTTATGAGATGGTGAGATTACCTGTAGAACTAACCTAAATATGTTGAACTTCATGAAATATCTGTCCTTATGCAATGCCAATACACATGGTAAGAAAAAACCATGATCTTGAAGTTATCTGACAATTTTTTTTCCTTGTCTTTTTGTGTGGAATTACAGCTTTAAATAACTGATTTCTGTATTTATGGCTGCATTGCTGTGGCAGTTCCAAAGCCATGATATTTTGCATAGCATGTGGTGGATGCTTGCTCCCCTATCACTTAGATTTGTAAACAGGGCTGCTACAGTACATTCACTTGCATCCTTGATCTGGTGATACAATGACCAAATGAACAAATGATTTAATGTTGCTGCTTAAAAGCCTGATGGTTTAGGTCAAAATACACTTTGCAAGGGTGAATACATAGGGTTGGTCATTAATTGAAATAAGACATCATAATCTCGTGTTTATGCTTCTGTCTTTATTGACTTCAGTATTGTCACTTTGATTTACATCAAGTGAGAAACTGTTTCACTATGTTTCCCAGGTCTGTGCACTGAGATTTTAAGACAGTTTCTGAGGTCACAAATGTTAAACAGAGTTTTGAACCTTAAAATGAACTTCCTCTTTCTAGACATTGGGCTTTATAATTCTGCACAAAAAACTGCACAGTTTTCAAATGAAAATGCAGCATATTACCTGGTTACATATGTTCCCACTTGATCTGAGAACCAAACCTGCTATTTTTTATCCCATTCATCTTTCGGGTGGGAGGGAATCTTTGGTTACATGATGCCTAGTTTACAACAACGTAACACTTGCTTTTACATATGTCTCTGCTGAAACTTGTGCAACGGCTCTGCTGCCTTCTGGCAACAGGTGCATGGCAGGAAGACAGTTGATATTGATGATGAATGTCTGGAGTTATTCTGAAGCTCTGACAATTAGAAAACGACCTCATTTTTATGTAAAAGACCAACTTGTCTAGAAAAAAAAAGTAAGACATGATGATTGCTGAACCCCCTCATGCTGTTTTTCCAAAATACTTTTCAACCTATATCCAGTCTTTACACAACTGAAGATTTGGTTTCCCTTCAGTGATTTATACTATTATTTCTCCAGGTCAGAAGAATGACTTGCTTCACTGGACATTAGAAATTTTCCTTATAATTCCCTTTAGCCAAGAATATTTTTTTTTTTTAAAATTACTACTCAAAAGAATGCTATTTAAGAATTGAAGTTATGAATATTTGTTAGAGTGTAGTTTTGTTTTCTATAATAAGGTACACCATAACACTGCATTAAAAGCTTTTAAATAGTTATCTTTTACGTGCTGCAACAGCTTTACTATGGGTTTATATACCACCACTGACACAGCAGAAGTGTTAGGAAACCTTTTACGTTTTAGAACAGATTCAGCATTTAAGTCTTTTCAATTTTAAATCAATACATTATTTAAATTACATCAACTGTTAATTCAGTTAATACCTTGAATTTATACCAATATTCAACTGTATTACATTTTCAATACTAGAGGAAAAATTAGTTTTTTCTCTGGTTAGAGAAGTAGTCCTTGCAAAGAATCAGTTCTAATGAAGCTGTACATTTTTCAGTATTTATTTGGACTATGAAAAAAATACAAGATAATTTAACTACTAGGTAACATACAGTAGATTTTTAATGATTTGCTTAAAGGATATTTGCTATATAAACCTTTTTTCTTCTTTTTTTTTCTTTTTCTTTCTTTTTCTTTTTTTTTTTTTTTTTTTTTTTTCAAATAATTAACCATCCCTATGTGAGCCATTCCAACCCAGTGTCCCTTCAGACTGGAAAACCATTCAAACTGTGTTTGTTAAAAAAAAAAAGTGAACATTAGCGTATCTCTCAGAAGCACTGTTTAACCTTAATAACTAAACTGTTTACTGAACCTAAGACCACACTTATGGATTTATCTATACATTTGTTCCAATAAGATTCAACATGTGCAACAGTGCAATTTGAAATTTGGTTTTTAATTTCCCTTTTTCAAGCAAGGACAAACTATTTTCTTCTGCACAAACACAGAAATACAGCAGTTACCAACAGAGTCTCAGTATACAGTGCAATTTCTGAAAGAGCACTCCTGAACCAGCACAGTTCTCCCAACAGGGGAAATTCATCTAGCCATTGTAAAAGACTATACATAAAAGCCCCTAAAAATGCCACCTTCCACCAAAAAAAAGAAAAAAACAACCCACACAGAAGAGTGTATAGCAACAGAACTGGAGCACGTGGGGTGGGATTATCTCACCTAAGCCTAACAGTCTCTACTACAGCAGAATTCAGCTAATCCAAATTAGACTTTTAAAGTAGAATGAGACTAATTCCCAGAATCACAGAATTGTGTAGGTTGGAAAAGACCTTGAAGATGATCTAGTCCAACCACTGACCTAACATTGACAGTTCCGAACTACACCATATTCTTCAGCGCTATGTTGACCCGACTCTTAAACACCTCCAGGGATGGGGACTCCACCACTGCCCTGGGCAGCCCATTCCAACACCTAACAACCCATTCTGGAAAGAAATACTTCCCAATATCCAGCCTCAAACTTCCTTGGCGTAACTTGAGGCCATTACCTCTTGTCCTATCACTTCTTATTTGGTTAAAGAGACTCATCCCCAGGTCTCTGCAACCTCCTTTCAGGGAGCTGTAGAGGGCGATGAGGTCTCCCTTCAGCCTCCTCTTCTCCAGACTAAACACCCCCAGTTCCCTCAGCCGCTCCCCGTACGACCTGTGCTCCAGACCCTGCACCAGCTTCGTTGCCCTTCTCTGGACACGCTCGAGTCATTCAATGTCCTTTTTGTAGTGAGGGGCCCAAAACTGAACACAGGAATCGAGGGGCGGCCTCACCAGTGCCGAGGACAGGGGTCAGATCCCTTCCCTGTCCCTGCTGGCCACGCTATTGCTGACACAAGCCAGGATGCCATTGGCCTTCTTGGCCACCTGGGCACACTGCTGGCTCCTGTTCAGCCAGCTGTCAATCAACCCCCCCAGGTCCCTCTCTGAGTGGCAGCTCTCCAGCCACTCCTCCCCAAGCCTGTAGCGCTGCTGGGGGTTGTTGTGGCCCAAGGGCAGCCCCCGGCATTTGGCCTTATGGAAACTCCTCCAGTTGGCCTCAGCCCATGGCTCCAGCCTGTCCAGGTCTCTCTGCAGAGCCTCCCTACCCTCAAGCACATCAACACTCCCACCCAACTGGGTGTCATCTGCAAACTGACTGAGGGTGCACTCGATCCCCTCGGCTAGATCATCAATAAAGATGTTAAACAGGAGTGGCCCCAAAACTGAGCTCTGGGGGACACCACTTGTGACCGGCCACCAACTGGATTTAACTCCGTTCACCACAACTCTCTGGGCCCGGCCATCCAGACAGTTTTTTACCCAGCAAAGCTTGTGCCCATCCACGCCTTGAGCAGACAGTTTCACCAGGAGAATTCTGTGGGAAATGGTGTCAAAGGCCTTGCTAAAGTCAAGGTAAACAACATCCACAGCCTTTCTCTCATCCAATAAGCAGGTCACCCTGTCATAGAAGGAGATCAGGTTTGTCAGACAGGACCTGCCTTTCATAAACCCATGCTGACTGGGCCTGAGCATCTGGTTGACGATTATATGACTTTTAATGGCACTTTTAATTCCACTTACGGAGTGCCTCTTTTTCCCCACTAAGTTTAAAGAGACAATACCTGTACTGCTGAAAAATCAAGGTCGTGGACCGTCCTCTGGCCTTCCGGCCAAGTGGCATAGGTTGGCACACTTCATGGCCCTAGCTACTGGTTTCCTTTGAATCCCCTTGTTATCTTGCTGGTCCTTATATATTACTGCTATTTGTAGGGTGTGGTTTTTTCAGTTCAAATTATTTGATATAGCAGTGAAGTGCAACCCACTAGAGTGACATTTTTGTAGCATGAAACTGAAGATTTGTTTCGGAAATGCCAGTGTGCTGAGGGGACATCACTGCCAATGCCATGGAGCTCAGGAACTGTGCAGGCTATGGAGAGCCAGGCCTGGTACAGTCCTTTTCATATCCTGTAGTGGGAATGGCCTCTCAGATGTCCTCCACAAACAACTACTGGGCACTGTCTTGCAAAAAAAGGACACGGTTGCATGAGCCAAAGCCATGCCAGGAATGTGCGGTAAGGATGAGCAGCACCACAGTTTTCAACCCCACTGTACAGCCATGTCTTATTAAGCAGTACAGACACAGCCAGTGACTAGGTCAAAAGTAGATACCTGGCTAAATCTGGTGGCTCAATGAAAAAGAGCAGAAGAAGTTAGGACTTCTCTAAGAAAGAAGTAGATATGGGATGCGTGAAGACAAAGAGTGAAATAAAAAGGCAGAGCTATTTAGGAAAACATATGCAAAGCCAATAAATCAACTCACAACATTAATCAGACTCTCCAAATCAATTTATTTCTTCTATGAGAGTCTCACATGTGGAATACCTAATAAAGATGGATGCAACTAAACCATTTACTTGAAAATGACACAAGGTCTGCATGTGCACTATCACTAGCATTTATAATGTTTTGAAATGCAGACAATCGTTTGGGTCAGACCTTATTATTTTTTACACATACTATGGCTGTTCTATCCTCAGTCTTTATTGTTTGAAGGTGATAGTTAAGTAAGTGTCTCATATCAATGATTTTTTTCTATACATCCTGAAAAAAACAGATATGAGATTATAGACTCCTGTCCCTTTTTGCTTAAATGAAAATCCTAGTAGATAGAACACCTTTTTTCAAAAATTTTGATTTAGTTCTGGTTTCTTTTGATTTGTTTTCTGGTTCACACAGTAATGAGAATCTTGCAGGTTGAACACCACTGATTACACACGTGTATGCATGTGTATGCACATTTCTCTACTTATCTGTGTCTGTTATCTATACATTTTCAGTCTCTAAATAAATTATGTGCTCAACTCTCTCCTTACTTTTGGTTTTATTTATTAGTTTTATAGTGCTGATACTATTCTGGGTAGATCAGTTTTTAGAAGACTTTGTAGCAGCGCTTCAGAGACATTAAATAATCTCTATTAAATGTTAACAATCACCTTTTACTATGCCCTCATACTTGAAGTCTTGATTGCTAGTTTCGAAATGATGCACAGTTAAATTCAAATCAAGGTTGAAATGACAAAGTAGAAATGGATCTAGAAGCCTCCCAAATGCCACTTCATATTGACTTAGCAGCAAAGGGGTAAGCCATCTGAGGTGCACAATCAAACGCAGTGGACATGATATCAGCTACATACAATGTCACATTCTGAGCATGCTGTCTTGATAAACACAGCCTTCACCTTTTAAGAATTTGTTTAGTTAAGAACCTTCAAAGCTGGTCTAAGAAAAACCAAAAAATCTCTTTGATTTAACTTGTTCCATCATCTCTATCAAAAATTTTTCATGGCTGTCGGGACAGGTACACATTATGGAGTATATTTGGATATACTCAGTTCAGACCAATATTTACAGGTATAAAAATTTTTGAAAGTCAAATGACCTTCCAGAATTCACAAGGTAGTTACTCCTTTTTTGTAGGATTACCTAACTGAAATGAAGCATTTGGCAAACGTCAGGACTGGAAATGGAACAAGTTTTGTCAAGGAAGAGAAATGCTCCTTAAATCATGATATGGACTCTGATGGCATAACGTGGTTTGGAACTGAGTTTAGTGCTACCCTGTTGAAAGTCAAATCTGAGCGCTTTATACCTTTTGCAAAGTTGGTTCATTTTCATGCATGGTTTCAGTACTTAAAAAGATCAGTAAAAAATTTAGTTAATTTATGTGTATAATGCCATACACAATGGTGTGTATGTGGACAGAAGTCCCTGATTTATTCTCACATATCTGAATCTATGAGATGGCTTACATATCCTATTTGGGAAGGAGCTTCTTTGTATATTTGAGTATAAAGAAGAGATGTACATATTTCCCTAAGAGGAGAATTTACTGATATGCTTGCATTTAAATTATTTCTAATTGACCTTCAGAGTCAGCTTACTTTAAGCACCTTTGCGTATGTTTTCTTCAGTGAAAATATTTTTCTTAATCAGGATATTTATAAATACTACGTTTCATGCATGTATATTAAATGGTCATCTGCTAATATAAACTTCTAACTTCTTGAAATGTGTCCTTTCCACAAAGTTATACCAGGTGGTTAATAAACATATTCTGCAAGTTAAGATGTGTGTAAAATAAGAGTTTATGACTTTCCCATCTATCCCATTAATCCCCAACTACTCAAAGTTTTTCCAGTCACAGTGAGAGAAACATTTATATCTCTGGGAAATAATGACTTCTGTGCTTTCAAGTACACTCACCATATTCAGGAGGTTACAAAATTGTATTAAAGAACCTATGCTTAAGAATGAATAATTTTCCTGGATTACATTCTCATTACAGAATGTTCAGAAACTCTTTTACTTTAAGCCTAGCAGCTAACTGATGCATGTTTTTGAATACATTTTCACAGACAAAAATACCTCAGCCTCAGCTATTAGAATATTAACAGCATAAGATTAACATATTTTAATATAAATTTTAATAATAAGAAACTCTTTTTTCTAATCTTGTCCTATTTTAATAAAATAGTTCATGAAAATACTAATGTCTACAGCATTAAGAAAAATTGTGTAATGAATCTAAAAAGAATTTTATTTGAAATGTATTGTGCATACAGTAGCTGGACCCAGTATATATTTATCTAACAAATAAACTCTTGAAAAATAGGTGTTTGGTTTCTTAATTGTTGATGAGCTACAATGTAGGTGTCATTCACAAACAAGTCTGTATCATGTTTAAATCCTGGAAAATATAGTAGGAATGAAACTATTTTAACATTAAAAAGATTGTTAGATGCTGAACCACTCAGTATATTTAAAGGAAACACTAAAAATAAATAGGGTTTCCTAGGCATACATGACCTGTCTTTTTTTTAAAAATAAATGTAGTCCAGTTTTGAAGACAAACACAATAGACAACAATAATGAAAGCTTATTGTTCCTCATTTGGTGAACCACGCTTACAATACTTAGCTCTTCTGATGTCTAAAGAGGAGGTAAGAACTGAAGAATGTTTTATTGGGGTTATGTGAGAAATTACTCTGTTAATTAACATTTACCTGTAAATGTTCCACATCTAATGACAAAAAACCCTGTCATTCTGAGTTAGACCTCTCACAAGTTTGGTTCAGAGAAGGCCATGGTAACAAAAGCAGTTTTATGACAGTGTAACTATCAATTTTCAATTATATCTTTCCCAAGACAGAAACATCAGATTATTTTTTTTCCAAAAAATTTCTCTTTCCAAAAACACTTTTGCTGCTTGTGGGGACCTGGTGTTTGACACCTCTAATTTTTAATGTTTTTAGTGATCTTTCTATCACTTTCTTCTGACTTTTTCTCCACTTTGTGCCTTACAGTGAAGTGCAAATTGAAGGCCCAGAGTCTGTGCTTTAGATAAATTTGCAGAATATAAAGCAATGAGACACAAAATCTGTTATTTCTACAAAATTAATTTAGAGAACAATACCTGTAAATCTGCAGATATCACATTAATTTTCATTCCTCCTATCTATAAAGGCTTATTTTAAACAAATCCAACCCTCATAAAATTAAACACATCTTCCATTAAAATTAATAGAATGCAAGTGTCCTTCAGACTTTTCTGAAAAAAACACCCCACCTGTATTCAGTTTTACAGTTCCTAAACCACAATGAAACAATGTAAAATTAACATTCCCAGATAAACCCTCGCTTTAGCTGGAGAGATACTACATTACTAAAACACTGTAATCTTTAAAAAAAGTAGTATTTCTGTATGCAAAATATATTTCTTTTGCATATCCCTTTGTATTAGTAGAGTATTAATAAAAAATTCCCAGCTCAATGCTGGGTACCGTGCACATGTATGTAGAAAGTACATCTATACATATTATATATAGTAAATTTCGTAATCTCACTGGTAGATTATTATCACACATTACACCACAGTTCATATCTGGAGTCTGCCCCCAGAACTACATTTTTAGGGGTAATGAAGAAGGCACACAAAGAATACCTTTATGGTAAAAATTTCCCTTGTGTCTGCAGCTGCTCTATAGCCTTGTAGCACATGCTAGCACAGAAAACTGATTTCTTCAAGTGTTTTCTCTGCTGGTGGGAATCCAGGCTGTGGTCCCATGAGACCCAGCTGCAGGGTGGATGCGGGGCGCCCCAGCAGCTGGCTCTGTACTTGTGCACAGTATGTGCCAAGGAGCAGCAAAGTGTGCAAATGCCACTTCAAGTGACGCTGTGGGCTTAAAGTCCTGGGGATACAAGGGCAAACTGAATCCCAAGCCTTTCTTTCAGGGTCCAGAGTGTTTCATAGAAATAAATAATAAACCATGGAGAGGATATTTCTTTGTAAGTACATTCTCATAGTCCATGCTGATTCACAGGAAGACAACAGAAGGAACAGGTGCATCATGGCAACAGTTTTCATGTTTATGTGCAAAAGGAAAGGGAACAAATAACTTAGAAACCAATGAAGATATTTATAGCTATAAACATTTCTGTGTTCATAGACAGATTAAACAAACTTTATCCTAACTCCTTACTCAAACTTTTAAAAAGAAAATCTTTTGTCCTTTACCAATCACACAGAGACTGGCAACATCTCCCTAAACCAGAAATATTAAAGCAGTTCAACTCAGGTGTGACTGGAGTAGGGGGTAAGAAGCAAAGCTGGGGACTCAGCTATTTATCTTTATTATTCTTATTAGTTTTAAACTCCCTGTGGAAACTTAAAAATAAATCAGTGAGTATAAACTGATATACAGATTTATGCAAACTCATTCATATGATTTTAGATACTTATGCATCTACTTGTGCTCTTGCACGTACTTTTAAGATGTTATTTTAAGTGATTAAAAAAGACAGGAATTGTTCAAAGAACCAACAATCATCATTTGGTACTTTTATTCTTTACAGTTATTAAAATAAAGACGGAAAATATCACCACATTCCACATTTACTGATGGTGTGCCCAAGCCTTTCTTCCTCTGTGGCCATGGGAAGAAAGAAAAAGAAGGGGAAAATAATATGGTAAGTGCAAAGACATAAACCCCATAATTGTAAAGCACGAAATTTTACCAATTTTTCACTCATTAAAAAATATTCAGTTCATGTGCAATTTCAGTTAATACATACTAGGAAGGTTATTTACTGTTAAAGTATTATTCTCATTTAAAACAATTAAGTTATTTAATAAATGTAACTTTTTCACTTTGCATTTATTTGCAAATAAAGTTCATCCTTTTAAGCTGACATATGTATACGTATCATGTTATTGGACATCTGTGGAAAAAAAGTATCTGCCTACTAAATTCTGAACTTTGTGGCATACAACAACAGTCTGATGTTCTTTCTACTTGATTGGTCATGAATATCACAAGATTGCTACAATTTGTAGGCTGGCTAGCAAAAGAGACAAAGATTAATTTAGGTAAACTGCTTCTGAGATGATTTCTGCAAGTATTTGCATGCATTTTTTGCAGTTGTAAATTCAACTTCCTTGGGAGAAGTTGACAGAAAATTCTTATAGGTTGATAAAATCTTTACTTTTCTTTTTGTACCAAGTGGTACTATTTTGTTGCTTGCAACTTTAAAAATACAGGACAAATCATTCTACTTTTTCCAGTGTCTGATAAACTTTCTGTCTGTATTCTACCTGTCTTATTACTTCTCCCCTTCCCTTTGAAGAGTTTTAATCCTTTCACTTGCATGTTTCAAGTGAGAAGCATTTTTTTAATTTATTTTTTTTTTTTAAGCTTTATCAGCTCTTGCCCATTCCATTGTTCTCTCTGATTTCTTCACAGAAGTTATTAAGTCCTTTGGGTCCCCCATTTCTCCTGAATCTATGCAATTAACTGTGAGCCAGTTAAACACTTCAAATATTCTTGAAATAGATTTCCTCGCATTTCTCAACAGCAAATTTATCTGAAAACATGATCCCATTTTCTTAATCTGTCCGAATTTGTTTGAGGTTCTATCCATTTCTTTTTTCTTGAATAACCTGAGTAATATTGTATCACCTTCAAATATGGAATTTTTTCTTCTAAATTACTAGTCAGACATCACTGCGCTTACTTCTGAATCTTACCCTTGACACCTTACTGCTACCAGCCATTTGCGAAGGATTTAATTGGAATTTCTTTCAAAGTGAAAATAGATTATGCCATCAAGTTTCTCTTCATCCACCACTTTATTCTATTAAAGGTCTTTAAACAAGATATGAGAGAGTGTTTGGTTTTGTTTTTTGCCAGACGTACAGATAGCATTCCATAGTATAATGTTTATATTTTTATAATTTCACTCTCCATTAGCATTTCAACTATTTGGCTGGTGCTTAATTAAGATTCACTAATCTGTTCCCCCCCAAAAAATACATGTTCCATATATAAAATTTTATGAAAGAAATCTTTTCTGACATAGAAAAGGAAAGACCTACATACATATAAAATAGGAAAAAGCATTTACTGTGGTATGGTTAGTCAGCTCAGGAGGATGTTTATTTTGTGAGCTCATGCTTTGTCTAGCAAAATTTCAGGAATGGCAATAAATAAATCATTTTAGTCAGGTCACAAAGGTAGGCATGAGTGCATATGCAGTAACATAAGGATATAAAGCAGAAGAAGAGTGACACCTAAAAATAATATTGCCGCAGCAATCACAGTAGGCAGCTACTGATCTAGGGACATTTTAAGGAGTCTGTGCAGCCTTCCCCTCACTGTTTTCTTCCTAACTTCAAAATTTTTTTTCTGTACAATAGCTTTTAATTTTAAGTACTGAATGTTAAAACAGTTTGCTATTCTTCAGACATGATATATAGTGCTGTTACTTAGCACTGTGTTTTAAAGAGCAATACTAACAGTTTGCAAAGATTCACTGGAGCTCTACTGTTAGCTTTACGGAGTTAAAAAGAAGTGTATATTTTTACATGAATTTTGAAGTTTTTGCCAAAACTCTGCCATTCTGCATCCAGTGAGTCCAATGTTCTCATTTCCAGAGAGACTATTTTCTCTCTAGATGTCTGGGGGCTGTTTCTGGTCCAGTTGACATAAATAAAATGAGTATGTCATAATGCATTGTTAATGAATCTGGTGTAAGTTTAAGTTCCACTGTTAACTTTGATAAGCAAATAAACACTGTTAACAACAAAATCACAGGTGAAAGGCAAAATATCTCAAAGTTCTGTGAAAAGGTAATTTGCATTTACATTATTATGACTTTAATTGATGTCTGTAAAACTGACACCTCTGTCCTACTGATAGAAAAAGAAGCATTCACTTCTTCATGCCTACAACTAGGACACATTTTCAGATTTTCAAAATCAAACTTTGCTTTTCTGTCTATATGCATGTACATACATATAGATATGTGTACACATTTGGGTTATGTGGGTTTTGTGATACACTCCAGGGAGTGACCCCTCCCTTGACTAAATGAGTCCCGAATGATTCAAGCCCATCTTGCTCTTTGTAATTTTGTCTGGATGCATCTTCAGGCTATATATAGTTTGGATGTAATAGGTATTTCACAAGCCTTTTCAACATACTCAGCACACCATATGTAGCATTTCTCTCGCCGTGTGACATCTCTCATAAAGGGCTTAACAGAGGTCACTTTAATTTTAGGATATGAAACACTGTAGCAGTATTTTTACAATTCTTTAAAAATTAATAATTCTATGAAATTGACAAGCTAAATGGCTTCCTTGATGCCTCTCAAGTTTTTGATTCAATGGCAGAAAGCTGAAGGCATGTGCTGTGTGCCGAAAGGCATGGCAACCTTCCCACCTGTTGGAGCAATCCTTGGACCAGTCTGCGCAGAGCCCCTGCTGATGCTTATCTGCAGACACACACAGCTGGTCCACTCCAAAAGGGATTCCAGGAGTGATTCTGCATGCATAAAGCGTGAACAATCAGAAAAAAATGGTTTGTGGACTGAAAAATTGAATGATACAAACTGACAGTGTAGGTGCAGCCTTTGTGAGAGCAGCATAAATCCATAGCACTGGCATAATAGACTCCTTTCATCATCATACCTCTCCTGTCCGAGCTTGAAGGAAGGCTGCAATGCGTGACTCCAATCAGAATTTAAATGGTGTAAAATTATTCTCAAGGCTTCATTAGAATATGCATTATAAATATATATTTAGCTATCATCATTTTGTTTTTTGCAACAATTACAAGATCCTCTCCTATATAATCTATGATAGACATGATATCTGAAATTTAGCTATCCCTCCTTTAACAATATTATAAATAACTGTATAAATACAGTTACAACAATATTTGACATTTACCCATCTTATAAATGAGGGTTAATATTTACTTTCTAGCAAAATTTTATTATTTCAGTTACAGTTATTCAAGGTACATCAACGTCCACAACAGTCAGCATTTTACACCTTTCTAAACACTTCCCTCTCAGAAGCAGGATAATGACAAACTGGAACTGTGGAGTAACCATGAAAAGGAAAGAGTAATTTAGGCATCTGCTGTAGAAATACACACCAATCACTCTGAGCAGTGCATATTAAGTAAAATACAGCCAGTTCAAATCAAATATTTTCAACATTTTTGAAACGCTGAAGTGTTTTCACTGCTTGTGTGTAAACTATTGATACTGCACAGTGAAATGTGTCTGAGAAACAAAATGTAAACTATTAAATTGGCTTGACAGCTTCTTCAGTTTAGAAGCAGATACAGATTAGAAAGATATTTACATCTCCCATTTTCTCTTGGTCTCCAACAGCTTTATAAACATCTGGAAGCATACACAAAGTTTTGCATATGAAAGTAAAGGTAGCGCTTAAAAATCAGGAGGGAAAAAAAAAGTTTATTCCGGCAAAGAACTGAACATGTGTTCTAAAATTACTGGATCAAAAAATCCATACAATTAACTGGATTTAAGTGAATATAATATCAAAAGCAATCATAAGAAAAAGCACACAAAAATAGTCTGGAAGTCAAGGAAACATAGATTATCAATATATGGGAAAATTAAATTCTAAAATCTGAAAAGCAGGACTAACATGAAACTCTGGGACTACAAGAATACAGTTACTTAACAAAACCTGAAAACTAAGAAAGAAATATTGTCTTGCTTTGATCCAGCTGAGACATAGATTGCTTTGTTTCTGTACTCATGTAATGGATCAGAAATTACAGACTTTTTAAGACTTAAGAAGAAATGCTAAATGAAACAAAGAGAAATTAAACCCTGCCAAAGGAGGTGGCTTAAAATACTTATTTTCCCTTCAGTTAAAACCTGGAGAATTTCCTTTCTAAAATCACATCTCTGGAATAAAATAACAAAACTATCATTTAGAACAGTGTAAAAATGATTTATAAGAATTTTAAAATGTCTTCCTGTGATAAAAGTTTAAATTAACTTTCTGACAAGTTGGCAATAGAAACTCTGGGCCCTTTTCATGTTAATTTGGCAAATATAAATAATCTAAGTAGTAAATGTCACTATTTCATACAACATCTAATTCATACAGATCTCTAATGTTGTTCTAATGTAGAGAAGTTGGAATGTTTTCTTTCTGTTTCAAAAGAGCACAAAAATGGATTCTTATCCCAGAATCTTAAATACCATCTAAATCTTTATGTTAGTATCTTCAGTGGCTCTATTGATTTTACTTTAGGGGATGGTGTATTATATATGCAATAATAGTTTACAACAACAGCAACGACTCAGATGGGTGGGTAGCGTTACAGAAAAGCTAATGAATTCTGAAAGGTGCTTCATTTGGGGGAATCAAGAAGAAAATGTGTCTTCTGTGGCCAGGAAATTGAAATCATATAATTTGCTGCTTTATGCAGCAGAACCATGTGGCTAAGTACAGATACAGAAGGCAGTGCTGACATATTTACAGAGCACCTGGATGGCCTGGCAACACTGACCACTGACCATCTTCACACAGGTACCATATCTTGAAGAAATTATTTTCTGTATCTTTACTGTTCCTTACCTGACAGAAAGTCAATGTAATAGGGAGTATTATCCCCCAGGCAGTACCACTAAACAGCTCTTGCACCTGCCATCAAAGCATGTATTATAAAGCCTGCTTGAGTAGGTACAACACCCTCATAATTGCTTCCCTCAGAAGACAGGCAAGCAGTAGGAGGTAAATTCTATTGTAGTGCCCTCTGTGTGTGGGTGAAACACATTCTTTTTGAGTGAAAGACCAGGTTTTGCAAAACTAAATGTCTGTAGTGATTTCAGTCTAGAGAATTCAACAAAGCCAAGAAATATTGCTTAAACTGAAAAGTGTTGTCCAGGTTGTGTAATGGATAACAATTTCTATTCCTCTTTGACTATTAGCTGTGATCTCACTTACATGTATTCATGAGTCACATTGCTTTAATCAGTTCCAAAGTCCACATTATGTATAAGGACACAAGAGCTAATTTGTAAATGTAATGTCTCCCATTTGGCTGTGAAGAAAACATGGATGAGTAACATTCAGTAAGCCCTGTAGGTTCCATCACATAGGTGCTCACTCCTGTTCAAGCAAGTTTCAAAGTCACCTAGAAATCCTATGGTAATATCTATTATTTTTAGTTTGTGATCAATCAGAAAACTCAGCAATTAATTTTTCACAATCCTCAGGTTCTCTGAAACAAAGACTGAGTGGTTTTCATTCCTGAGGTATGCCAAAACAAGGATGTAGAGAAAGTCTGGATGGTTACAGGCAAAGGTCATTGATTGGTGCTAGATGGTCACACCAATGATGGTCATGTCAATAAATGTGTTTCTCTTTCTGTCATGGACCCTATTCTGATTTCAGAGCACCCAAGGTGCTTCCAAAGCATATCTTCAAAGCAAAGGCAGATATTGAAAACCAGCCATTGTGGCTTTTTGGTCTTTGCCATTTCCCCTTCCTTTTTTTTTTCTATCCTTTTCCATAAGATTTCCCATATGTGCTTCTACTGCTTGTCTTCACAATAGCATGAGATCCCAGCTCCTGGCATGTCAGAGCTTCTTGTCTCCTAGACATAATCACTTTAAGATGAGCATGGTCTTACCTGAGCTACAGCAGTTTGTGAATATCATAGATATGAAAAATTCAGAGTGGTAAAAATGTGGTACTATTTTTAGAAATATGTTCCAGTTGGTTTTCTGACAGAGTAACTGAAAAGTATAATTTGAGAACTGATGGTCAAGTTTTTGTTCCAAACTTGTAACACAGAAAAACATGTAGTTGTGCCTGTCCCCCTCTTATATTTTACATGTACACATATGACCCTGTAGTTCTAGTAAGATAAATAGCATGACTATTTCAAGAGAGAAAGACTATATTGCACTGATGTGCCTCACACATGGTACATTTAGTTTTCAGACTTACTCCATTTTCATTTTGATATGATACTAAAATAATGTAGGGCTGGTACAAGAATCTGAAATTCTTGCTCCCTGTACCTAATGGGCTTCAGGAAAAATTGTGGTGTCTTCCTGAATATGCTTCAGCAGCTGTCTACTCAGCAGGAGGAACAAGCTTCCACAATCCAGTAACTGCTAATTACCACTGATGCACAGCCCTTCCCTACTGCACTGCCACATCATTTCAGTGAAATGTGGGAATGGCTGTGGACAGTACCCAAATGGATGTTATCTCTGCCTTTGGGTGAGCATTGCGTGTCCACTGAGTCTCAGCTGGGGACATACCTTTTTCAGAAATTTAGGACCTTTACCTAGTATGGATAGCAAGGTTTGCCTTTAGATTTCTACTGGATATTTTATGAATGCGTCATCTGATACCTTGTGCACTTAACAGTTCTTTTTAAAACAAATGTATTCCTTCACTCCTCTAAACTCTACATCAGGGTTTCATGTTTAATACTTTACATTTAATATATTAACTAGCAGCCACATTCTTTGGTAGAAAGCCTTCTTTTGCAATCTGGAGTGACACACCACCAGTATGTAAAAGTCCATCCTCACTGTCTTTCTTTTCTAACAGATCCAACATGAACCAGTCAAAAGTTATTTAGCAATTGACATTGATGTAACTTTGCCACAAGCAACTGAAGCAATTACAAGACCTGGGTTGGGTACAGCTGAAACACCTTGATAAGAAAGCAATGAAAAATGACACATCACAAAACCAGAATGGTTTCATCAGTGCAACACTAAATCAACATGTATGTTTCTGGCACTCCCCATTCTTTCAATAATAGAATAATCAAACAGAGAGGAGGACTGATATCCCCAATTTTTCCTGACAGACTGGAAATGAACTAAAATAAAGCACGCCTGTGCACTGTCATTTGATTGTATTTTAACCAAGACAGTTTCAATTTATTGCTATATAAACCACTTCATATTTTAGTCTGGCTTGGCTATGGTTGGTATAAAAAGATAACTTGTTTGTTGGATTTCTCATTCATTCCCTAAAAAGATCAGTATTTACTATGACCACTGAAATCAGGCAGGATATCACAACAACAACAACAACAACAGAACAAATAAAATTTGGAAAATAGGTTACCTGATGTTCTGTGCCTTGTGTAGGCAGTATGTCTGAACAGTGTTAAGAGTTAATGAGAGGAACACAATACTCTGGCCACTTAGGCAGAAAAGGCATCTCTATACCACAGAATTAGCTGTTTCCCCCTTCCTATTAAAAGAAAGATATCTATCTACAATAAAGTATTTATTTCTGGGACATCTCAGTTTAGAGAATAATTTGGTATTTGTTAATTTATTTCTCTTTCAAAGGTTAACCACAAGTATCATTAGATGAGTAAGCGGATTTTATCGTTCTCAGAAGAAATTTAGCATTTCTAATATTTCACTGTAATTTTCCCTTCTACTTACAATATCAGCAAAGTCTCTATGATAACATAGCCAGATGAAAAGTCTTCTACCCCTCAAATGATACCACAAATGACAATTACAGGGGGTTTTTTTTGTGAAGCAGTAAGGTATTTTATTCCAACGTAAAAGGCAAACCTTACTTTTTTCAATATTTCCATCTCTTGCCAGACAAAAAGATCTTTCTATTTATGCATTTCTATTACTGTATCATTATGCAGTGATATATCAGTTACAATAAATAATGAAAACCCTATATTACAGAAGGAGGTTTCCAAAGCTGTGAGTGGTAGAAGCAAGGCAACATGGCACTTTCAAAATCAGCCTTTCAAGGTGCAAGGATAGAGCCTGATAAATGGAGGAAAATCTAAATAAGTCTACAGAATCTATATACTGGAGAGAGTGCAAGAGAGGGGTGAAGTATAGTAAGTGGTTTTAGTAAGACAAGTGAAAATTTTCCATTTGTTTCAATGATGCTGCTACACAAATCTTTATGAAAAAATAAAAAAATTACAGCAAAATATTCCGACTACAAAATTCTTTTTATAACAATATTTTTTACTTTTTTTTTTTTTCTTTTGAAATCAAGTCTGCAAGACTTCCAGGTACTGCAGTACAAAAGTGCATAGTAAACACTGCACATATTTTGATAGCTATCTTTAAGAAGGTATTTTCCTGCTTATTGAATTATGCTGCTATATAAAATGAGAAAACCTCCAACCTTCTTATAAGGAGAGTAATATTTCAAATTCAAGAATGCAAGTCTCAGAAATTGCCATAAATAAAGCTGAATAAAACTTTAAAAGACTAATATCTGCCTTTAGCAGAAACCAAATATTGGTTGATGTTTTACAGCAACTCAACTACTGAAAACAGTGATTATAATAGGAAGCCTTATTTTCAGTGTCAGCTCTGTCTACAATAAAAGCAGCCAGCAAGGATATAGTTCCTAGTATTCACTTTATTTATAAGTAACCTCT
This sequence comes from Athene cunicularia, assembly GCF_003259725.1. Lineage (NCBI taxonomy): Eukaryota > Metazoa > Chordata > Aves > Strigiformes > Strigidae > Athene > Athene cunicularia. The sequence continues at coordinate 53,770,856 of NW_020799091.1, read as the reverse complement.
TTATATTTACCTCTGTATACTTAAGCAGCTATTGATTTCTGCTAAAGATTCACTGAATTGACAGAATCTTGAGGCTGGACAGGATTAAGACAATTTGTATCACTGTTACAATGGAAGGTTTTTTTTCTTTTTAAAAATGCTCTTGCCTCACTGCACCAATCTGGTCCATGGGGCTTATAAAAAGGAAGGTTAAAAAGGGGATTTGAGAGAATACTTAACATGAGAGATTAAAATAATTTCCACTATAATTTATTCCAGAGGCTTTTTTATCACCATTATTCACAGAATCACAAAATCACAGAATCAATCATCAAGGTTGGAAAATACTTTGAAGATCATCTAGTCCAGCCATTAACCTAATATTCAGTTCCCAACTACACCAGATCCCTCAGCGCTATGTCAACATGACTCTTAAACAGCTCCAGGGATGGGGACTCCACCACTGCCCTGGGCAGCCCATTCCAACACCTAACAACCTGTTCTGTAAAGAAATGCTTCCCAATATCCAGCCTCAACCTTCCTTGGCGTAACTTGAGGCCATTACCGCTTGTCCTATCACTTCTTATTTGGTTAAAGAGACTCATCCCCAGCTCTCTGCAACCTCCTTTCAGGTAGCTGTAGAGGGCGATGAGGTCTCCCTTCAGCCTCCTCTTCTCCAGACTAAACACCCCCAGTTCCCTCAGCTGCTCCTCCTACCACCTGTGCTCCAGACCCTGCACCAGCTTCGTTGCCCTTCTCTGGACACGCTCGAGTCATTCAATGTCCTTTTTGTAGTGAGGGGCCCAAAACTGAACACAGGAATCGAGGGGCGGCCTCACCAGTGCCGAGGACAAGGGTCAGATCCCTTCCCTGTCCCTGCTGGCCACACTATTGCTGACACAAGCCAGGATGCCATTGGCCTTCTTGGCCACCTGGGCACACTGCTGGCTCCTGTCCAGCTGGCTGTCAATCAACACACCCAGGTCCCTCTCTGACTGGCAGCTCTCCAGCCACTCCTCCCCAAGCCTGTAGCGCTGCTGGGGGTTGTTGTGGCCCAAGGGCAGCCCCCGGCATTTGGCCTTATGGAAACTCCTCCAGTTGGCCTCAGCCCATGGCTCCAGCCTGTCCAGGTCTCTCTGCAGAGCCTCCCTGCCCTCGAGCACATCAACACTCCCACCCAACTGGGGGTCATCTGCAAACTGACTGAGGGTGCACTCGATCCCCTCGTCTAGATCATCAATAAAGATGTTAAACAGGAGTGGCCCCAAAACTGAGCTCTGGAGGACACCACTCATGAATCAGCCGCTAACTAGAATTAACTCCGTTCACCACAACTCTCAGGGCCCGGCCATCCAGACAGTTTTTTACCCAGCAAAGCTTGTGCCCATCCAAGCCTCAAGCAGCCAGTTTCACCAGGAGAATGCTGTGGGAAAAGGTGTCAAAGGCCTTACTGAAGTCAAGGTAAACAACATCCACAGCCTTTCCCTCATCCAATAAGCAGGTCGCCCTGTTGTAGAAGGAGATCAGGTTTGTCAGGCAGGACCTGCCTTTCACAAACCCATGCTGACTGGGCCTGAGCATCCGGTTGTCCCACATGTGTTGTGTGATGGTACTCAGGATGAGCTGCTCCATCAGGTCTGACAGGCCTGTAATTTCCCAGATCATTCTTCCAACCCTTCTTATAGATGGTTGTCACATTGGCCAATTTCCAATCTGTCAGGACCTCCCTGGTCAGCCAGGACTGCTGGTAAATGATGGAAAGCGGCTTGGTGAGTACCCCAGCCAGCTCCTTCAGCACCCTCAGATATCCCATCCGGTCCCAAAATTATCATCTTTCTCTTTTATGCAATGATTATGATAACATGACATAGTTTTAGTTCAACCCTCTGAGATTTACACTCACCAGAAAGATGAGTTTATATTTTCAGTGTTAATTATTTCACCAGTATGTCGATCAATGTTTAAACCTCGCATTTACACTTTATCTACCAAAAAATCCTCATGACAGATTGCGATATAATATATTGACATTTTTATATTCAATAGTACAAATTCACTACTGGACTGTATATGGAATAATAATATCGTTTTTCTTCATAGAAAAGGATCCCAGGAAATTACGATAACTACACTCAGAACAATAGAAAAGTAGTGCAAATCAAGATGTAAGTCGATAATTCTAAGCTTGAAAAGGACACAAAACAGAATAACGACAGAAAAAGGTCTCCATCCTGTGATAAAGAAGGAGAAGAAACTCCCTAACATCAACAGTATCTTCAAGGGCTAGCCCATGACCTATGCTGGCTAATTAATAACCCCGACTGCTATGTGTCTGATCACTTTCCTCTCGGCATAAATTTTGAAGCAGTCCAACTTAGTTTTGGGGAGGAAAGTGATAATACATCTGAAAATTGGTCTGGACCTGACTATGACTGATTTGAGTGGCCTTTAGGCAGCTGAATTCTTCCACTTTGGTCATGCTATTTCCAACATATGGGGACATGTAAGCTTATCACTTAAAACTGAACTAGTAACCTAAGCTCTCAGACAAATAGATTGATCTGAAAGGAAATTAATTTATCCTAAAATTAGTTTCCAAAAGGTGGAAAGCTTTTAGAGATGCTTACTTTAAAACATACAGTCATTATCTGAAGTTCAGACTTCAAACTTCTAGGCATCTGTTAGGGTTGGGGACTGATATCATTAGGTCTAAGGAACAGTTCCTATAAAGCTGCTGCCTAGCCTCCTACTACTCCTATGTAACACATTTTTGTACAGGAAAGTTTAAATTTATGTATATTTATATATTTATATATACTGTCCCATGATATTTAGGACCAGAAACAGGTGTTTGGCACTGAGACTGTAGATCTCAAGTTTTCTTTGCAAACCTTATTCTCCCATGAATTTGAAACAATATCTTCAAGTCAGGTAATTCTGCATACTGGAAAATGATCAGTACATTCATAAACACTATTAGGTAATTTGGAAAGAGTCTTCCTTGGTCTCTACTGACAAAAATGTGCTGTTATTCCTAAAGATGAACCCCTGAATCAAGATCTTCAACACTAGAAAGGTATGCGAGAGAAGAAAAACGAAGGAAAAAATTATAGGAAATGGTCAAGTGCTAGGTTGCTTTAGTATAGCCAGAAATTTCTCTTTGTCAACAGAGAAGCCATCCTTTTGTCCAGATACTTAGCAGATAAATGCACAGTCCATTACCATACATTTGTATAACAGTTCCTCTAATTTTATTATATATTATTACTTAATATTATTAATATTATCATTGTAGTCATTCAGATTAACCTGAGCTGACCCACTGGAACTGTTTGAAAGCAATAGTGTGTTGACACAATGTGGTACAGTCATTTTGCTTTGAAACATCTTAATACAACTTGATAAAACCTACCAAGTATTTTAAGAAAATGTTAAAAGTGTTTATCATTTTCATAATCACTTTGACAAACATACAGAAGGGATGTTATCATTAGAGAGTTAATTAGGTATTTTAATGCCTACACTGATTATTCATTATCATGGTATTTCCAGGGAAATTAAGATCCTTATAATATGTGCTAGGAAAGAATTTATTTTGGTTATTTAGCATGGGATTTCTGACCTAAGACATCTGCAATGTAGTTTATATCTGTGCTAGGCACTGTAGGATCTTTGTATAGCTGACAGGGAGAAACAGGCACGGTAATTCTATAGTCAGATTTAGAAATCTATTTTAGAATGCAGTGAATCAGACTCTAGAAGTTCTGTTGTTCTCTACTGATTATAAGTGGAAGTATGATTAACTCAGATGAAGACATCTATATTTTAGATATCTGTGTTCAGTTACATGAACTGCAGATTGTGCACATTTACACATCTGGATATTATTCTAGAGAACTGCAGTAATCAGCCAGGACTATTTCATGTTTTATTTAATGAACAGAGGGAGCCCTTCTTACTTTTCTTAAAGCAATATTTCATCATGCATTGATATTCTAATCTGTGACAAACATATTTGTGAGCACCCAAGTCATACAGTTTTCTTTAGCATATCTGCATTTTTCAAGTGTTTGTGACATAGAAGCATGTAAAACATCCCTAAAGGAGACAAAGTATATAAAGTTGGTGCAGCACCAGGTCAAATAAACACCTGAGGTCCCAAAACTAGTCTAAATTCATTAGCATGGTCCTAATTAACTTTGCTGTCTAGAAGTTTTTTGGATAAGTTTGGATTCAGTTTTATAACCAGCACGACTATACTGCTTCCAGTTGTGGAATGCATTAAGTCAGTGTTACTTTACAGTTCCCTGCTCCGTACTTAATTGTATGGCAGAAGAAAGCTTAGTGACAAGCATGGCAAAACAGCCCACTCCACCAAAACCTAGCAACAGACAAATATTTCAGACGATGCAGTCTGTGTTCATCAAACATTTCTATGGTCTTAAACTAAAATCTTGCACAATGTAGTCCTATACTTTTAACTTCTCCCATATTTATTTCATCTTGGAAATGATTGAGAGAAGATGTTTTCAACCGTAAGTTCTTCAGCTAGAAAATTCATATTGCTGTGAACCAAGATCTGTCTGAAGAAAGTTAACGAAAAGGGGGGG
>NW_020799091.1:53759586-53766217 GCF_003259725.1 Athene cunicularia | reverse complement strand
GGTATAACTCTACTATAGCTCTAGAAAGCTCAGCTGTGGATAGATGGAGGATAGAGGATCAGATAATAAGTGCCACAGAAGTGGGAAAAGGCATGGGTTGAGTAAGGGCAAAGGAAGTAGCTACTCTGCTTTGCTCTTCATTATTATAAAGGTATGTATACACTCTGCATCTATACAGATACAACACATACAAGTCAGCCATTACTGTGCTTAGCCTGATCCATCTCTTATTCATGCAGATAATCAATCTTCTCACTAGGACACATACTCATGCTCATGTCTATCACAACTCAAAAGCATGGGAATAAAGAAACAATGAGATTTCCCTCAGGAAATGAAAAGCTAACCTTGGTACACAGTAATAAAATGAGAGTAGCTGTTAGACCTTTTAAAAGGAATAGGATCAGTTCAAACTGCTGATACAGATTTATATAGTATTCATTGTCTTTTTAGAGAATATTTTAATGATTTATAGCAGGTCTGTATTTAACTTGCATCTGTTCTATTATATTTTGACAAAACCACTGAAGTTTTCTATATGACACAATTCCAAATTTAATTTGAACTGAGCAATCTGTATAAGCAGATTTGCAGAGAGGTCTGTGCTCTTAAAACCTATGGTAGAATCTATACATCACAGCAATTAGGAAGACTATTTTCTCAGAATAAAAATAATTCTGACAAGTAGAATTGAACTGAAATTCAGAAGCTCAAGCTTTTATATTTTATTAAAAAGATTTTTCTTCCAAATATCATTACTTTTAAAAAAAAAAACCAACCCTACTTTAGTGGGTATTTAGCCTGAAAATACTCACAGAAGGTTTGTATAATTAAGGCTTGCATGAACTTCATTATAAGACTGTTTAAATGCTTCAATTGCTTCTAGTACATTTTATGGTCTCTTTTGAAAACTTTACTAAATTTATTCAGATATTTCAAGAGTAAGTCTATTTTCTTATACTTTATCAGATACACAGTCACGTGACAGTCCCTTTACTCATAGGGACTTTGTATGTCATCTCAAGATAAAAAGAAGCCCAGAAGACTTCCAGAAGAGTCTATTTTGGAAAAACAGATTGAGCGCTAAAATTGCATGTTTTATTAAATAAAGTAATATCTTTATTTGCAGAAAGGCCAGGGAAAATGTCCCCTCTGTTCTTATCTCTGAGAACTCAGATCAAAAAAAGGGAAACTCAGCTCAGAAAACTGATTTGTCCCCTTCTCTCTTTGTGATCATTCTCTTTGTATTCTCAGTAGCTAAATGTCTTATGATGGTGGTCTGACTTTACCTTTGACTTTTTTTCTTATTGGAATTTTACAACAGTGCATCATGACTGTTATCAGTATTAAAGTTACAAAGGAGAGCCACACAAATGAAATCAGGTACAAAGTGGAAGTGATTTGCATAAGCACCTTTGTTTTTATGAAGGGAATTTGATAGTGATTAAAAAAATTTTCATTGTACAAAACTTTCACTTGATGTGAACACAATTATTTCATGAATTATAATGTTTTCTATAACATTAGGTGGAAAACAAATGATTAGGTCAGTGGCATGTTGTTGACTGTTATGAAAATGTTTGAGGCAGAGAAAAAAGCAAAAGGGATATGCTACATCTCCTCAAATTTTATCTGTCCAGAATGTAGGTTTGTCATGTATGTTGCCCATCTCTTGCTATTGATTTTAGAAGTATTTCCAGGGATCATTTTTCCTATTATCGAGTAGATGAGTCACTCTCTTGATTACAAAGGCAGCACAAATGTTTCCAATGACATATGAGAAGCCCTGCCATATCCAAAATAGTCACATGGGACTAGTAGATATGATGCAAGATCTGTAAGAACACCACAGAGAGGTATCTGGTGTAAAAGTAAATATCGGAGTACAGATCATGTGGCATTGGATCTTGTGGTTAGATAACTGAATTGTTCCTAGATTTTCATTAACTACGACATAATTTTGACACTTAATTCAAGTGTTTGCATTTACCTTCAGACACCTCCATCCTATCCAGGGTAGTGATTCCTTGCAAGTCTGCAGAGCTGTTATTCAGTTTTTTAAAAGCAGGCTGCACTGTCACAGGGGTACAAGCATAGCTGCCTTCCACTAGAGCACCAGCACTCTATCAGTATGTTTTGCCTCTAAAAAGTAGTTTTCTTGAATGCCTTATGTATCAGTATCACATGATACAACTCACAGAACATATAAAAAGTCTGACTTGACTCTTCCGGTTTATCAAGACAGGTTTTCAAAGATCCTTGAATAACAAAAATCCCCAAACCAAATGTAGTCATGTAAAACACATTCATATGGGTTTTGAGGTAAGGTGGAAGTCTGATGGAAAATATATATTTTGGATTTATTTTTATGTTGTGTTTCAATAAAACTCAAGGCTTTAATTTGCAGGCACGGAATTTAATTTCCAAGGCATGGATTTCTGCTGGGTTTATGAACAATCTGTTATTGTGATATCAACCTTCTAATATATGGCTCCATTCAGAATGGGTATGCAGCATTTATGTTACACAACATATTGCATATACATTTAAATTTAGTCTCATGAAAGCAAGGTGGACTATGATTCCATGTGAACAACAAATTATAATATTTAAGAGTAACAATGAAGTGGATATTCACAAAATAGGATTTGATCTATATTAGCAAAGCACATAATAATAATAATAAAAAACCCCCACCCTTACATTTTTTCAATCTACAGTTTAACTAGATATAACAGGAAAGGTCAAATATGTAGTCATTTATTGTCCTTAACAAGAATGATATAGCAGCTGCAAGGTCTCATCAACCTAAATGCCCATGACATTTCCATTTGAGTCCTGGCAGTATAAAGGCAAATGCTGATTAAATTAAAAGGCTACTGTTATTTAGAGCACATGTTTTTAATCTGAATAAAGAGGTCATACAGAACTGTCCCAAAACATACTTAATGATATATTAATCATATATACATCATCATCTCTTTATCATAGTCAACATCTGTGTCTTGTATTTCCCTCTTTGCGATCTTAAAACCACCACAACTGTTTCTCCCTCCAAAAAAAGATGACACTTTCTCCCACAAACCACCTTCACCAAGAGCTGCAGCATTCTCCTTGTATATTATGTGTACTGTTTCAAACAGGTTCAGAAAGCACACAGTTCTGTACAGATGGTTTTATGTAATCAGATTAGGGGACCTTATATTGTACCTTTTAATAAAAATGAATCCTACAGTGCCCATTTCAAACACTTATTTCCTGTTTTAGATAACATACCATTAAGTCACAGATTATTGAAAATATAATATCAGAAAGTAAAATCTGATTTTCACTTTTTTAAGAAATTCAAAACTCAATTTAATCCTGATTTCCAGAAGGCAGGTACTTCTGTAGCTGTAAAATATTTTACGTTCAAACATATCTCTGTAATTTAATTATAAACCCTTCTGTATAATGTTTCATGTTGATACTCTATGTTGCTCATGGGTTGTAGCAGAGCCCCCATAGACTCTCATTCCTGGACTGATGAAAAAGTCTGTTGTTAGAGTAGATCTTGTCTTTCCTTAACTTTCTGTATTATTTTTCACAGTTGAAGAAAAAGTCTGAGCTGCTAAATGACACTGTCTCACATTTCAGCTGTCTCAATTAGCAAAAACATCCCAAAAGAATGAAATTATATCCAACAGGGAATGTCTTGTTTCAGTCAAAAATATTCAAAGGGCTGAAATATCCAAACCAGAAATCTTTTTCTTAATACCATTAAAAGTTCTTTCCATTTTAGAATCTTTTCACAAACCAATCTTTAAACTTAGACTGTGTGCTCACTTCCTACGTTGGCTGAAAGCAAAACAGCAATAAATATTTTAAGACTTTAATCATTTCCAGACCCCTTAAAGTACCAATTAGCATATTAATGCAATGGTTCATTGTCTTACCCAAGAAGTTAAACTTTTAAATGACTAAATAAAAAGCTTTTATTACATGTCTATGTGAAGGCTGGTATTACTTGCAAAGGAACAGGGAGAAAAGAAGAAAAAAAACAAACCCCACATTTGATAAATTGTTCAGTCAAATAATTTCAAAGGTCTCTTGTCCTTCTGTAATTAGTCTAGCAATTAAAACTTGATCTATGTACTGAAAATTATATTTGACTTCATAATTATGTTTTAATCTGCTAGTATCCTATTCAGAAAGATCATGTAATTAATTTCTACATTTACTCATTATTATATGTGTCTAAAAACACTCAGTAAATTTTCACTGGGTTCTCTCAGGAAAAAAAAAAAAAACCACAACAAAAAACCAAACAAAAAACCCCAACAAGCAAACAATTGTACTTTTTCAGATTTGGTGGGTGAGAGGTTTTACTGGTACATGAGCTCAGTGCTGGAAAATAAAATGTGTGGGAATAAGAGAAAACTGCTGGAAGTTTCTTGATTTACTGGCCAACACAAACTGGCTACAGCAACCATAAAAGAAATATAGTGTTCCTTAGATCCTTAAGTTGCAGAAATCCTCATGAACCTGAAGATTCTTTAGATGAAGACTCTGAAACTTGGCTGTCTGGTCATACAGAATGCTTTACATGGCACCATTACCCCATAGGCACAAAGAGTGCTGGCCAGTTTTCTGAGTGCACAGCTGCGATTTCCCTGAAAGTTTTCCCTTGGCCAGATCTACCAGCTTTTCGTGTCATTCAGGGCTACAAAGGTCTGCTCTAACCCCTGCAGATTAATTGACTGCACCATAACTTTTGTGTCCCGGGTTACAAAGGAGACATCAGGAACAGCGATGTTACCTGCAAGAAAATTTCCTAGGGCATGTGCTGTTCCAAGCACAGTACATTCACTGCTATGATGAGTACATGTTAGCAACACGAAAGAGTAAAGGGGAATGCCAGTGTTTAAAGCTTAAGAGTTCATCTCCTCTAGCAAAGGAAAGAGATGTAGTAGAGGAGGCTGTTTTTCTTTACATGCATGTAGCTACACATAATAAAATAAGATTAGTGCTGCTGCTGAAGTTGCAGAAGGTCCTTTTGCAGACAGACAGACATAATGAGATTTCAGATGGAAACACCTGATTCTGCCCTGACCCTTTATTATAATATTTTTGCCACTGATGACAGAAATTTTTGAGAGGCAAAGCAGGGTTACTCATGCGGGCCCCCATTCTTAACAAAGGAGAACATAAAGCTTGTAGCTGCAGGAAATGGTGAAGATTTCATTTTGCCTTTCAATAATGAGATATCTTTTCTCATTCTCTTAAATAAAATTAGCAGGTCTGCTTCACGGGTTAATTTTTTTTCTTTGAGTGGTCTCCTTCATTGTATGTTATGATGTCTTATTTTACACCTTTGGAAAATGAAGAGCTAATATTTTCAGATTGTTCACTAAGAGCAGAATGGATACTGTCTGTTCTACAGATTGTTTTAATGCATATGAGTCTACTGAATATAAACACTATCTACCAGGACCTGTAACTACAAATTTAGAGATGAGAAAGGCTTAATAGGTTACCAAATCCAGCTAGTTTTTCCAATCCAATGAAGTCTTCTCTAGGTTTTATGAAGAGGTCTGTATTATTAGTCCTTAAGAAATTATAGCCACAAAATGTGCACATAAGATGTAAATGCTCACAAGCACATGCATGTATTGTAAGCACACAAGGTGCAATACATATACATCCTATGGATTCCCCCAAACAGAAGTTGCAGTTGGTGTAGAGTCAAGCCACTCTGGTAGGAACAACCAAACACCATCTGTTGAAAGGTGTCCAAGTACCTGAGGTAGGGATGTGCACTGTTGAGTGATGTGACTGGCAAAGAGACTAGATGGGATGAAAAGGAGGTTCTGGTTAGGCCTGGGAAGATGAGCCAGCTGTGGCTGCTGATGTGGACCTCCACAGCCCTCCGAGGCTAGTTAAGAGCATAAAGTGTCAAGCAAGACGTATCATCAGACAACAGATTGTCTTGTCATTTTTAGTCTACTTTCTGACTCCATTTGGAACTGTTTCAAAGATATTTTTTCAAGAGAGGAATGATGTGGGAGGTAGTGAAGACATAGGCAGTATGGCTATGAGGCAGTCCATGTCACTTGCTCTCAGGGACAAGAAGTGATCCTCTCTGATTTAGCCGTATTGGCCTGTCCATAAGGCACAACCTGTCTCTTCCCCAGGACAGGGTGACACAGGATGGCCCATACCTGTCATTTCTCACTAGTGCACTATTCATCATGCTCTGGCTCTGAGGCATGTTGTTATGGCCATAAACCTGATGAAAAAGGGTCTCGGTGTGACTTTGACTGAAAGTTGACCAACTTCTCATTTGTTTTTTATTTTACAGCTTTAAGAAGACATCAGTGCAGCATTACTTATGTTTCCAAACAGCTTGTGAGGGAACGTATGATTCATTGTTGGAAATCAATGAATAAAGCTGCTGGAATTGCTCTTCCTCCTACTTTCCTCTGTTACTAGCAACGATGAACCTCAGAGTTCTTCATACAATCATTCCCTGCAATAAAAATCTTATCAGCTCTATCTTCACACCTTTCCTAAGGATGAAGATAATTTTTGTCTAAATGATCACTGTTCTCTTAAGTCAAACACACCACATACACACCCCCCCCCCCCCCCC
>NW_020799091.1:53756261-53759536 GCF_003259725.1 Athene cunicularia | reverse complement strand
TTTTTTTTTTTTTTTTTCAGGTTAATTTTTTTTCAGATGCTGCTTACATAAATGGAGTTATGAGGGAGCTAACCAGTTTTCTGTTAGCACCTGATCCTACTCTTTAATGCGCATGGATCCAATTCTTAAAGAACAAAGATTAATCCAATGCAGTCACCAGAATAAACCATTTTAAGGTACAGTTTATAAAATAATACAGGATTACATGTTTAAAATAAACATATGCCAGATATATAGGTCATACCTGATTAGTCAGCATCAATTTATTCTTTGTTTCAAATAAATAGTCTTTCAACGTTAACCTACACAAAATTTTAAATGTATTTTTCCAGCACCTATCTGTGTTTCAAAATGTTAAAGATAAGCAGAGTATGAACGATACTTTCAAAAACCCCAGAATTTCTGTGCCTATATATTCTACTTCAGGAAACTCTCCAGCACAACACTGTATCATAGTCAATATGATATGTTAACATATGTTTGAACATGAGATGATTTGTTCATGTATGATAATATTCTCCAGACTGTTGTCATGTTACTTCCATCAGTATACAAATTTCTTGATGTATAATTTGAACAACAAGCTTTGTAATAGTTTCAGGAGACATTCAGTAATCTAATGTAGTCCATGAGGTAATTACATTTAAATTTTCACAGCGCCTTTTCTTAGTTTCAAAGGAGTTTGGCATTTGGTGTTTGAAGGTAGTTATAACATAGAAACATCTGTACCACTCTATTTCAAGAGAGACATTAATTTTTATCTTCCTTGCATCCTGAAGGAATACCCTGCTAGAGCTCAATGTGCTTGCTAGACAAATGTAACTCAGCTGGCAAAAAATCTGAACTCCCTAATATGCTTGGTTGTCTAGTATTTCAGGAATATAGTATAAAACAATAGCAAAGAGGAATGCAAAGACAGAAGCAAGACATCTGTAAATGGTACTGGCTGTCACAAATCTTGACAGCATTCACTGACCTATAGCATTAACATATCAGCTTTTCACTTTTTAAGACCTGAAGTGTAAAAAGCAGTTTCTAAACTCCGTTTTGCAAAATGATATGTTCTAGTAAGCCCACAGGAGGAAAAATCATAGCTCTCCAAAATAAAGGTCAGTGCTTAACTCTGTAGTTTTGTATGCACACAATTCAGCTACTGAATTCTTGCCTATTACTGTTTTCTTATCATTATAGTTAAAGCACATGAATAAAAAACCTAGTGTAGACATTTGATTTTGTTATCTTCTGTCAACTATGCTTTCGACTGATTCATTGCCCTGATGTAATACACAACTGCACTGTGTCAAAACTAGCATTCTTCATTTAATTGTCTCCTGCATCCAATCCTGTTCATCCACCTGTGGGATTAGCCAATACACATCTTCAGGTTTTCTTCTTTCCAAACATCTGATGAACTAACATGACCTGACACTTGCTACTAATAATATAAATAGCATCTAGACTTCAGCCAGCTTGACCAATCTGAACTTTTGAAAGACAAGTGGATTTCAGAGGTACTTCTGGGATGCCATGTGTAGCCACAAAAGACTTGCTTTCTTCCTATTTCTCTTCCACCAGAAAGATTCTAGCTACTGAATTCTGCATATAAGGCATATGGTGTAATGGGGTTAACACAGAAAACGTGTAGGGTTTTTCCCAACTTGTTTCACAAGGACTGTTATCACCCAGCTGGTATGCACCAGCACACTTCATGCTATCAATCTGCTGATGCTGTTCTTGGTCAGCAGGAAGAAAATACAGGCTCACAGTTGCATATAATTAAGGAGAACATGAAAATAAATGTGAAAAACATTTTAGATGCTGGTGTGTTCGTGTTGATCTAAGGGCAAAGGGACAGGAACTGGAAGAATGGACTGCTTTAAGTCACTTCATTTTTAAATTCATGAGATCAAATGGCACATAGATGCACAAAACCCCCTGTGGTTCCTTCTAGTGTGAATAAGTCTCTTCAGCACCACTTTTTCAGTATACCAAGGCATTGCCTTTAATTTCAGAGTTTCCGAGGGGAAAAAAAAGTTGCACAAGTTTGTAATTTCTCATCAAGAACAGTTTAATATGTCAAAGACCTCTGGTCAAAGCTATCCTTCATTTCATGTTGTCTAGGCATATGCATGTCCCCATTTTCCACTAGGTGATATATTTTCAAGGAAAACTGCATGATACTATGTAAATTTACTACATCTGCTTTGATCTGTGTTCAAGGTTATGTTGGTTCTTTCTGACTCAGGAGACTATTGGTACAAAAGGGCTGAGTACAGGAAGAAAGAGAAATGCATTCAAAAGGGAAAGTTAAAACAGGAAAAAAAGGTAAGAGTGATTTCAAATTATCAGGCCACATCTGCAATTAAAAAATGGAAATAAAAATCTTTCTAGCTGTCAGAATATGTCATTTTAAGATCTCTTACAATACAAATCAACATGAACATTTGGTTCTTCATTAATCTTCAGCACTAATTTGATTGAACAAGGTCTTTTAGTTCTGTGCTTTCTGTCTGACTGTACGTTGCATATACAGACATGTCTATAAAACAGACAGCACAAAACTCTAGGCACGCTTTAGGAGAAAGTACATGAACTGAGAATATAAGCATCTATTTTTCTTTATAGAGTAAAAAGGGAATCTATTTGCCATCAATATTTAGTAAATGTCCTCAGAACCGAGTAAAAAGTGATGAGGCTGAAACCAAAGGCAAATATTTCCTAATGACTGAATTTTGAAGAAACTGGATGATGAAGTAAAGCCCTGTGACATTCAGAGAGGAAACAAGAAGTGTCTTGACATTGCCAAGACATAAAAACTTCCTGTAAAGAAAGTGTAGTCCACATTATTACATTTTCACAAAAAGAAAATAAAACAGACAGAAGGGGAGTTGGGAAAAAAGGTGTTAATGATTTTTAATATGCCCTTACTAGCAGAGCAGAGTTTTTTCGAGGTTAGTGGGAAGGTGTGGTTTTGAGTATCATTAAAGGATGCTGCTACCTGTTGTTACTCTGCCCTGGAAAGTAAGACTTCAGTGTACTTCTTGCACTTAACAACTAAATCTGCTGATACTGATAAAGTGTGATCACACTTAGCCTCATGCATTACGGCACATGAGACTACCATAATATGAGATTTCATTAACTGCTGAAGGTCAGATTGATCTGGATAGAAAGCGCATGTTATTAATGGGCAGAAAAAGCCAGAAGGGCTTTAGAAACACAGTACTTGGGCCAGGCATCCAGACAGTCATCTTTATCTTCTTCATTCCAAATAA
>NW_020799091.1:53696690-53756211 GCF_003259725.1 Athene cunicularia | reverse complement strand
TTTTTTTTTTTTTTTTTTTTTCTGATTTTTTCATTCTTTTCTACAAAGCAAAAATTTTACAAAATAAGGAGGTAGGAACTAAAATGCCAAGTGCCTTTTGATATAATTTTAGAGCATTTTGCTTTTGCCCTTTTCCAGCCTGTTAAAAATCAGTTCTTGTTTTCTTACCACTTTTCACTTCCATATTTTGTTTGATTGGGTTTTGTTTGTATTATTGGGTATTTGTGCTTTTTTCTTATTTGGAATGAAGAAGATAAGGGTAGTTCCTTTTTTCAAACTAGATTATTACCATATAATCAGAGATATTGATTTCACTGTAAACTTCTTATGTTTCCTCCAAAGGCATGGAGGAAATCAAAGGATACTGTCATCTTTCTGCTGATGATTTAAAAACTGCTGATAATGGAGAGTGCAGTGAAATTAGATTTTCTCTCCTTCTTTCTCTTTGTCTGAGTACTATTAACAGGTGCTGGATTTCTTCAGTAGGGAGAAAAAAAGGCCACTATAATGAATGCATTAATCTTTTATCATCTGATTTGTTTTCTTCTTGTAAAGCTATGGTTTTGGCAATGATAAAAACATTTCTAGCAGTTGAGTACAGTTAGGGAACATTGGTATTCATTGGTTAATACAAAGTTGAGTATCACAAGAATTTGGATTTGTTTGCTATATACAAACATAGATCTACATCACATATTTTCCTTATGTTCATATACACTAGTGATGCTTTTAAAGACATTATGTGGAAGTAAATTTTATGAGCATGAAATATATTAGTCTGGCATAGGATTTGTAAGACAACACGGTCTTTCATCTCCTTGCCTGGAGATAAATGCCCATTTCACTGAGAGAATTACACTGGTCTGAAATCAACACAAAAAATGACTGTCATATTTAAGGTTATAAGGTCCTAAAATTTTGACTATTAGTTCTTTTAAACTCTGATCTGACTATTGGCTAAGTTCAAACTAAACCTTAATTTCACACTACTCTGTAGTCTGTTTATACCACAGCACAAATACAGCCTCTTGGTATCAAAAGGGAACTCGCAAATCAAATAGAAAATAGGACCGTTAATTGTTACTTTTCACAGATGAGAAAAATGCACATTGGTTATCATTACAGGAAATTTGCTAGATCAGTTACTCTGTGTGATTTTTACCATCTCTCTGTTGATTCCAGTATAAACTTGATCTTTCAAAAAGTCATGAGAGGCAGTACAGCAGGCTGCTTAAAAAATATTCAAATGTCTAATTTCTGATTTACTGCAATGTAAATGCTAGTTTTTAAAGTTAATAGGTGACTGAATCTGTACATGTTCATATATCAACAAAAACCGCTACCCCTATTAATGACATATAGTACTACATAGCTTCTCGAAAACTACACCGCTGCATACACCATTCCCTCCTGATTGATAAGAAAACATTTCAGAATCCCTGTAAAATCTATTAGTCAACAGATATTTGGTAGAAAACCTTGCATAATTTGAAAACAGCTAGTAAATATTTCCAAGAGAGACAACTGCACCCATGGGAAAAGAATTGGGGTTACACCACCAGTGACCTCATTCATCACTTCCTGACAGTGGCCTAGATAAAGTTTGTACATTTTCCCATAAATGCTGCTTTGTGAAGTGTAAATGCACCAGGTGCAATTCTCAATTTCAGACTAATCGTTGCAAACCAACATGTAAAGTATATGACTTTCACTAATTGCATGCAATCCATATGAACATATTAAAAAAAAACCCAACAAACCAAACATGAAAAAAGGTATGACTTACATATGTGATGGTAGTTACTTTGTTTTGGATTCACAGTGTATGATTACATGCTTTCATTATACATATTACCTGTATCATGTCCTAGATGTGTTCCCTAAGAGCTTCTAACTCTTTAACGAGTGTGCTCTTGAATGCTCTGATTTTCTCAGATGCTAACAGTATTTAAGTACTTGGATATCACCAACAACTGCAATATAAAGACTGAGTAATTACATATTTACAAGTGGCAATGAGAACAAAGTGTGCATCTTTGCCCATTTCCTTAAAACTACAATCTTAACTGACAGAAACAGGGTTTTATTCTCTCTTCCCTTACCTCCTTATCACTCAGAAAATGCTAGTCAGTTATTCCATAGTTCCTTATGTAAGTACTGCCCACACTGATGCATTTTAACAGCAATTATATTTGTATTCTTACGCTAATGCCTATCATGATGGTATCTGAGTATTCTCCAAAGATTCAAAGTGATGTATGACAAGAAGTATAACTTCTACTTTGCTGACTATCTTTGCTGCTAAAGTATTTTTAACTTGCTTTCTCTTCTCCTTGTGCCTTTTTACTTCTATTTTTTTTATATATTTATATTTAGAGTGTTTTAAAGCAATAAAAATAGAAGAGAGCACTATCCATTTTAAAAGGATATCTTTATACATAAATGTTCTCCATGCACAACTAAAAACACTTAAAGCATAGAAAAAAAATGAGACTGCAAATGATGTGAAGGCAGCTTGCTGAACAGAATGTATTCACTCAGAGGTGAGCTCATGCATGTGTTATAATTTTAGCATATTTAACCACTAATTGGTGCTAAAGGTACATAAGCAGATAAAAACATTTTTATTCTGAAGAAGAAATGTGAAGACAGAGCTCTGTCTATGAAACGAGGTGAGACTTCCTCCTTGCATCCCTTCTTGTCTCCTTATAGACTATCTTAAATACAGAATCATATCCAGCACAAATTATGTACGTCTCCCATGCTATTTCCTGCGTTCCAGATAGTTGTTCCACAGTGAAAGATAAGGTAAAATACCAGCCACAGTTTCTTCAGGATTTCCCATAGAGGAAAATGAAGATGGAAACTGTAGCTTGACTGTACAGTTCCTCTTTCTGTGGAAAATACAAAAATTGTGATCCTAATCACTGCAATTCTATGCAGCTTTGACCACATCCCTTCCACCACATAGTGCAAACATTTCTGACGGCTGAATCATCACTGTGGCAGGATCGCTGTTCCCAAAACACCCTATCCTGTAAATCAGCATAAACCGAGCATACACGAGCCATATTCTGAAAATGGCAAAAGAAAACACTTCTCTGAGGGTGAATGGCTTTTTCTGATAATCTCTAGCACATTTTACTCTTTGAACTGAGCATTCCCCTGAACTTCAGTATGATGCCACTGGGTTTGTTCACGTTTGCTGCATTAAAGGATTTACAGTGGGGTTCTTGGTTAGGATTTTTTTCCCTGTTTATGGGGTTTTTATTGTTGGTTTTCAGCTGTGTTAAAGTTAATTTAGATTGTTTCCTTTGAATATGTGGTAACAAAGGTTTTTTGTTTTTTTTTTTTTAATTCCATTTTGCAAAATAATTTTTCCAATAAACACATGTAGAAATGCATCACTTTGGCCTACCTGCTCATGATTCATGTGACATTTTTCATATTAAACTATTAATTTTGTTTTGGTTAACCTCAGCCTTGTTAATCAGCCTAATTTCACAGCTGTTTGTCATCATCCATTTCTGAACTGATAACATAGGATACTACCTAGCTCTGCAGATTCAACTTTTGTATAGCAGGTTGGAACTTACATTTTTGTCTTCTTCAGTCATTCAGGAACTCACAGCTATTAAACTCATGATGCAATAGTAAAGTATTTTTCTTGCTCTCATCTTTTTCTTTTTCAAGATGTAAAATCTCAGAATGCTTAAACAACAATAGAAGGCTACTTCTTCAGTATACGGCATGATATTGAACCATTATGCCAAAACTAAATGTGTAGCTCTATGAAAGAAAAAAAAATATCCCAATAAAAATACCTGAAAAGTATCTCAGTGAAAGTCAGATATGAACATTATAATAAATGGTAGGAGATAATTATCTATAATTAAATTACCCTTAAAAACTGAGCTGTAAAATATTCCAATAACAACATATAATCACATATATGGATGTGTTTATACTGATAGGAATCACTCCTTTCAAAACTTCATTTCCATATGAGAATCAAGTTTCAAAGGAAACACATTATTGCACATTGATTAGCACCACAGGTTTGTAATAATCTACGCTAATTACACTTGTCCTATAACTGTTTGGTAGTCACCCAAAACTGATCATGTAGGCTCCATGTTTAGACAATAAAGATTGAGACCTCTGGAGTGAGTTCATTATAAAACACATACATTACAATTTTTACACTAGATTACACCTAATTAGAAGACAAGTCAGTAAAGATACAAGTTGTAATGTATACGTATGTATACGTGTATGTATATTGTGGGTAAAAGTTATTATCAGAATAAACTAAAACTATGGTTTGAATCATATAAAATGACTATCAGCCAAGACACAATTCTGGTGGAAATAGATGAAAGATAAATTGGGCAACAGGAGAACTATGGTTCCTTGTAACAGTACTGTACATTTTACACTATTGGCAGCATTATAGAATCTGCTTTGGAGCAACAGAAAGGCTTTAACAATATTTAGTGTTTATTTTTAAGACAGTGGGCTTGGAAGAATTCCCTGACATCTCAGATCAAAATCTTCTTGATCTTTCCCCACTGACTTACTTGATTAAATGTCTATGGCAATCTGATGCTGAAATGTTCCTCGTGAAGAGCATAATCTGCAAAGTTGTTAGTAAGTATGCCCCTACTCACTTTTCTATACAAGGAAGGTATACAAGAACTAGCAACTCTTAAAAGCATGCATTGTATCAGACTCTAATTATACTCAGCCACGCTAAGCAAAGTTTGCTGTGTTAAATGGTCCTTCTTACTGCTTTCTCTCACTGCTCTTAGCAGGTACTGCAATGAAGAGAAATTAATTTCAATCATTATGTGTCACATGTTTTGCTGCTTCTGTGTTACAGCTATTTTGCAGTTAAATAGAAGACTTCATTCTTTAAGAGGTCTCAGGAGCATCAGGTTCACCAAAATGTGTAAATGGGGGAAAAATACACAGTAATTGAATTCACTGTGAATTTCAGTTCTGATGTAGTTACAACTGCATCCTGATCCCCAGTTATTTGTTTCAATAATCATTGATAAATTCAGTTGGAGAATAGATATGAAGACATATGATTCAGAAAAAAAAAGCAATAATGATTCCTTACTTTTATTAGAGCTTAAAATGTGATCTGTACATATTTTATGTAACAGCAGAGGAAACAGCACTGTTAAAAACTGCCTTATATTCAGAAGGTCAAAGATACAGACTACACAACTTGAACCCCTTTGTTCACTTCTCAGTTGCTTTTTACCAGCTCAGGTTTGTCAGCGATACACAAGTTTTGTCATCTAGCAACTTTGCATCATAAAAGGTAAAATATGCTGAGAGAAATAACACTTACATGGAACCCTTTTGCTTGCACACAGACCCTCTTCTCACTACAACAGCTATGATTTTTAATCTTTCCAGTAACTTCCAACCTATGCTAGCAACTAGATCTTCCAAAAGCATTGATGGTAGCTATGAAAATGCATGTCCAGGACCAATCATTATTATACTGCTGTTAGGTTATTTGAAATGTCAGTTTTTAAGCATTTTGCAACAACTTCAAAGACAATAAAAGTGAATTAAAAAGCAAAAATTCCATTCTAAGCCCCACACCTTTTCAGCCAAGCCAGAGGGACATATATTAGAACATTTTCTCTGCTTCCAGCTAGAGCTGCACATAAAAATATCATATGCTAAACCATTGGAGGTCATCTTCAAAGCACAGAAACAGCAATATTAGAACCTGATGACATCCTCTATATTTCACTTGGTGTATATAATATTACAGGGGTTCTCAACCCTTCCTTCACCATGGACCCCCTTTAAATACCTTTTGTGGCCATGAAACACCAAGACTTAAGAGTTAAAGCACAAGATTGAGTCAGGTATTTATTTTTCTCATAAAAGGTCTTCAAATTTGGAAAGAAGGGGAAGTAAGTTAATCTGTTAATGCACACACTCTTATTATAATATCTTTATTGCAATGATACCATATGAATTTAAAATAACATCAACACTCTTCTCGCTCAAAAGGCCCATTTTATGTTAATGTGCTAATTCCAAATTTGATGCCAATTTTTACATCAAAATTTGATGAAAAGTTTTTACAATTCTTCTCACCTCCCCCCTTGTGTTCAGTCACCCCATTATTTATGTTTACCGGTCCAGTGCCACTTGGAGGAACAGAATTCAGCCCCCTTGTGGCCCTAAAGAGGGCTGTTGGGTTAAGAAAATGTCTTTAAGAGAAAAACTGCTTGGTTAAAGTGAGTCCCACTAACCATACTAGTACCAAATATGCTAGTGTGTCAGGGCGGGGGGTGGGGGGGAGAGGGGGCTTGAGTATGAGAGGAGCATTGAGGGGAGGGGACTGTGGGAAAAGGAGGCACAGTGCTTCCCATGGGCCAGACCAGATGTTTCCGGGCTGGACCTTCCTCACCCCTGCTTTAATCCTTTGCGGTCCCCCTGTGATGGCATCGTGGCCCCCAGTGGTCCACAGACAACAGGTTGAGAACCACTGTAATCTTACAATATAATTCATCCATATTATCTCAGTGACATGGATCTTGCTCTTCTTATTTGAATGTTATGAAAAGGAAAATAATAATTACATTCAAACAAGTTGTAGCTACTGGCAGTGGTATTGAAAAAAATGTTAGAACTGGAGTATAATGTCATTTTAGCAATAGGTTTCCCCTGAGTTACATAAACACTTGACTTTCATAGCCAGTAATTTTTATAATCTTCCAGCTGTCAATAGCATTTTTTTTCTTGTTTTGCTGGATATGAACCCTAGAGTTTATTTACACTTTCTGGCTAAGTGAAAGAATGTGGCTAGCACAAAGTGACTGTAGAGAGAAAGAATGCAGCATCATTTATTTTTTGCTTTGCGAAAAAAATTGCCCCTCTTCTTCATATTCTGCATTATCTTCCTTTTCAAAACCAAGGTCATGATTACTATCAGAACAGTAGAGTAACTGTAAATGCTATCTTAAAAATTGTCTTTCTGTCATGATGGTCAAAGAAGATTTCCATGATCTTTAAAATCAGTGTAGTCGCACTAATTCATAAATGCTTCTTTACTTTTGGAGAATGTCCTGGGTGTTAACAATTATATAATGTATGAGGTTCTGCTTACTACTATTTCATCAACTCAAATGGAGATTATCTCTTTAAAACTAGAAAGCAAATTCAGAATAAATTCAGGCTAATCAAGTTATCTTTGCACCTTCCGAAGTCAATATCACACCTTCAGCTCACTAGGAAGAAATATTTCACTTCGCTATCAGCTCATCATCAGCTGACAATTCGTGGAAGGCAAGTAGTTCCTGGGGGTTGTTTCATCGCTTTTAATCTCTGGATATTGTGGCAGCCTTATATTTGAATTTTCCTACATTGCAGTTCCTTAAAACCTTTAACATGATTATAGCATAGATTTTGATTGATATTTTAATTTCCTTTATTAAAATATAATATATAAAAGGAAAGGAATCTTTTAAGTTCCCAGCTGACAATGAAATAGTACTTACATTGTCATAGGGAGCTAACTTCCTATTAATACAATTGTATTTGACATTTCCATTAAAAAAATCTTCCACTAGTGTTATGTTATTATGTCTGTGATGACTTGCTGTGGGTTCTATGGTTACATACTGACTTTAGATTATTGCTTTACTGATTTTTTTTCAACGTACATGAGGTCCATTTTAGAAAAACTTTTTTTCTTGTTGTTCTAAAAGGGTAGAAAGAAGGTATTTACTGAGTTGAATTATAATTTTACATAATAGGTGTATGTGACGCTCTTAAAGAAATTTAAAAGAACCTATTGCTTAAAGAAGAATTTAAGCTCTGGAAGTAGTATAAAACTCTTTGCTAATTATATGTCAGTTAAATGTAGGCTTTTGGACAACATAAAGGAACATCTCTCAGGAGGCACTACGGAAGACAGGAAGTCAGACAAATTAAAAAAGGAATACACAAGGAAAGGCACTAGATCGACCAGACAAAATCCCACAACCGGCTAAGTTTAGCTTAACTTCTGAAGCATATGACTTCTGTCATGCTCCCATGATAAGACACGTTTAAGGATACATGGCAGCACAGAAAAAACAGCCTTCAGGCTTTCAGAATCATTACACCCTTAAACATATGTGTATAACAATATAAATATGACTTCAGGAGCAACATATGATTTCAAGTATCACCTTACAGTGCAATTCAGACAACAATTTAAAGAGTGTTAACAGTAACAGTTAACAGTAACACCACAAGGTCAGGTAGGTATAGTAAAAATTAGTTTTCATAGAGTATTATTTATACACAAATTATTTATTCAGGTACATGATATATTCTGTCTGAGAGCTTGACCTCTGCATTGCCATCTGCTGATTGTAAATTTTGTGAAAAACATTGCACCAACCTCAGTTTTTGCTTGTTCAGAAGATTATCCTTTCTACATTATTTAACTACCTGTCATTTGACCTTGTCTTGAAAATCATTGTATGCTTCTCATGTCACTGCATTCACTGTTGACAGCTGGTGTTTATCACCAGAAGCTGTGGGGGGAAAATTACTCAGTGTACAGCCTAGCCCACTTACAAAAGCAGATTGAATAAAAAAAAGGTAGAAATGAGGAGTCCCTAAATACCAGCAGCTAGCACTTCAACAAATACAGGGAATGCACAATGGTTATATCAGATTTCATTGTACAGCCACTGTCAGCATTCCTACTGCTCAAGAAAACAGCTGAAGTGATACCTGTGGTTTCTAATACCTGAAAGTGTTAGCTTTAAAATACATCAAAATGCAGCATGTTAGTCTGCAGTACTGCTATTTTCTATGGTAGGGTAAAACCTAAACAAGGTAGTGACTGATCACTGTTTGCCCCACTCTTATAATCATCCATTACTGGCAACTGTCAAAAACAAATCTGAGGCTAGATGGACCTCAGCTGGTATGGCTCCTCTTCTGTTTTGATAAAACACCTGTCAGATGCAGAAAGTGGCATTAGGACGGTGATGTGGGGGACATCATACTTCAGGGGCAAAATACAATCCCAGTCCTAGCCAAGCTTGGTTAGTAGAACTACACTACATATTTTAATTTAAAGGCATCAACTCTGTATCATAGGTAAATACAAGAGTTTACTCTTTGGTAACTGAAAATACGCTTGGTTGCAGTTCGATGTGTTAATTCAGCTGAGTTCCTACTAGTACTTTTGTACTGATGACGCAAGCTGCTGGAATAGCCACATTTCAGTAAAGGTGCGATAGTTATACTTATTTTTCATGTTTATATGTTTAGTTTATTTTGAAAGCTCATTGTCTTCTGTAGAAACAGAAGGGCTACACATACAAAGCACTGTTAATATATTTCTCCTAAATTCTGCTTCCTACACTTGGGAGGTCCCTCTCCCTCATTTGCACTGACCAATGTTCATCATTTCCTTTAAAACCTGTTTTCCTCATTCACCTTTCAGTCACCTGAAAGCTGTGAATAGCATACGCATAGGGCCAAAGAGGGCCCTATTGATGGAAATGAAAACCCATAAAGTGACTTAATGTAAAGACAATACCCCTGGCTCATGAAGTACCTGATTATGGATCACAGAATTATTGGAAAGCAATGTGAACTACTGCAAAAGATTGATGTAAAAAAGTTTGACTACTTATATTCTTCCCTGAACATCCAGTAGATCACTGCTAAGTAGTTGACACACTAAAGCTTCTGACACACTGAAGAAAACATGAAATTATATTCGCTCCAATAAGCTTTAGTTCTGCTTTCTTGACTCATCTTACTTGTTTATATTACATCTTTATGATTTGGAGTTGCAAACTGGTTACGACAGTCAAGCCTGCCTTAACTATAAAGAGATATGTGCACTGCATCTACGGAACAACAAAAGACTAAATATATATTCAACCATAAAATTAATTAGGTTTTATGAAAATTTCTTAGATTATCATACAAATAATTAAGCTGGGATGGACACTCATTACTTTGAACATGCAAAGCTGCAAAACTGCAAAAGGTTTTGCATTGCACAGTTTTCATATAGCAGTATTAACTTTAAGGGGCTCAGTCACTGAAACAAGTAATCCTATGTATAATAATACTCATGCAGCACTCACTCCTAGTCAGTGAGTAAAACTAGAACAAAGAAGGGACAGAAAAATGACTGATAACTATTCTTGCACATTAAAGGCTAGTGGGTTCACTCACATGTGACTCTTAATAGATTTTTCAATCTTGTGGATTGTGGGCTTGTGGAAATTGAACAAGTGGCACAGAATGCGATTCCTGTTGTAGGAAACAAATAATGGTTTAAACTGTTCTTTTAAAATGTGGTCGTCCAAATAGGATGATCTTTAGGATGGTCATGTGTATTTGTTTCTGTCCTCAAATATGCTCAAAGTATTCCATAAAAGAGAAAATAGCTATTAATTAACAGATTTTTAAAAGATCATTAACAAAAATGTCCCACTGTTTTTTCATTTGCTCACAGCAAAGAAATTTTGGAAACTTGCGTCACTAGCTAAAAATCTGCATTTCATAAAATGCTTCAAACATACTTTTAAAAGAGGAAATAACACTTGCATGTTTCCTTGAAATGAATTTAAGTCTTCTCAAATAACATTTTGATTAATTACATGTAAATGAATTCCAAGAAGTCTATAAAGGGATTTTGTCAGTTATCAAGGTGATTTTTAATTAACATAAAATGGGAGTCTCTTTCCTGGTTTCCATTTGTACTTATAATGCTACTGAAGGAGCTATAGCTCATCTTCATAAGGCTTAATTAATGCTTTAAGCATTTATGTAGTTTAGACATTTATCTAAATTAGCAAAATAAATACTCTAGCACTTGTCTGTTTTTACATAAGAACTAGTACTATCAGTTCACAGAATCTAACTTCAGTTTGGCTGGATCATGAGCAACATAATCCTAAAACATCTAATTATTGTTCCTAGACAAACCATGGCTAGACACAGTAGCAAAACCATCTGACAAGTGCAAGTTAGACCAGACAGCTATGGCTTCCTGACGAAGCCTTCAAATATCCCAGCTCATCTTCCTGTGAAATTTTCAACACAAAATTATTTAATTCAACTTAACAGAAGACATCTAACAGCTGATAATTTTGGTTATGGTATTTTCTTACAAGTGTAAATCCAGTATCTTCTGGAATGAACACAAGTAATAAAGGCAGATCTAGAAACTGATTTAATTAGATGACAATATTACATACTGCTATGCTCTGACAATTAGCAAAAATCAGTCTTTGTATGTATGCGGACTATAATTTAAAATCTTAGGCATGTGGGATGAAATTAGCAAATACTATCTTCTCCAGTGGACCAATATTTCATTCACTTTGTTTCATGGGGTTTAGATTCCAGTGTCAGCTCCAATTTCAGTGAGCTCTTTTTTTCAGTGGCCTCTTTGCAGAGGTTTAGATTTAAAGGCCAGAAGGAACTCTTACAGTCATCTGGTCTTTTCATAACACAGGCTATAAAAAAGTCATGCAATAATTCAGGAATTAAACTCTTAATTTTTTTTTAGGGTTATCATATGTGTCTGAGAGAAATGCGGTGGCTTAAATTTAAAATCACAGAGCAACTACCATATCACTGAACACATTTTCCCAATGACTACATATGAAAGTATAGTGCCTTCATCTATGCTGATCTTTTATCTAGTTTCAGTTTCCATGTACAGGTTCTTTTTACTTCTACTATATTATAGAGCTGTTTATTGCCAGAAATCATTTATACATTTGGAGCCTCAGAATGAGCCACCCTTCACTTTCTACCTGTTAAACTAGAGAACTACTTTAAAATTCATAATATGATAGATAAATCTGAATTTAACCATTCTTTTAATCCTCTAGTAATTCATCTCCATCAATAGCTTTTAAAGCACTATCACCAGAACCGAATGTAGTACTTCAGTAACAATATCACTGAAGCTGCATACTAAGTAATACTTCTTCCCTAATCCTATTTATTGTCCTAGTTACTGGAAATCACTCCTAGTAGTTACAGTCTATTTATCTGTAGCCCTGCACTGGTAACTCATGTTCAATTCTGACCTCAAGATCTGTTTCAGTGTCATTCCACTTGGGGATACATCTATTTGGCACAACATTCAGTGTTAACTTCAGGGAATATTTTTTTTATTTTTAACTGTACTACAGCAGATACTCCTCAAATGCAACTGCAGTTCCAAGTGATCAAAGATAAGTGACCATTCCATGGTTATTTTTTCTCATTTTTGTGTATTTTATCTTTCTTTTCATTTTTTTTGTATTTTCTTTTTCTACTGCTTCATATTCTTTCAGCTTAGTAAAAGGTATTGAATAATGTAGTCATACATCTTGTTTTATGATACAACACTATTGTAACGTCTCAGTCATCCAACTTCTAATCAACAATTTCTTAATAAAAAAAAAAAGAAAAAGTTGCTTTTTAAAATAAACTGCCATTTTAGGAGGACTGCTATAGCACTTCTACTTGTCTATTTCTTGGCAGTAATTTGACAGGACTCTCCATCCATGCTTACCTTTTGTCAAAGCAATCTTCACCCTGAAAACCCTCCTCCTGCTGCAATACCTTCTCCTCCCATGGAGGAAGACACAAGCCACAGTAACCTCAACCTTCCATAAACATGGGAATGGCGCTTCTGATAGCAAAAAGCACTTGAAGCATTCTTCATCCTCACTGATTCCGCATATGAAAGCCCTCCGAGCAAGACAAGTTTAGAAGCACATTTCCCACGCCCAAATTCTGGGAAAGAAGGTATTTGTCCTATCTGGTGGTTGAGAGGTACTTGAGAGAACTAAGCTTATGCCTGTCTGTAAACTGACTTCTATTTTTTACAGAACTGGGCAACATTTCAGGCTGTTTAGAACTGTTTTCATTTGTTATTTTTCTATCTGTCATTTTCCATGGCACTAAGATCTATTTTGTTATATATGATCACTTTGTCTAACTAAGGAGAAACACTGTTTCTTTAAAAAAAATATGTTGACACCTTTTACAGTTGTACCATGCCAATTCACAGCATCTGTAGAGGGGGATCTATGCAGCCATGAAAATCTGACTGCAGGATTATGGTCCAATTCCGCTATTTATTTCCTAATTTTTGTCTTGATTTTTTTGTAAACCTCTGATCTCCAGATTTTTGGAGATCCTTCCACAAAGGGAAATTAAAGAAGTAATCATTTTGTCTGTAGGTATAACCTTTTAGACATGTGGCCTGCTCCAGGAAATATTAGGTACCAAACAATGATAACAGTCTAACAGAATATTTTTGTACCTATATATTAGTTGCCATTATGTCTTATTTCCAAAGGAGAATTTTAGAAGTTTTAATTCCTGTTACTATAGTCATAAGAGCCAAGCACACCCAAACCAGCTAGCATGCTGAAGCTCAACCTTAACCAGCCCATAGTAAACACTGTGCAGTGGATATCTCTGCAATCCTTTCTCATCCTTTCCTGTATGGGACTCAGATACCATGCTCTGAGCTTTAGACAAAAATGTTTGTTCATTTGATGTCACCAGTCTACATATATATCTTTGGCAAATTTTTCAGAGAACTTATTTTTCTTTGAAATTAGCCAGAAAAGGTTATTCCTTTTTATATTTTCTCCTGTGACTGTTTTAGGTAAAGTAAAAGTTAATTCTTGCATCAGGCACCACTAAAGGTCCCTTCTTATAGATGCATTCCCTAATTACTGGGACACAGGCTCATGTTTCCTTTTACACACTTTCTTTATCTTAACAACATTTGAAGAAAATTTTTAAACAAAGGAAGTACTTAATGAGAGCGAGTGAAAAGTTTGCATGCCTAGCCTACATCCCAGTCAGCTTTTCTTCTCTCCTGAGTACCACAAACCCTCTGACACCCTCATTCTTGGGTAAGATTCACTATGTTATATAAAAGGTGCTGCCACATATTATATATCACCAATCATACCTGTCTGTGAAACATATTCTGAGAATTTCTAAGGGCATAAGGACCTTGACAGGCTAGATAGGTGGTCCCATGCAAACCTCATGAAATTCAGTAAGGCCAAATGTAAGGTCCCACACATGGGTCTGGGCAAACCCAAGTCTGGGCAAAGAGTGTATTGCGAGCCGCCCTGCAGAGAACCACCTGGGGGTAGCAGTGGATGGAAAACTGACTATGAGTCATCACTGTGCACTCACAGCCCAGAAGCCAACTGTATCCTGGGCTGCATCAAAAGAAGAGTGGCCAACAGGTCAAGGGAGGTGATTCTCCCCCTCTACTCCACTCTCATGAGACACTACTTGGAGTAGTGTGTCCCACTGTGGGGCCTCCAGTATAAGAAGGACATGGACCTGCTCAAGAGGAGGGCCACAAAGATGATCAGGGGCCTGGAGTACCTTTCTTATGAGGACAGGCTGAGTGAGTTGGGGTTGTTCAGCCCAAAGGGAAGGCTCTGGCAAGACCTTATAGAGGCCTTCCAGTAGTTAAATGGTGCCTACAGGAAAGATGGGGAGAAACACTTTATCAGGGACTGTAGTGATAGGACGAGGGTTAAGGGTTTTAAAATGAAAGAGGGCAGATTTAGATTAGATATAAGGAGGAAATTCTTTATTGTGTGAGTGGTGAGACACTGGAACAGGTTGTCCAGAGAGGCTGTGTCTTCCCCCTCCCTGGCAGTGTTCAAGGCCAGGTTGGACGGGGCTTGGAGCAACCTGGGCTAGTGGAAGGTGTCCCTGCCCATAGCGGGGGGGTTGGAACTAGATGATATTTAAGGTCCTTTCCAACACAAATCATCGTATGAGTACAGATAGTATGGAGCAGATCTAGATAGATAATGGAGATCTGTGCCTATAAAGTTATACCTCTACACAGGCTGTAAGAAACTTAAGGAGATTTAACAGTTTCAAACTAGGGAGGCAGTTGAAAGAAGGCTTTCTGGTTACTGACACTGAGTTTTGTTCAACTTGCTGTATTTGGTCAGTAGTTCTCCCATGTGTGTACGATACTGACAGCATCAGAACCTCTCGAAGGTAGATCTCAGAAAGATAATGCTAAAGAAGCATAAATTTCGATATTTTTGGAGTGAGTGGAGGAATAAAATATCTTTTCATTAATATATTTATGTAGTAAGAAATAGAGAAAACTGAACATAAATAAAAAATATTTTATTGAACTTTGTTTCACATGCTAGAATATCTGTATGCTACAGTCCATAAGATCAGAACCTGATTTCAAATACAACATTTTATGATGCGGTTGGGAAGGTTGAGTAAAGGGTTCTATACCAAAAAGGAGAGAAAATAAAATCTTCAATAAATGATCTGCTAATGTTATTCTTTTAAATAGAAAAAAAAAATGTTGAGATAGGGAGGATGCAGATACTGACCAGCACACCTTCCTCAAAATTATATTCAGAATCTTTAAAATGTAACTTAACTGCAAAATACGATAGACGGAGGTACATCTAATAAGTAATGTAGTTCTTCTGAAATCAGTGGTGATAGCTTCCAAGTATTATATAATATTTGGGAAAAGAAATGCCAAGCACAGAAAATGGTGGGATTTTTTCCTTTGAAATTTTTCCCTTCCCTTCCCTTCCCTTCCCTTCCCTTCCCTCTATATGAAAACAGATATTTCACTGCCCTCAAATGACATGTGATGCCTAGGAAAATACAAGAGTTTAACAGACAATGATGTCTGCTGAGGTTTGGAAGTCAAAATTATGACTTCCAAAAATCAGTGTTAAGATGCAACCATAGCAAAATTAAATAGATAAAACCAAATTTATTTATTTATTTATTTTAAATTAAAGCCCACAGGGCAGTCCATATATAACTGTATACATAATTTAAAGAAAAAATAATGGTAATCCAGTTCAGCCAAGCCTCTGAAAATAAAAAAAAAGACCTTGTGCCACTCCAGATCTCCCAATTAAGTTGTGAAAGCTGTATGTTCAGTGTTATTAAACCAACTTAAGAAAAATGTATTATGCATCATCCCCAATTTTATTCTGAGTTGTCATGAGCAGAATCTGTCTTACTGAATGTAGTGATGCATTATCTTTAATCCATTTTTAAACATAAAGACTTTTAAGGTCATTGTTAATTAGAGAAAGGTCCAAACTCTTCCTAACTTAAGGCTTTGGATGCATCACTACAGTTAAGCAGATTTACCTGTTTGGATTAATATAAACATTTGAGAATCGGACTATCTTATCCCACAGGGTTTCCATCATTTAACTAACACTTATTTCTGAGCAGGAAACAAGATAAACTTTCATTCAAATAATGAGCAATATTGCCAATAAAAACATAATGCTGAATGAAACTAAGAGGAGGAGTCATTACAAAACTACTGAAGGGAGTAAAATAAATGTCAAAGAAGGAATGTCAACAGTAGAATTATAAGGACAGAATCAAGGGGAAAGAAAATGTCAAGAGAATGTTGTACCTAATATGCTCCCTTTTAAATTTCTTCACATCTAGAAATTAGGCAATTTGACAAGAACCTTGAATTATTTGCAAGAAACCTGACTGTGGAGTATTTTGCTCTTCATAAACTACACATTAGGTATACATTCAGCACAACTTACAGAGTAGCATTCTGATTTAGCTTACTGAATAATATGTATAATGTTACAGACAAGTGTCACCTAGACATTGCCTTTCCACCCTATAAAGTTACAGGAATCTGTGGAGACTGCCCTTCCTTTGATGAATGCCATTTGGTTTGTGGTAACCCATTTTATATTTCCTCAGTCTCAGTGTCATGACTGCCTTTGGAAATTGCAAACCAATTTAGATCGGTCAGTGCTACTCAGCCTTGGAAAAGAGGTTTTACCTTGATTTTGCTCTCAGTACTAAAATTAAAATAGACACATATATTTGCAAACATTTCCCCGTGCAACTTTGTTTTTAATGCTCAGTGGCAAGAGTTATTTCGTAATATAAATCAAACCCCAAGTATAATAGGAAAGTAATGGTTCAGTCATGGTTCCAAAGCCTTTCTTGCAAATATTCACCCAGCCTAGCACATATCTCTGAATGAATTTCCCATTAGTCCTTGTCATTGCTACTTGTTGAAAAACAAGAAGGATAAACTAAAAGATGTGGGCTTATGCAATGCAAGAAATATAGCAAGACTAACCATACACCTCTAGCTGTTGTGCCCAATATGGAAGATGCAATGACAATCTCAACCTCATTACATAGAGGTCTTGAGCCAATATATATTTAACAGCAAGAACTTAAAATACAAGAAATACAAGGAGATGTCAGCTGGAAGTCTGTGGCGCAAAATTCTGAAGGAGAAATAAAATCAATATAACATTCTTACCCCAGATATTTCTCATGGATGACAGACCTATATATTCTTCTCCTCGTTGTGAAAGACAGCACACTTTTGCTTAGACATTTTTACACTTTTGAAAATACAGTCCTACAGTTCTTTTCGGTTTAATGAGGCATATATGGAAACTAGATTTTATCTGACTACACTAAAACTTGCATTAATTCGCAGAGACAAATGTCAGGTACAGTTTCCTCTCCAAGCCATTCCATCAATCAAACAATTTGGATCAACTTCAACAGAGGACGGAAGAATGAATTTCCTTGTATGGTATTATGCATAGATTAAAAATAAATACTTTGTGTTGGAGAAATAAACAAAGAATATTGAAAAAATATAGTTTAGATTTTTTTTCTGAACCTTCAGAAAGTGTCTTTAAATATTCAGTGCTACAGACACTAAACCATGTAATTGAATATCTTTCTTCAATGGAGAGAATGTGTTTCTTCTCTATGGTCTACTTTTAACCACAGTGGTCATACTATTGACCAAGTTGATTGTTACAGTCTGTAACTTGAATTATTGAGAAAGAAGTGACCAGTGTAGCCATGAAAATGTTTATGTTAATTTTATATAATTACTGGCAAAGAGTAGGAATCTGTAGAGAAGAGCAGCTTCTAAAATGTTCCTTACTGCTCTGCCATGTTTTAAGATTCACTGCTGGTTTCTTCACATACCAGTAAAAGCGAAGACAATAGGTAAAATTATTATGCTTCAATAACTAGATTTTTGTAGTTCTTTTTCAAGTATATTTTCAGCTTCTCAGTAGTGTTATTTGTCATTCAGCATTAAAATGCTACCTTTTTCTTAACTGCATGTACAATAAAATAAAATGGACACTTCTTATTTAAATAAAAACTACCTTGCAAGGAGACATGCTAAGAATGAAACGCCTTTAAAATAAATTGCTCTTTTAAAACACTTTTTATGAACACCTAGAGACCAAGAAGCCATAAACCACAGTTCCCACAGTCAATCTGAATTTGCTTTCATGATGCACTGTTCAGTAAAAGTGGAAATCATCAAGAACCTTCAAGTCCATTATGTTTATCCT
Source organism: Athene cunicularia (assembly GCF_003259725.1). NCBI lineage: Eukaryota > Metazoa > Chordata > Aves > Strigiformes > Strigidae > Athene > Athene cunicularia. The sequence continues at coordinate 53,737,786 of NW_020799091.1, read as the reverse complement.
CACTCTGTTATATAGTTTTCTTTCATAAATTATTATTTTACAAAAAAAAAAAAAAATTATTTGACGAGGAATCTCTGAATTAGATGTATCAGCTTTTCATCAGTTGACAATTTTATTTTGATCTGACATTTTCAGACACATTTTTAGTTACAAAATAATGGAAAATATTTTTTATTCTATTTTATTAGTATTTTATGTGAGCAACAGTTGACAGTTTAGTTAGCAAAAGCACATGGACAGAAGCCTATTTTCTGTTGAAGGTTTTTTAAAAGCAAAATAAGTTTTAGCTTTATTATGAACAAGAATAAAGCCTTTTTTATCTAAAAACCCAGGAAATTTACTAATATTCTTCTAAATTGGCTCAAACAGTCAAGGTCTAGCTTCAGCTGCACTGACTCATCATATGTTTCATATCCAAAGGCAAAACTAAGACTGAGTTCTCATGTCCTATAGAAATATGGAATATTTTACAAGTGACATCTTTCCTTTGCTTTCTTGCAATATTTAAAACAAACAAAAAATGTAAAATCATACTCCACCTTTCAACAACAAAAAACCCCTATTGCATTACCTCTAGGATTTCAAAGTAATGTCACGAGCAGCACCACTGGGACAACAGTAGGTTCTACATTATGAATGTGTTGTGGAATGTGCACTGAAGCGATGCTAGCCCTGCCAAAATTAATATAGAAGCATATGGCTGCCCAGCCCCTTGGCATTGCCAGAATACACATAGGAGGAGGCACTGAATTAGTCCCAGACATTGCCAAAAGTCCAGATGAGCCAACATACACTAGCACATTTACACCTGGATTCAGAGACCATAGCAGTAAATGTCAGGGGTTTGGAAACCTTCCTGAAAACTCATCAGAGTTACCCAACTTTACAGTTCTGAAATGAAATGAAAACATGAAAGGTTCATAAAGGTACTGAAGAGCTCTGTTAAATTACATCTGGAACTTTGATTTGTTTAGTTCTCCACCACACACAAGTTCCCTGAACAGTTACTAATTTGGAGCAGAAAACCCTTCAGCTTTTAAAATTATTGAATGTCCCCAGCACAAGTAATTTCATCCAGCAGAACATAAGGGCACATGGGAAGTCAGGAACAAGTGTGCAGATTTAATGTAAGTCTGCGAACTACATACCAGTACAGCATTCAGAAAAATCATGCTGTCACCTTCTCCTCGTGCTTGATACAGAGGGAATCATGAGGCTCCCTCAGGTTCTTTTTGGAAATATTGGGTGCATGTTACCAGCAATTGCCAAAAGAATAGTTTCTCAATACAGCATTGCTGGCTTATCATGTCAAGATGCTTGACACTTCAAATTAATGCTCTAAAAAATCAGGATCACACTGATGGCTAGTTTGGGGGCCTAGAAGGAATTTCCTCCCCTCTTTAGGCAAATAATTTCGATTTTTTTTTTCCTTACCTTTCCTCCAAAAGGCAAGGTTTGCCACACTCAAATGTTGCACATTTCATCTAAATAATCTTCATTTGCTGCACTTCTGATTGCACACTGTTTTCTTCCTCTGGCATGCTGCCTAGTCTCCTGAAGGTTTGAGTGGTTTAATCTAACTAATGTCTTGCATAAGTATTATATTGTCACATACAGCTTTACGTGAATAAATGACAATATGAATATCTACATTGCATTTGACGTCTTGAGATCTACTCGACGACTGGATATTGCCAAGACAAAAACCTAAAGGCCAGATTGGATATTTTATTGCATTGTCTGGGCTTAAACTCTGTGATACCTTAGTAGATAAACTGTGCTGTAACTAGTAATAGTTACCACCTTTTTACTCAAATTTACAAGCTTACTGTCAGCAGCACACCTCTACTCCATATTAGAGACAACTCTCTTGTCTCACAGTTGCAGTGACATCTGGGATTTGTGGCACTTTGCTAAGCTGATGGAAACAGATCTGTTGTAGGAGTCAGTTAAGCAGCCCTTGAATAATGTTCATATGTTGCCTTGTTAATGAAAGACATAACAGTTTATTTAAAAGTGGATTTGTAACATAATAGTTACTCTTTTTTAAAAATATAAAATGGATGTAATATTTTCTCCAGGTATCAGTTCTGTTGGTTACTTTCCCTCTTTTAATATTCCTTGAATCAAGAGTGTATCACTGTAGAAGATGTAATTCAAATATGACAAAGATTTCAAAATTACTTCAGACAACTTGATATATTTAATAATTCTGATTTAAATTCTGTCCCTGATTGTATTATGACTTACATTTCAACATATAAGGGACATAGCTCAGCATGCAGAGTAAAAAAATAAATGCATTAACAAATTCCCTGCTTACATATAGTTAAAAAAAAAAAAAAAAAAAAAATTTAAAGGGTGAGAAGAGGCTTAATAGAGTACAACTTCCTCCTCCCATAAATAAAAACCCAAACAAAATTAATCTACAGCTATCTCCTGCATTAAGAGGAGAGAGAGAGATGGTCTCTATGATTAAAAGGGGAAAAAAATATTTCCCAGAATGATTTGATAGTATCAAGTATTATATAAAATAAAATGTGCAGTGTTCCAAGACTTATAAATAGTAACAGAAACATTCTAATATATCCCATAAACAGAAGTCAAAGATCAGGGCTTCAGAGTGAGAATTTAATCTACCAGGTGTTTGAGCAGGACTAACAAAATAAAATATCTGATTTTGGTTGAGAGGAGGTTTGAAATAATGGGGACAACACAACCTATAGGAAGGATCACCAGTAGTTTTAAAATTACTTAAGAATTTATAATACTGCATTGAGTACTTATAAACTATTTATTTTAAAGGGGAAGTATGAAAGAGTGAAAAATAAAGGATGATTTCTGAACAATGCATGAAATGTTTCTTTCCAGGCCACCACATCAAGGCAAAGGAACAATATTTTTTTTCTATATGGTATAATGGAACATATATTGGCAGTGAACCAATCTTTATTATGCTATTCTGCTGCATCTGAGAACTGATGACATTTGAAACAATGATAAAACTAAGATAAAAAAATATAGTGCTTCAGAGATCTAAACTGCATTCTAATTCAATGTATCTTCATTGGCTGTCCAAGATGAACAGCCTTCACTTGTGATGGTGGTAGAAGAATACTGCCATACCTGATGACTGGGCAGCTGCATGCCATTACAGTCCTACGAATACTTTTATGCTCTGTCCTCAATACACACTATTCTTGATACAAAAAGAGGATGACATTGCCATGATGACATGGAATTCAGAACATAGCTTTCACCCAATCTTAATTTTCTCTCCGTGTACTTTTTTATATGCTTTAATCAACCACCATATTGCTCAGTCTAATGTAAATAATGGTCAAGAAAATGTTGACATTGTTATTATTTCTTTATCTCAGAATTTGTGATTACAAAAAGATATTAAACTACTTTTTTTTTTTTTTTTTCTACTAGGATGGAGTCTGGCAACTCCAACTTTACATCCCTATTTTTCATAATGATTAAATATTCATACAAAATATGCCAAATCTATATGGTATATCCCCCGAATACACAATAGTTATCAGATGAGACAAATTTATCCTTGATCTTATCTCCTCTGATTTTCCCCAATCCAGATGTGCATAGTATGGGATAATATTAGGAAGGTTTTAACAGCGAGCTTCTTATGTTATATATATTATCAGCCTTTACAACACATTACAATATAGTGTGTGATTTAACTGACAGATCCTGTATTTTGAAGTAAAATGAGTAAATATATACATTCAAGCAGCATACAAAGTAGCTAATTCTCAACATAATTTATAATAGTAATAATCTGATAGTTTAAATCATATCTGTTAATTTCCTTGTTGGGACGGTTTATGACACCTCAGAGGTCCAATATTTATAGCTAGTCTTCTGCCCTGTTAGTGATATGCTAATTCATTAGAGATATTTTTAATTAAATATGAAGACTGAATTTTTATTTATTTAGAAAGAGGCTTTCAATTACCATTAAGTGCATTCTCACTTTTAACAAAGCTCAATCTTTAAGCCTATACCACTGACCAGTTGAAAAACTAAGAGACTGTCTGAGCTCCTCATTGCACCATGGCCTTCCAAAATGGCTCTGCTGACTCCCTAGAGCACTGTAACGTTTTCATTACAGGATTTCATAAAAGGACTGATTGCAGCTGGTGGCTACCCTAACAGGCAACGAATTGCAAAAGTAATCTAAATAAAGGCTATGTTATTTATTGGAATTAACACTGAAACAATCCTACATGCAGTGAAGATGTGCAGCAGAGGAGCTTGGACCAGTGAATGGGAGCTGCGATAGGTGAACACAGGGTGTTCAGGAAAGACCAGCTGCAAAGCGAGGAAAGGTGAGCTCAGTGCAAAGGCGTGCACTGAACACCTAGAATTTGGCCTTGGGACTGGTGATGAGCCAGTTCAGAGCTTAGAGATACTGATTAGAGTACAGACTGACACAGCCAACACCGTGCTATGCTTCTGTTACTGACCACCTGATGGAGCAGAGGAAACAGATGAAGCTTTCTTTAGAAAGCTGGAGGAAACCTTATGATAACTGGTCCCATTCCTTATGGTTCCATATTTGCTGGAAGGTCAAACAGCTCAGCATAGAATGGGAGGGAGAGGGAGAAGACATAACGTAGACCCGTAAGAGACTCCTGAAGTGAGCTGATGACAATTTCCTGATAGAGGTGATGGACAACCTGACTAAGGAAGACAAGTCTATTGGAATTGCTACTCTGAAGCAAGCAAGAAATGTTTGGAGATGGGGTGGTCAAGGGTAGTCTTGATTGCAGTAACCATGAGATTGTGGAGCTTAAAATGCTCACAGGAGTAACCAAGACAAATAACTACAATACTCAACTTTAGAAAAAAAATGTCTTGCTTAAGGATCTGAGCTTGTTCATCTTCGAGAACAGCCTCCTCAGAGCACAAGAATGGTCCATTCCAGTATGCAGAAAGTCAAGCAAGCAAGGCAGAAGGTCAGCATGGATGGACAGGGAACACCTGAATAAGTTCAAAAGCAAAAACAAAGAAGGTGAAAGTGGTGATAGACTTCCAAAGAATACAAGAGCACTGCCCAAGCATGAAAGGGTGCTAGCTGGGAAAGGCATAGCTCAACTGGAGTTGAAACAAACTAGGGAAGTGAAGGGCAACAAGAAGAGTTTCTGTATCTACTGGCAGCTAAGGAAAGTAGAGGTCTACTGCTCTTAAGGCAGAAAAACTAGTGGTAAAAGACATGGAAAAGGTCAAGGTACTCGATGTATTTTTCTAAGTTTCCATTGGCCAAGTTTGCTCTCAGGTGTCCCAGTCTGTGGGAGTGAAGCAGTACCCCAGAGCTTCCAAAAGAGCAATGAGGATCAGGAAAACTACAGGCTAGTCAGTGTCATTCAGTATTTGGGAAGATTGTGGATCAAATCCTCCTGGAAGCCATTTCCAACTAAAGGCGTCTGGGAATGACCAGCTTAGGATCACCAAGGGTGAGCTGTGTCTGACCGACCTGATTGCGTTCCATGATGAGAGGACTAGCTATGGCTGGGAGTTCAGCTATTAATTTAAAACTATTTATTATAACTCCCTGGCATAAATGTAAAATGAGAGCAGAGGTAATTGCCTGAATATTCTGCAGAAGCATGAGAAATAGTTGTGATAAAAAAAAAAAAAAAAAAGTGGGTATACAGAAGTAGGACCAGATTAGGCAACGTTATATGGCAGAAGTTCCTCTAATCAGTGAGGTACATTTCCTTAAAGAAATGATAATGAACTTCAAAGGTCCTAATATTTTTATACTTTAGATTCTTTATGTTGCATTATCCATAGCAGTTGGTACATAGATGATGCATAGTCTACTACTGCTACTTGTTACTCCATTGCCTGAAGCTGAAGCAGTTTGTGTCACTGATTGGAAAAACACTGATCCCAATTCATTACCAACACAGTTATAGCTGATCAGATGGCAGATTGTTTGCTAAGAAGTTGGAAATATGCAGAAATCTATTAATCTGGAGTATGCACACCCCTTTGTGAGCAGAATATCATGGTTACATATTCAAGCACTCAGTAGTTTGTCAGAAAAATTGCCTATGTATATGCAACTTTATAGCTTCCGACACATCCGTCATAATATTTTAGTTACATGACTCATTATATTTCTTCCTCAACACTTCTAGTTTTGTTTATTGTTATTCAAGGTGGGTATTTTTGTTTTTTCCTTATTCAGTGTTTGACCCCATATCTTATTTAGCACACATTCAAACCTTGTATTGAAAGTAAAATTATTTTCTTCATCACTGTTTCCATGGTGGTTTTGCTATAGTGAATGAATGTTTCATAAATACAAATGCCTAAGATTCAATTTGTTACAGCCATTTTTCAGTTTGGAATTAATCACTGCTGTACTAAAATGCTCACTAGTTTTGGGTATGCAGTTTTGATCACTTGAGACCTGACTTCTTCATACACTAATTTATAACACTGTCCTCATTCTAGGCAGTCTTAATTGATTTTATTTACAATTGAAAACACAACAGTTCTGCAAATACGACCCCACATTTTTCACAGTGTATCCAGAAAGCAAGAAACATAGTTACAAGAGTATTTCATGCACTAGGTGAAAGATACGTTTTTGAAATTCAGGTGCAGGTTCCAGGAATTTTCCTTTCCTTCCCTTCAGACTCTGCTATGCTTTACAGCTTTGTATCTCTCTTTCCCCCAGGAGATAAATAGTCTACCATGTCTCACTTTCTCCTCTTGAAGCTCTCTGCTCCATAGGCTACCTCTTCCCACCAGAGATGGTCTAACTGATAGATACCTGAACAATTGCTCTCTACAGGGGTATTCAACTTTAAAATCTGCTGTTTCAATTTAAGAATGGAAAAAGGTACTGCTTTTAACATGGCTGCATTAATGATAGTAACATCCTATTTCACAGCCATCAGTTTCACCTCTGGTGTTACACATCTTCAAACCAGAAACAAATGAATCAGGCATGCTACAGAATTTTCTTTCAGTGCAGCCTGAGAGTGAAGCATTGGGTTAAGGCTTCTGTTAAAAATGTATGTGATCATGAAAGCAAAGACTATATTATCATTCATGTGTGAAGACCTTAGTTTTAGCATTCCCTAATGCTAGGTATTCTAAGTTACAATTCTAAGAAAAATTCATTAATGTCCCCTACTATTATTTTTTAAAAGTGTTTGCATATTTACATGTAAAACACAAATATATAATGAAGTTTATATACACCTATACTCTCATTTATATGTTTATATTGGCCAGCTGTGAACATAAGCAAATCTCACTGAATCATCAGGAAGTATATTTAAAAAGATAATTTAGTATTGTAATTCCCATTGGTTAGCATGAAGCACGTTGTCTTTTGAATGAATATTAGTACATAAAGAGCAAGAGGATGAAGCTAGAAAGGAAATCAAAATACACCGATTGATAGAAACAGGAACTGCTGTGTCACACAAAATAACCAGACTCCCTAAAAACTAACTAGACCAGCTGACAGCCAACCTCCTGCTAATTCTCACCTGAATTTATATGTTATTTGGTCCCCCCACCCCCCACCTTCCCCACATACTTGTGATTCTGCTGTAGATGTAGCTGTTTGGACTTCTTAGGCTTCTGAAGGTACACAGGTCTGGTAGATTCAAACTTCTGTATTTCTCATTTAGTCATACACAGATCCTTGTTTCTTCTCCATAACCATGCATCTACTTTTCCCACTGGTGTCCCAGCCACTGCTGGTGGGAAGGACAAGCTGCTGCCCAAGCTGAGAGCCTCCTATTCCCAGGTGCCAAGGGAAATCCCATCTCCCATCATGGCCCAGGTTGCTAAAATCAGTGCTGATTGGCTGATGTAATTCTTACTTTATGTCAGAACAAATAAACCACAGCTTGAGTAAAAGGGAAAGAGGAAAAACCAGTAGCTAACATTAAGATATGGCACATGTTGAAGAAGAAGGGATTTTCTTCATTAAACATTTCCCTCTTGTGTCCTGCAATGCATAAATATCATCTGCAGTGCTCAAGTTTGACAGAAAGTTTAGTCCTGATGTACCCCGTGACTCCAAGTATATTTAGTTCCTGATATTTATCAAGTGGGATAGCATCTAGGAGTGAAAGGGCTGTAAACATTGCTGTATCATTTTTTGTATACATGTGATAGTGATGGTTGATGAGGCTGGGAAAGATTAAGCTACTCTGTGAAAGGTCAGCAAGCCAGAGGAGGAGGAGGCTAAGTGAGAGCACATAAATCCCAGCTAAGCATCAAGAGTGTATTGTTTGAGATTTGCATAGATGTCTGCAAGCAGCTTGTGTCCCTTAGTCATTCTGGTGGTCAAATCCTCGTTTGAGGAGTCAGAAGTTGACTAAAATTAGTTTGATAGGAAAAAAAGCTTGTTGCTGTGCTTGCAAATCAGTATGAAAACATGCCAAACAATGAGGGGAAAAAAAAAAAAAAAGATAACCTTCAGGCATAGGAAGCCTGTCAACTATGAAGCTGAGAAATACTGATGTATTGCAACTGTTGCATATTTTAGGTCATCATATATTGTGAGACAGTTATACTAGATGACCAGTCAATTTCTTGAATTTCCCTCATCTCAGAAACCAGGCAAAGTCATTTTTCAAAGTCAGATTTACTGAAACTGAACATATTTTAAGAATCAACCCAAAACATGACGTGATTTCCTCTGGAGAATGCTAACTATTACATAATAAATTAAATCCTAGATGTTCTCAGTACTAAAAATCATAGACATCAAGGGCTTTTTTCACAGTAGACACTGTGTACTTGACAGGCTAAAACTCATTAAAAATCTCCAGCATACTTGTGTTCTTTAAATGTGGACTTGAAAGACAGGATGGTGTCAGTTTGTTGAATGTGGATCACAGGGTAACTCTACAGTCAGAGATATAGCTGCTAAAGACTAAATTGAGCTGATAATGAGGACATTTCAAGTAACAGTCTGATGCACACATGCCTAGTTGGAGAAATAGTGACGTGATAAAAGGTGGTCAGAGAGCCACAGCATACTGGACCACTATTGTGGAAGCATTTGTAAGGGGAAAAAACCCCCACTTTTAAGTCCATAAGAAATTTTATAGGAAGGTAGTGAGATTTTTTGAACAGATGTAATATAATGAGACAGACTGAAATCAGACAGGATTTAAGCTGCTGCATTTGGTATTAACTGATCTCAATATGGCAATATTCTGAAGGTGGGAAAATGAAACTTAAGATACAACAAGCACCAGATTCTCAAAAATAGATTGGAAACCATAGCATTCAGAGGGACTTTTTCACACTTAATAAATGGAAATGGTGTTTTCAGAGGATATTGGAAGTTATTTCCTGGGAGGGAAGAAAGCAACTGTATGTGAAACGAACCTGTTTGAAGCAGAACAACGATTTGCAACAATTATTTCAGGTCTGGAACCAGGCCACATGTAAGGAAGATAATCAGCCAGGATGAAACAGGGTCTTAGTAGCTGGAATAAACACTACTCTGTATTCACCATTTACAATCAGAAAACCAATCTCACTTGCATAGGAGACAGATTTTCTTGTAGCTCAGCATCAGAGAGAAAAATAGAAGACTGAGTTCACCTATCCAGTTTCTGGCAGAGGTGCGTGTTCTGATACAGTTTTGGAATTCAGATTGGTACGTGATGAGAAGAGCCTCTGTGATAGATGAGTTAAAGCTGACCTTAATACTGGCTCAGCTTCATGTCAGCTTTAGCTGAAGCTGCTGGATTCAGCCACTGAGTGAAATGTAATATATAGAGATACAGACTAAATGGTTTAACAGTGCCTTCTGCTTTAAATGATGAGACAGATTAGTTAGCCCTAGTTTAGGCATCTCCAGATTGGGTATTTAAGTCTCAAGTAGCCCTTCTAGGCTCTCTTTACAATCCATGAAGGGCAAGTAATCTCACGTTAAGAAAAGCATCTAAGAGGAGTAAGATGAATTACTCTCTGGAATGCTTATCTCTATTGACTTTAAAAGAAGCCTAGGGAACTGGCTGAGATTTATACATCTATGCTTTGGATGTGTCAAGGCTGGGCAGATTAATCTCTCTTTTCAAGTTTGGTGGTTGTTTCTCCGCCCCACTCCACCCCCCCACCCCACCCCAAATTTGTGTTTAAAACAATAAGGAAGTGTTTCCATTTTTGCTACTGAATCCTATATATCCTTAGAGAAGTTAAATATAAGTAAAAAGCCCATTCATGTTTCCCGTTCTTTCTAAACACAGTTTTGCTGTATCTTTCTTTATATCATTACAATATATATAAACTCTAAATATATTCTATAATTCCAGTATCTGAGAGTACTATTGTCACACATAAATATGCCAAAAGAATAAACCACAACAATGAAAATTTAAGAGCTCAATATAAGAAATACAAAAAAGGGGATTTGAGAGAGAAACTGTCTTTGACAGTTGTCTCTTGGTAAGCCTAGAACTCTTCATGGGAAGGTAGAACCATTTCTGGTTTATATGGTGGCAGCAATAGCAGAATCACAAATTTCAGATTGAGGGAAGTCTCTAGATACCTCCATAGAGCTTGAAACATTTAATTTTTCTGCTTCTCTTTTTCTTGTTTTTAATTATTTGTTAATCATTATTTGTTTTTTATTTTGTTAATTATTATTTGTTAATGTATGCTTGATATTGTTCTACTAACTTATACAGAGATGGATTCAGCTGGGATGTCTTTCATCTGGAAAACCACCAAACAGCCTGCAAATGCATACACATTACATATTAACATGTAATATGCCTCTGCCTACATTAGAAATTAAATAATTCAAGGAAGAAAGATTTACGGTAGCATCTTGCTTGGTCCAGTTTTTTGCAAATCTAATAATAAAACAGACTCACAAAGACTGCCCCACCAATGGCTTCATTGCACAAAACCTCTCTGGTCGCTGCTGTCACTCATCTGTCAGTAAACAGGTTCCACTGATCAATGGATGAGTTTGATAAGGGGTTTGGTGTGCCTTGTCACGGTCTGTATCCTTGCATACTTCTGGCACGAGTCACGTTCTGGGAAGCACTAACTACAAGTGTGTTTTGCTTTTCAATACAGATATGGCACATTTTAAAGCTCTCTTGCCACTTCTGTGACCATCAAAACAAAAAAGCCTTTTTACAAGAGATGATCATCACTGGACATTGATGCACTTAACACTGATATAATTATCTAAAGATTATGTTACAGTAAGAACAGTATTAATATCAGTATAGCATAACTGTGCATGAATATGTAACAGCAGACTACAGAATTACTGGATAAATAACCAAAACCAAGATTCAAATACAAGATCTCAGTATTCTCCCAGAAGTGCAATGGGTGATGAATACAAAGAAGGGATCTGTTCAGATAAATAGTGGGTACATACCACATAAGCCTAGACAAACTGTAGACAATTTTTCCATGGTAACCAAATAATGTAACAATAATAGTTCTAACAGATGGAGGATTATTCACTTGTCAAAAATAGCGACCCTACATTAAATTTAGTGTCATAATCAAAACTGATAAAAAGAAAAGATTTTTTTTAAGTAAATCAAGTTGGCAAAACTTAAAGGAGCAGATACAAAAGGTGATACTTTGGAAGAAGTGCCCCTTTGGCCATCATCCTGTCTCATCTTCTGAGGTCTCCCTGGAAGCCAACTGTGAAAGTAAGAGATTTTGTTTGTCTGGAACTCTTTTCTATTATACGTTAGTTTATAATTATTATTTTAAATCTTAGACAGTCCTTGATAAAATGCGAAGTTATGCAAAAGAACCTAGTCTAGAGACCAAATCTGTATCTGCTCCTTAAGCAAAATCTTACCCTGAACCTACTTGAACTTATTTTTTCTGCATCTGCAGACCTAAACAGGTAGGGCTGCATCCCCCTTATTTACTGATCCCTAAAAAGAGGCAAACTAACCTATTACAGTGACTTTCTTAAAAAAAAATCTGAAGTTTTAGCCTGTAACCAGATCAACTTGCATAACTCCTTATTCATGCACTCAGGATCATTTATCATTAATGGACTTTGTGGAAAATATGATGCAAAAACAACTTAATAAATAGAACAAAATTACTCAAGTGTGGAAAAAGTATCTGATATTTTTATACAACTTGAGATCACTTGTTTGCTTGTTTTTCCAAAGAATTGTCAGTATATACAAAAAAATCAATATTATTACTGAGTATGTTCTGAAATGTTAAATAGTAAGCCACATTTTGGACTCTTTTTTATTATAAAATGGGAAATACAACATACAAAATTACAACAACACATGTTACAAGCTTCTTAATTGTAGAAGCCTTTTTATCCTGTATATTAATGACATAAGCTGAGTAATATTAACAATATTTCAGTTTAAATATTTTAAAGATTCTGGATTGTTTTCAGTATTGCCACATTCCATATACTAAGTTAGCTACTGTACAAATAAAATCCTGCATTTGTGTGATTACTGCACAGCAGTTGCAGGAGCTAGAAGTCAGCACTTTAAAGTCTGTGGTTTTATTTCACAGGGACTTAATATATTAGAATGTGTGGGTGACTGTCAGACTTTATGGCATTTTATTACATCCAAGAAAGAGGAGAGAAAGAGAGATTCTGAAATGTAAATCTGACAACTTGTTGGAAATTACCGCTACTTCTTTGATTTTTCAAAGTATGTGTCTTGTTGCAAATGTAAAACCTCCAAGAAAATTTGAAAAACTCTAAAGAGATTGCTGTATGCTTTTGACATTTGAGTTTTCCACAGTCTCATCTAAAGATACCACCCTACGCCTTATTGTTGTCTGTTTAAATCTTTCATAAAAGACTAACTTGCAGTGTCAAGGCCACTGGCTAACATCCATTTCGACAGTGATGAAATTACCTGGAGTGATGCAGAGCCTCCTGAGGCACCCTCTGTCACAAGTAATGAAATATGAAAGGAGCAAAAAAAAATTTCTGGCTCTGCATAACAGAGCAGAGGAGGAAAAAGGTAAAATGAAAAAAGGAAAAAGAATAAACCACTTTGAAAAGTATGAGTGGAGGCATATTTTTCTCCAAAGTAATCTTCAAAATCCACAGAAGCAAGATAGATTTGCCAACAGTCATGGTCTGCAACAGTATGTAAACAGCGTTTCAGCATTACGGTCATGGTTTAATACTCTACAAAGGCAAAGCAATAGATGACAAATGATTCTTGCTGAGTTAAAGAAGGAAAAGAATAATGTTCAAGACTACTTCTACTTGCCAATACCTGAGTAAGTCTTTCTCAAATCTCTCCACCAAAGCAGTCTTCCCCTATAATGAAGCTGAGAATGCAACAGTTATTACACTTGAAAAATAATAGACAAGTGATTGCTCGAATTTTGTTATACAGGGACTCATAATTGCACAGGTCAGGTGGAAATTAGACTGAAGTCAATGGGCTTCCAGTAACTCCAGACGACTTCAGACCAAGCCGTATGAACTAGCATCCTCAGGAGTCCTGAAGCCACAGTCTCAGGAGTGCATCAGTTATTAAGGAATTTAAGGGACTTTCCCCAAACAAGATATGCATATAAACTGTTACAATGATACCAGCATAATCTAAATGCTATGGACAACTCTATTCCAGTATAGGAATTGTTGGGTTTTTTTTGGTTGGTTGGTTGGTTGTTTTTTTTTAATGCAGTTCATGAGTCAAGAATGCAATGCTAAACCTGCCCTTATACTAGAATACGTAAGGAGGAAGGGAAGGTGTGATACCTGGTCAATTAGCAAAGCTTTCCTGGGACAAGAATGACTAAATCAGTGCTGTTGACCTTCAGTTCCTCTGCTGAAAATTTTACCCAGCCATCACAAATATATATAAGAATGCAGTGAACAAACTCAAAAATGCAAGGTACTTTTTTTTAAGCAGTCCTGCCTTTCCCCTAGTCATTTATCTATCACATTTAAAAGTTTATTATCATTATCATTTTAAAGGCCTCTATCAGGCCTTTATCACCACTTTAATCATTTATAGAGATCCAGTGCCTGAAGTATCCTGGTTGCTAGTTACTGAGTGCGCATCTCACCGTAACATCCTAGAGCTCACCTTGCAACATCTCATTCATTCAGTTACTTTTGAATGCTGCATTGGCACTCTCCATTTCCAGCACCTTCACCACAGTAGATTTGTCATAGTGAAATATTAATTTTGGTCACCTTAGGGTTCAAATGTGTCGTGGTTTTTTTTATTATTATTTTAACAATTAAACTACTTCTCATGCTTTTGGTACTAATACACCCATTTATTCCCTTAAATCGTTTAAAAGAATTGTGGCTGATGGGAAACATGACAGCAAGTGCAGAACAGAGCAAGTCTTCAGCTTCAGTGTAATTCAGACACATACTAAGTACAATGTGAGACTAGTGAAAAAACATTTCGCTCTTTTTACTTACAATCCTTATAGGAAACAGGTTTTATGCTATCACATCAAAAAGCAGAACTAATCAACAATATTCAGAGGAACTAATGTAACAGGCTTAAAATCAAACCTTTGTCTATAGTTGTAGTTGGAAATACTATTTCCAGTTTAAAAATATGAATTAGGATGGAAAAATACAGTTAGATTAAGCAATAAGTCACAAGCCTTGTATTTATGCCGAACAATTACAGATTTTGGATACTACCAATGTATCACTGTGAATTTTCAAAAAGTTAAGCATCTGATAACCCCCTCCCATGGTAATATTTCTGTCTCTGTACCACTTACGCAAAATCTGTGCAGAAAATTCAAGATAATTTCTGGGCCTTTATACCTATTGGACTATATGAATATAGGCATTGCGTTACTGGTGCTTCAAAGAGCTCTGCTTATTCCAGTGGTTAATCAAAATACCCACTGATTCTCAGTACTATCCACAAAGTATGATTTTTCCCAGAGATGCCATTATCATTATCAGAGATATATTAGTACACTAGAATATATATTTTCTACTTATTTCAAAACTTTTAGTATTTCACACAAATAGTATTTAATTTTTAATGTAAGTGATGTTGACTTCTACCAAAGGATAAAACATAAGCTAATTTAGAATACAAAAGAAGAATTTCACGCTACATTTCTATATATTCATTTCTAAAGAAACTTTGGTAAATTAATTATGACCAAACTGTTATGTTTCAAAGAGGACATTTCATTTTAGATGCCTTTATTTTAAGGTGCTCCAAGTTAAGTATGTGTCATGAGGCCTTTCTTCAGCATCAGTAAGATGTTTTAAAGTTTCTTAAATAGAGTGACCAACTGAATGCCTATAAGCCCTTCCTGGAGTATTATGCATGTATAGCACCAACAATTACCCAGACAAAACAAAGAAAAAGTGACACACAATTAGGTTCGCAAACAAAAGAGCATTTGATTTGAGAAGAATTCTGCCTTAATAACTGAAAGATGACCTCCAGTCAGTACTCGTCCAGCAAAACAGCATCGTATCTTAGAACAGACCTGAATTATACATGAATTCTAAGTCCTTATTACACTGCCAACCCCTGCCACTAAGAAGACCTTCTAACCTTGCTTAACCAAGGATTTTTGGTGTTATATATCATTCTACTCTGAAATCTATTTTTTTAAAAAAGGTAATTAACCTGTTGCAATCTATACAGAAAATATCATATTTTGAAAGAGAATTTCCCGGCATTCTGCTTCTTCCTAGTATAGAAAGCATATTCTAACTTCACCTAACACTGTTAGAGGAAGAATTCCCCAAAATTAACAAACATCAGTGACATGAGGCTATTACAAAGTAAAACTTTTCAATTTATTAATTACTTGGACAACTGAGTCATCAAAAGCTACATGCCCTATAACTGTTCATCCCAGGCTGGAATACATTGCAGTCACTGCACAGAATGTCCTTGTAGAAGCCATGTAGTTGAAAGCAAATGAACACTGCATTTCAGAAGGAAAAGCCAATTGGCAGAGGACAGAAACATCCAGTCATTGGAAGAAATGATTTTTCACAGAACAGCCTTTCTATCACTGTTCTCTCTGTCCCAAGCCTCAAGAAAGACCTATAAAATACCTCCAACATATGAGCCTGGAAACCAAAACCCATTATTATACCAGACAGTAAAAGTTATGGACCGAATAAAGATATTGCACATTCCACTTTTCCCAGTAACACCCTGCCAACTCCCCCTGAACGTTTCATAGGCATTCACCACCTGCTTCTGTCAACTCCACACCGAATAATGATCTTCCCACCTCTGCTTTGTTAACATACCCTTCTTTCACCAACTGCCAACCACCTTTCTCTTTCAAACTGCTTTGCTGATTTGCAAAATGAAACTAAACACAACTGTTTCTAAGCGGCAGCTAATTATTCACTTTCTGTTCCACATCTAAACTATGTGTTTTAGTGCCCTATTTCTCTTCAGCTCAGTCAGTCAACCTAACAGAAGACACTTATTTTCTTTTACTCTGATTGGTAAATGTGTGCTGATATATGGACACACATCCTCACAGAATCTTCTTGGATTGATTTAATTATATAAGGAGTATATATATATTTAATTATATAAGATATATAAGGTATACCTGCAGTTAGCTCTGTTCAGAGTAAAAAATAAATGAGAGTTGAAGATATGACATGAAGTACCATGCAGGAAGTACAGAACTATATAATTTTCAGTATTTTTATATACCAAAAATCATCTCCTTTGCAAAATATATAGGCATTATGCCTGTGTTTATATTGATTAGCTTGGACTCAAGTGCAAATACAGAAAAATACTTGAAACAAAATGGTTTAATTTTATTTTTTTTGATTGAGGTCCTCAATTTGAAAAAAACATACTGAAATCACTGGGAGTGGTGGATACTTGGCAAGTCTGAGAATCAAGTCCTTCTTTATTTACTACGGTTAGTAGTTGTCCTCAGATTCATTTAATTATGTTTTGAAAGTGACATATCAGATGAGAACAAATAAAATATCTGAATCCCCATTATATACAAAAAAAAAAAAAAAAAAGAAAGAAAAAAAGTTGTAGCACCAGCTGTCTCCAGACAAAGTCAGATACAAAGTAATAACGTTCTCTTTACAGCACCTGTATTCAATTTCTAAGGTACATCTGTCATTTTATTTTAACAAACTCTAACAAGATCAGTTCACAGCCATCTGTGTCTCTCCACCTTGCAAGCAATTCACACTGCGTCGCTTTAAAAAATACCATTCAAAGCAAAACCATTTCAAAAGATTAGAGATGACATTTTGAAGTTCATTAGCTTACAATAGATATTGGTGCTTAGCTGCTGGCTGAGCCTAAAGCATGACAGTCTTTTTTGGTGCAAAGGGGTGAGATAATGACAGATCTGACCAGAGCGTGTTCGAACAAAATCGTTATTTGCATTACTTATATTAGTCAGATAGTTGTTGGTCACAATGTTGGTTTGTTTGTTCACATGGTGGTGGTATAGAAATTCTTATATGCACTATGTATTCCCTGCAGTGATGATAACATATGGGAGAGGGATCAGGACTACTATTTTGCTGTACTGAGTAATGTGACATGATATGATTACAACACTGGCCATAAGGTTAATGTGAGCAATGTATTTCAGGTCTTGTTTAGGGTTACACAAAATTTTTTTAAGAATACCATCCAGAGATCTGCCCCAAGGCTGGATAGACATGGGTGGCATGGCATAGAGAATATGGGCAGGTGTCTAGAGAACTTCTGACTTCCAGTGGCTTGGAACATCACTCCTGAACAACTACAAGACCCTGATGAAGTGTTAGAATATTTGAAAGGAAAATGCTGTGGCTATTCCAAAGAGGCACAACTTACCACATTGTGCTCAGCCCTGGCCAGTATCTATCAACCATGCAGCACCCTCAGGGGGAAGGGAGGGAAAAAAGCCCAACAGACACTTTGACAGCTCTGATGACAAGCACTATGGCTACTCAGACCCCTGCAATAGACACTGAAGCTGAACCAGAGAACTGACCTGTGCTGGTATCAGTTGCCCCTACACAGAAGAAGAAATACAAAAAAAAATCAGTTCACTTAGTGAGGGATGTAGGTGAACCAGGGTCATCATAAGAACAGGAGGAAGAGGCACAACCAGAGATAATCACCCAATCTCTATCCCTGAGTGAGCTGTGACGTATGTGAAAAGATTTCAGCCGCTGTCAGGGTGAGCACATTGTAGTGGCTGCTCCAATGCTGGGATAATGGGGCCAGTACCTTGTAATTAGAGGTAGAGAAGCCAAGCAGCTGGGATCCCTGTCTAGGGAAGGGAGCATTGATAAGGCAATTGGAAAAAAGACACAAGCCCTTAGCCTCTGGAAGTGACTTCTGCCAGGCATGAAGGAAAGGTATCCCTTCAAGTAAGATGTTACATGTCACTGAGGCAAGTGGACCATTATGGAGAGAGATATCAGTACTGGAGTGAATCAGCCATGGTGGAGGTGGTCTATAATGATCCGGATAATGAGCAGTTACCCACAGATCAAGATGAAGTCCAGTGCACACAACACATATAGCAGAATTTTCTATGAAGTGAACCACTGTCATATGCAACTCATTGGCAGTAAGGTCCTGGAAACAAGCTGAGAAGGTGAGGTGGATGAAGTGGCTGACCAACTCCAGCAATATGAAGGAAGTCTTTCTTCTACCCTATAGATGTGGCTGTGGAGAAAATGCCAGGCATGCTAGCTGAGAAACTGTCTTGAGAGTTCCAGCAATTTGAGGATAAGTTCTGTTCCCAACATGTATGGGCCCATATCTCAGTTATTAGGAGTGAGCATTCCTCTGCTCAACAGAGAATATAGCAACAGAGAATAGAAGGTACCCATCATGGGGTATCTTGTGGTTTTACCTGCGTGACTGTGGAGAGGACATGAGGGAGTGGGATGGAAAAGATACGTCTACCCTGGAGGCATGGGTATGTGAGTTGCACGGAAAAACATTCACAAAAGGGGATTCTTCCTGGGATAATGCCACTCCAGTTTCCAGTAGGCAGTCCCCCATACTGAGCAGAAAGACTGATCTTACTTCCAATCTTAATAAAGGGACTTCTGACTGGTCTTTGCAAGAAGTGAGCAATGAATACTATGACTAGGACCAAAGACGCCCTGCTTCCAGCCAAGTGGAGGAAGGAGACAGCTGGGTTTACTGGACAGTGTGGATTTGATGGCCTGGCATATCAAATCCACAGGAGTATAATGCTGTAGTGGACACCAGTGCACAGTGACCCTAATGCCATCACGTTATAAAGGGGCAAAACCCATCTGTATTTCTGGAGTGACTGGGGGATCCCAACAGCTAACTGTATTGGAGGCTGAAGTGAGTCCAACTAGGAATGAATGGCAAAAGCATCCCTTTGTAACTGGCCCAGAGGTTCTCTGCATCCTTGGCTTAGTTAGTGGCTGAGCCTAAAACATGACATATCCATGTGTTCAAGTGTAGGTTAGTTATGAAAAAATGCAGAGCTTGCAGAGGATCACTAATCCATCTTCAGAGGCAGCTCTATTGTGTTACCAGAGTTAAACCTACTAGAAGGGGTTACAAGTTTTTGACATCTCATGGTGCTCACGTACTCTTTTCTTCAGTAATTCCCTACTATGAAAGAGATCTAGAAGGTTAAGTACAATCAATATTTATGCTTCCTGAGAATCCCTGAAATGGAAAACTAGTGGACAGAGGAATCTTTCCATAGCAATGTAGCAAAAGTCTCCAAACAATGAGACTACAGCCACAGGTAACTGGGCTATAGGTTGTTCCTAAGCAGTATAGATAAAGAAAAAGCAGAAAATGTACATACTGCAAAGTTGTTTAGGCATGGTTTTCTAAATTCCCACTTACGAATAGCAGGTCTCAAATAATGTGTACCAAAGCATAATTATTTAACTAAAAAAAAATTAATAAGGATAAGCCCCTGAATCTTACTGGTTATAGTCTTCTCACCTTGTATAAATAAGAGTCTACTTTGATCCAAGTCCTTCAGACATGGTATCAAATCCCACTGCCCAGAACAGCAGCAGTTTGGAAATACAATAATGTATGGCATTAGAAGCAGAATTTCTGATCCAGAAATTAGGACTAAGGGAGACACAGAACATTAATTCAGTATTAAATGGAGCCAATTTAGGGGAATGAAAACAGAACAAAACAAAAAACCCAGAAAATTATCAGATCAGAGCCAAACACTGTGTATTTATTTTAGTCCCTCTTTATCAAATAAAGCATTTATTTTTCATCTTTCGTAGAACCAAAACTTTGCTATTAGTAAAGAAAATGAGTTGTGTTCTAATTATAAAAAAATGATACTTCTCTCTAAAGACAAAAGCGCAGTTTGTAAACCAGGCAATTTTCTGTTCCAGTTTATGGTTGATAATGAATGTCAGTCAGTCAGAGCCGAAAGTCACCTACAGATAAGCAGCTATGTATATAATAAAGGATATATAGACAGGATATAATATTATATATCGTATCTATATAATAAAGGAAGCTACAGTTAGGAACCAATCTTTTGCACCAAGGTAAATGTTGAGTGATAGAAATGTAAGGACAGACTGTAAAGATAACAAGTCCAAACTGTTACTATAGAGTTTGTAACAAAGCAGCAGACTCAAAGAAACCAAACCTACAGAGACAAGGGATTATGGAAAACACTTAGCAAATCAATCAAAGCCAACAAATATGGCAAAGGTAAGATACTTTTGAGAACCTAAGGCACGTTGTGGCAGGTTACCTGCAATGAAATAGGCAGCAATTTAATATTAATAATGGAGAAGTTATAAAAGTATTCCAGTAGCTCTACATTGGAATGTAATGATACTGTAGACTCTTCCAAGCAGCAGTGAGGACTAGAGATAGGACATGACCATCTGGCTTACTGGGGGTAATAAACTGTGCTAAAGAACTTCACAAAGCAAAAAAGGAGTGTCTGACATTAGAATTCATGCTGCCAGAGACTTGGCAACTTGGCAGTTCTTCATGGCATCAAGGATTTGAGAAGTAAAAGATGTAGACCTCTGAACAGAACAATGTCCTTACACTCTACTTTTACGCATATCAATGTTTGATTTTTTTTTTCCCTTTCACAAAGGCTTTATCTACAGTTCATCTTTTAAGCCAAAAATACCTCTTTGCCAGTTTGTTTACCCTCTCTGACTAGCAAAAAAGACTTATTCTTGGTTAGTTGACACCATACGACTGATAATCATAGAATCATAGAATGGTTTGGGTTGGAAGGGACCTTAAAGATCATCTAGTCTCACCCTCCCTGCCATGGGCAGGGACACCTTCCACTAGCCCAGGTTGCTCCAAGCCCCGTCCAACCTGGCCTTGAACACTGCCAGCGAGGGGGCAGCCACAGCTTCTATGGGCAACCTGTTCAAGTGTCTTACCACCCACAAAACAAAGAATTTCCTCTTTTTATCTAATTTAAATCTACCCTCTTTCTGTTTACAACCTTACCCCTCATGCTATCACTACAGTCCCTGATAAAGAGTCCCTCCCCATATTTCCTGTAGTCTCCTTTAAGTACTACTTCTCTATAAGGTCTCTCCGGAGCCTTTTCTTCTCTAGGCTGAACAACCCCAACTCTCTCAGCCTGTCATCATTAGAAGGGTGCTCCAGTCCCCTGATCATCTTTGTGGCTGTCCTCTGGACTTGCTCAAGCAGGTCCATGTCCTTCTTATACTGGGGGCTCCAGAACTCTACAAGGTACTCAAGGTGGGGTCTTACAAGAGCAGAGTAGAGGGGGAGGATCATCTCCCTCAACTTGTTGGCCACACTTCTCTTCATGCAGCCCAGGATATGATTGGCTTTTTGGGATGTGAGTGCACAGTGCTGGCTCACCATCAGTTTTCTATTAACTACTACTCCCAAATCCTTCTCTGCAGGGCTGCTCTTAATCCAGTCATCATCCAGTGTGTTTGTGCATGAGATTGCCCTGATCCACATGCACTTGGCCTTGTTGAACTCCATAAGGTTTGCCCAGGCTCATCTCTCAAGCATGTCCAGGTCCCTCTGGATGGCACATCCCTTCCCTCTAGCCTGTTGACTGCACCACACGGCTTGGTGCTGTCAGCAAACTTGCTGAGGGTGCACTCAATCCCGCTGTCCATGTCTCAGGCAAAAAAACATTAAACAGCACTGGTCCCAACACTGACCCCTGAGGTACAGCACTCATCACTGCTCTCCACTGGGAGATGCTACTATAATGGCCACACTATATCACAAGTAACACATGAAAAATCAGCATGCACACTAAAAAGTATGGATGGATGTCAATATTAAGCACAAACACCAATGCTTTTATTTTTCCTATAAAATTTACTAGTATCAATGCTCTTTATGTTCAATACCTAGTAAGAAAGTCACAGATTATGGTGTGTAAACATATTTCATATACATATTTCTCCTATGTTCCCAGAAGAGATTCAAGCTTTTGCCAAAGTACCTTGATTGAGCATGTTACAGCAAATACAGCCAAGAATGAAGCTGGAAACTTCCGACACCTCAGTTGGTGGGAAAACAATTACCTGCCCTTTCACTCCTCACCTTGAGGTGAGAAGTATCCTCTTTAAGTATTCTAGATTATCACTCAACTTTAAAAATAGTAACATTTCTGTGACGAATAGCAGTTTCTTTTATTTTGGGTCCTTAGTTTGTTGATTTGATTCTTTCACAGATCACATAAAATTTTGGGTTGTTTACATAGTAAACAACTATGTGTATTGCACATACATTAAATCGTATGGCTACTTTTGTTGTGAAAATCTTAGTAAATCTTAGGGGATACCTGCCATATCTATTTTTTTTTTTAAGGATAACACTTTAAGAAACTGTAATTATGATTTTTAATGTACAGATATGTAAGACTGTTGGGTTTTTTTTCCCCTCTTGTTTCCACATGCTCTGACGTCTTAACAAACTTACTTACACTTACAAACTACTTGCCATTATTCAATTCAGGGTCACTTTCAGATTCTGAAGCTCTTGATGTGTTATTGCTTCATTGATTTATATATTAAGGATTTCCTACTGTTGCCTAACCTTAAGTGTCTAGGGCATTTCAACATGCCCTATTTTATCTGAGATATTGGCATGATCCTGGTCAAAGCAATACAAGATCTATGAGATATTCATGCCCTTCTGGGCTCAGAGCTAGAGGGCAGGCAGAATGCCACAGGTATCTTAAATGCAACAGACAACTACATTAGGGCAAAAAAAAACATACATGAAGAATGAGATTCAATGCTCAGGTAAAGATACCTATATTTATTTACATTTCCCAGCTCCCACTATCATCAGCAGAGATGAAAGTTTTAATTAATTTGCCTTAATGTAAGTATTTAGCACCATTTGAAATTCTCTAGGATATCCTGCCTGCCCTTCAGCTGCTACTCCAGAGGTGATGTAGGTGCTGTCTCATATCTGCCAGCCTTGGAAACACATCCCAGAAAGACCGCAGTGGCTCAAGTAGCACTAAGACGTGCAGGAACCAGAAGGTGTCCTTGGCCACTTCAGTCAGGGCCTTGAGAACTAATCCCTGATCTTGGTTCGATTACCTAAGCGATGTCTACTTCCTCTGAGATGTCAAGCATGTACATTGAATTGAGATCAATAACTAGGTTGTCAGCCTCGGTTGTCTGTATTTACTAGACCTCCATTGACTATGACAGGAATTTATACACTTGGCTCCCTTGTAAGCAGCTGTACAGTACACAAATTTAAGCATTCTAGTTTGAAACAGAGTCTCATTCAAAGAACACTGTTCTCTAAACATAAGTTTCTAGTGACCTTGTATGTACAGTGCCATGCACCTTGAATGACATTAAGCACCTATGTTTAAGCAACTGTATCCTTCAAGAGTGTAATATAACTTTGGTGTCAATTCACATGCCTAAGCAAAGATGTCTAGTGATACTTGGGATGTTCTAGGACACTCAAGACATGAGCACTACGCCATGGGATATATCAGGGCTTGTGCTTTTCTGAAGTGACAGCTGGAGATCAAAACCAATATTCCATGATATTTCAAACAACAATTAATGACTATATATAGGAACTTTAATTAAGCCATCTACAATTTCTTTTTCAGCACGATCACAGACATTTTAGTTTAGGACTCCCCCCAAATCTCACAGGTCTAAATGCTGAGAAGCCAAATGTTCCAATAAGAGAAAGTCCATAGAGAAGACCAGCAAAAAAAAAATTTATATTGTCTTTATATTTTACTTTCAAAACTACTTTAAGATTATAAACTCAGTTTTATTAAAATACAAGAAACAGAGCCTCAAAACCTCCCATTTATTATAAAATTAATTGATCTACAATTATTGGTTATCTATTCTGAATGAAATGTTAGGACCTCAGTGTAAAAATATGTTGAGATTAAATCTACAGTTGGATGAGCTCTCTCTGACTATCATACTGCCCATTTTCTACCTTGTATCACTTCAAACAGATGCATTTTGTTCAGACACTCTAAAATTGCTTCTTTCAGAAAACACAGGTTAATTAAATCTCTTGCATGCTCTAGCTGAGTTGCAATGATACGCCTAGTCGGCAAGGAACCCGTTCAAAGTTCTGTGAAACAATTTACAAGTACTACTTTTGAACTGCCTTAAAGGATTAATGCAAGGCAGCACTAATAATAGTGAAGAATTTTACTAATAATAACAGTTAATCCAGTTTAAAAAATAACAAATAAACAGCCAAAACTAATCGACAGTAAAGTTTTCAGTAAACTCACTTCATATCACCATAACCTTTTACTGATAGAATAGTTTCTCCGCTGGCCATGCATTTTACTTGTTCCCAAATTATAACCTTCTAAGAAGTTAAAGGGTCTGCATAATGGGCACTTCTTGATTTCTTATCCCATTTCACCCCATTTTGAAGACAAATCACCCAACCAAGAGTGTCAATGTGCCAGAAGCACTAGCTCCCTCCATTCCCAGAGGCTTCAAGAACTCTCTCAATTTCATGCTTCCTTGCACAACTTTATTTACACTAAAACCATTCTGCGATGTGCTTCAGAGCAAATACTTGGTCTTGATCTCCCAGCAAATCTTGCCTATATTATCTGAACACTCCGTGAAGTCTTGAGTCTTTACTATACACTGTGGCTGACATATCAGGTGAAATACAAGTGAACTGCATAATGGAAGTTAATGTCCCATCAAAATGGGGTCAACAGGATACAATCAAACATGTGTATATCATCTACGCATAGCATGCAAGCTTTTCTTCAAAATAGTATTTAGATTTGAAGTGGATGCTGTAAGCCAGGTATTTGGTATACTTTGGTGTGGTGCTGCTAATTACCTTTTTGAAATTCAAGTTGGTGTCTCAGAGAGATTCTTTCAACAACTGTTCAGATTAATAAGAATTTAATTTTAAAATCTATAATACTTGTGGTTTCTCAGCAGCATTGCCTCCAATAAACACAGCTACAAATATAACCCCAAAAACTACTGAGGTTGCACTTGACAAGCTTGATTACACAGGCTTTTTAAAAAATTACTTTTATACTGTTTGATTGTCTCTGTATATTATCAACTCAAACTTCAGCATTTAGCGTAGTGTCTCCATAAAAAACCTTCATGCATGTATGTGAAGAAATAGATTTTGTTCTTGAAAAATACTCTTTAACACTCAAAGCTTTAACAAATTCAGTAAACACTGCCGAATATCTATCTTTTATGCAGAATATAAAGCCTCTCTTCAAAGCTCTTATTTAAATATGTTAACTACTTAGAAGTTTTCTAATGCAAATTGGCATGAATTGAAAGACACACTGAGAAGTGTTTTTGCTGCATGCCATTCAAAGTTAAATGTACCTGTTTTGTACTTCTATAAAAGTACATCTGTCCCTCACTTCCCTGGAAATTTTCTCACAGGAATTTAAATTATAAGATGAAAGAGAATACTTGTATTTCACAGCGTGATGGAAGGGACCTGGTTCAGTTTCTGACTTTGCTTGTTCTGACCCAGTAACAGGTATTTCATTCAAATTAAACACACAAAAATCTCAGCTTTATAGAAAACAACAGTAGAATATGACAACTGCATTACAAAATAGTGCTAAGCAGTTTTCATTGCTATTCATACAACTGCATTTTCCTAAATGCTTGTCTAAATTGAAAATGCTGATGAAACTCACACTCAGTCTTCTAAGTATTGAAAGATCATTAGATGATTACACACTCCCATCTACGCAGAGCTATATTTGGAATTCTGGATCTCTTATAGCAACTTTTTTTCTTACTTTCATGGTCACAGGACATTTTGTAAACAAGTGGCAAAAAAGTTTTACCTGTGGAGATAATAGTATTTTACATTTAGTTATCTCACAAAATATCTTCCATTTCCTTGTTGGGATGTGGGAATTTTATTCTAAATCAGGTGTCTATAGTTGGCAAAGACTTCTTACAGAGCCTTTTCAGAAATTTTACTGCTTTTTCTCTAATGACATAAGAGGCTGCTTCAGCAATGTCAGAGAAGTTTTGCAGATATACAGCTGTATTAGAAAATAAATCACACATTTCTTTACATTATTTACAACAATATTTTCACAAAAATTTCACAAATATTTGAAGTGAACCTACTTTTATACTTACTATTCTGTGATTAGAAGAGTGCTTCATTTGTGGGAGGCAGGGGTTCCCTTTAAACAGTTATTTTTTTGTTCATTACTATTTTGGTATATATCTTATGAACTCTACTCTCCCCATATTAAGAAAATAGCATAGATAGCATTAGTTAAGATCAACAGATGCTCTGCAGGTTGACATAAAGCCCTGGTTGATAGTAAATACAGACTTCTATGACACTCCATTGTTTAATTCTTAGTTGCAGAAATCAACAACATTAAAGCACCATAAATTTTATTTAATCTGTCCTGGTCCAGCTAGCATAGGGTTAAGTTTCCCCAGCAGAGAGAGGGGGAAGGGATCTCCAGCCGGGTTATTCATACCATGCTGACATCAGGTCCGGGCGGGAACTTTGTCATTTTTGGTGGCGGGAAGCACATGTTGGGTTTGTTCTGTGACCATTGCGGTATTTCTTTGTATATCTTTTGTCTTATTCACTGTTATTGCTGTTTATTGTTGTTATCATTGCAACTGTTGTTGTTTAGATTGTTTATTACACTGTTGTATTACATTTCTTCTTAGACTCCACAACTTCTCTGGGCAGCCTGTGCCAGTGCTTGCTTACTCTCACAGTGAAAAAGTGTTTCCTGATGTTCAGAGGGAACCTCCCATGTTTTGTGCCTATCGCCTCTGGTCCTGTCCCTGAGAAAAGCCTTGCTCCATCTGTTTTGCACCCTCCCTTTAGGTATTTGTATGCATTGACAAGATCCCCCCACCTCCCTCTCCCCAGCCCCATCCCTCTGCAGCCTTCTCTTCTCCACGCCAAACAGACCCACCTCTCACCTTCTCCCCCCATGCCCAGTGCTCCAGTCCTTTAATCATCTTGGTGACTGTACACTAGACTTGCTCCAGTATACCCACATCCTATACCTCCAGGTGCTTTACCACCAAGTTGCCTTCCAGCCAGTGCCCCCAGACTGTACAGGTGCCTGGGGTTGTTTCTCCCCAGGCACAGGGCTTTGCACTTCCATTTGTTGAACTGCATAAGGTTCCTGTTTTTCTTTATTCTTCTTAAAACAAACTACATTGGGATAACACTCCAGAGAAATACAACCAAAAGGTCAAAACTATCAGAAAGCTTAAACTTCTTGGAGTTTAAAGTTCTAAGATACTTTGAAAGAGCTTAAGGGATTTTACTTTGTAAACTTTGTATGTTTGTGAAATTTCTTTCTTCAATATTAAATTAATGCCTCCCTCCTACTCTTATCCAAAAGTGAGCCTAAATAATGAAAAACTTGAGTTAAGTAATGGATAAAGAACCAAAATCCAATATATGAAATAGTGCAAATCTTTGTCTTGTTCACTTTGTCTTAAACCAATGTTTTGAAAGAAAAAACCTTTTCTCTATAAGCCCATGTGATATTTTTAAAAGTCGCTCCATACATTTTCTTTTTTTTTTTTCTTTACCTTGAAATTTTCAATTTTCTTTTTTACTTTCCGTATGAAGCCATGTGATCATCATGTTATTGTGTCATATGGCACCACATGACAGTAAGAAACAAAGATGTATTCATCTTGTAATAACAGACTTGCATTCAATCATCTGAAGGACAGAGAAGCCATACTACAAATCTTCAGTATTTATGTAAGACAGACCTTCTTCTGACTTTTTCATACTTTGTCCCTCTGTACTGACACCAAAAATACAAAAAATAAGATTTCTTCTGCAGAGGAGTCAAAAGTGGACAACAGCCTATTAACTTGTTTCTCTGGAAACCAGAGATTAGATTACAATTCAGATTATGTTTCTTCATTTCGCAAAGTGATTATGCTGTGTATTCCGTTTGATGTGGCATTGCTGTTCTGGCCTAGACCTTGATTTGGTTTATCTTTAATGGCAGTGGTCTAACAAACAGGTTCCTATAGCTTGTTCTAGCTTTAGCTCTGTCCAATTCTGTGGTGGCACAGGAAGAGTTATAGTAATTTTGATGTACACACACACACATACACACACACACATATATGTAATTAAATGATAGTAACAGCAAGTAGTTTTTCTGTATTGAATGAACATTATCCAGGGCTTTAAAACTAAAATGGCACAGAAGGGAGTATCTGTAGCTCTAAAATAAAAATGTCATGTAGAGCAGTGCAAGCATAGGATAGTACCATAGACTGTGGAGGTGCTGACATGGAAGGATAATAGGAGGACTCAGTGTTACACATAAATTACCAATGGTCAATTCCTGGTCACTACAGAGATGCAGTCTTGGGAGCTGGGTAAAGCTGGGTTTATTTCAAGCTCAACAAAGAGCAAAGATCAGGCATACCTATGTAGAACTTTATATACAGCTTTGCTTTGGAAACTAATGAAGGCAGAACAGGCAAGGAGACTCAATAGAAGATTTAGGAAAAATTTCAAGCGAATCCTCTCAAGCAAACCCAGGAGCATGGAGGAAGAATTACCCAGCATCAGTAGCAGCCTTCTGCTAGTACAGAGGTGGGATTCTGAGCCCTCAGCACAACACCTCCTTCCACCACCTCCTTCTTGAGGAAACTGAGTGCTGATGGCCATAAGAACCAGAGGAGCATAACCCCAGTTACACACACATGCACACATACTAGGAGAATAACATTTTAATTGCATTACTATTGGGACATTTTTCTACAATTGTGTTCTTTTCTGTAGATGTGGTCTAGCAATAAATATTTGGTTAGACTGGTAACGTTTGTACTAGATTCAGAATATATTTTTGGCTCTGTATAAAAGGTGTGTTCCTTTTTTGACCATAACACAATTTTGCATGTAACACTGCAAGTATTTAAAGGCAGTAACAGCTCTGAGCGGCCATTCTGTGAAAAGCTGTACATTCAGTTTTGAAGAATAATGTTGTTAACATTGGGTTTAGGGTAGACAGGGTAACCTTCCACAAGTTGTTTTTTTTTTTCAAACCCCCACTTACTCTCTTGCTGTAAACCTCTTTTTACTATGATTTTCTGCAGCAACTTGTTCTGGTGCTCATCTGTATTATACTTCAACTTCTGGAAATAGTTTACATTCAATGACAACACTAATTTTAACTGTCTTTTCTTTCCCAGTGAAATTCTGAATTCCCTTCACAATGTCTTATTGCCCAAATATCTGGAAAATCGACTTTGGGATTCAATAACTGAGATATTTGAAACACTGACCCATCAAGTCAACAAACTAGTTCAGCATACACTTATTTGATATCCCTGTCTAAAAGTGGAAAAATCTAGGTACTGGATTCAGCTCCCTTTTGTGAAAAATATAGGGTTCACCTAAACCAAAATGTTTTATGAATTTCAGGCAGTGTAACTGAGTTGACTCAGAAAAAAAATCAAATTAACTGTGGGGTGTTTTGAGATTATTTTGTGCTTGGTCATTTCTCTAAAATGCTATTTGAAACATTTTCAAATGCTGATATTCTCCATAAAATGTTTAATTTTAATTGAAATTTTAATTCTAAAGCTGTGTATTCATTAGAATACACAAGACTCTATATTCAACTGATACATCCTCCCCTCATCTATTCTGATTTGTCTAATCAACTTTCAAATAAAAGGAAAACCATAAACTTGATGAGGATAGGACAGAACAGGACCTGAATTGTATCTTTCATCTTTAAGGAATGTATGCAAACAATACTTTAACTTGAATCACCTTTCTATATCCTACTGATTCCAGTGAGATAAAAGTGCATGCTTAAGAAAGAAACACAGATGCATTTTGTCCTAGATCTTTTTGTCCCTGTTCAAAACTAAACATCTTTTAAGTGTCCTTATTGCCCCAGATCTGAAAGATATCTGGATGTCTATATAAAATATTTTACATCTATGAATTAAAAAAAAAAAAAAGAAGAATAAAGAAAGATCATAATATCATCACCAACATTATGACAATATAAAAATTTCCACCATGCTAAAACATGAAATTTTTATTCATTTCCATTCCACTCTTCCTGGAGTGGAAGAATGTCCTCTCTCAGTGATGAAAGAAAAAAATAAGGCCATCAAAGCCTTAAAGAAGTAGGCCAGAAAAATATCTTAATAAATGCTTCCATTAGATTCTGAAACAGTCTTCTAATTTTCTGCAAGAAAGTTATTTAATACTCTTATTTATCATAGTTTCATAGCCAGTGGGTTACTTGTGGGTAAACTTTTAATTTGGCAATATTTTAATCTGCAAATATGCAGGTAATACACAGGTAGGTTTTTAAAAGATGAACAGATAATATATTAGTTCTTGTTATTGCTAGCAAGAATGTAATCCTATTTGCTGGCATTTGGTGCAATCTTCCCAGTCCTTTCTTTCAACAGACAAAGCAGAGTCATGCCCTGTCTAGAAAAAATGTCCGTAGATATATTTAATGGATAGAGGAATGTGGGTTATGTGAAGCACAAGTTACATGTTTAAAATACTGTTTCTAACATATTTTTCCAGATGTCTGTCCATTTGTATGCCACAGAAATATTTCCATTTTCTTCTCTGTCACTGTATCTCACTGTGACACATCTTGGTTTTAAAATATAGATAGTATTCTTCAGGAAAAAAAAACCAACCCACAACCTTTTATTCATCCCTGTATCTATTTTCACTAAGCATAATTGTACAATTAAGTTATGGATGTCTTGTAAAATTATAATTTCTAGACACAATTTGTCAGAGTTTCAATTTTAGGCTGCACAAAATTCTACTGACTTCACTAGGACAGTGTTACTTATCAAGGAGCTAGCATATGGAGGAATATTGACCTGTGGAGGACTTAGATGCCCAAACTCAGCATTATTTCAGTCAGTGTGATATTATTCTCGGCCCCCAGCTACCTCCCTGGAAAAATGCAAGTCTTTTGGAGACCCTGTGCTCAATTCTGTAACCTTCAGCCCAGGCAGTCTGCTCCCTGTAGGTCAAGATGGAGAAAATTGTTACAAAAGTGTGATAAAGTCCATTAGCCTAATCATGCAATATAAGGGAAGCAAAACCAGAGACAGCTGAGCAATTGCTTAGCAATTGGTTAGCAGATCAAGGATTCAAGAGAATGCTGACTTAAGAAGATATAAAACCCAAAGGAAAAAAGAACAAATGGAAATCCAGAAATGATGCTGTGCATCAGTCTGTTCCTCACCTGACTATTGAGCAGTCACCCAGCTGGGATGTTTTGGGTATCTCATTGCAGGATCATATTAATGCTTAGCCTAGTAGCTCATTAGTCCCAGTTATCTGTTGTGTGTATTAACCAGCAAATAATTGCTTTGCACTCAGAAGTTTTGTATATCATTCTTTGCTGAGCGTCTCTGTGCACAACAGACATTGCCCATACAAGAAATGATGCCTGGACATAGTGTCTAGAGCATCTTGAGATGCCTCAAAATATTATGCCTGGCTTCCAGCTACCATGCCAGAATGCTCTGGATCTCCAGTGTATCTGGGGTTTATCTGCCAGTCCCATGATGATGTAGCAGATAATCTGGGGAATTTCAAATGGTCCAAATACACAACTGATTCTGCCCATCCTAGTGGTAGTTTACCTGCATAACATGGAGGGAAAAACATCTACTTAATGCTCCTAGTCTGAAATTCCTTATGGAAGATCCTACTTTCCTCACTGACTATGCTGAATTTTAGGGAACATCAAGTCCTGCATTAAATTTCCAGATGCATCTCTTGGTGCCCACAACAAACATTAGCTTCAGAGAGGAAAAATCTAAATGTAGGTGCCTCCAGAGCAAATACCTAATATAGTGTCTAATTCAAAACATTTCACCATGTCTGAAACATCTTCTGGGAATGGGAAAGCCTCCTGTTATGTTGACCAAAGATCTGGGAAGCTGATGGGTCTCAGTTTAATTACTGAAAACCAGTTGATAAAAATCAGTGCCACTGAGATAACTGAGGATGTATCTTGGATCATACAGGACATCTCACACAGAATTTGACACAACCATCTAGATAACTGTCTAATTTGCATTTGTGTTTAGATAACTATGTTCAGGGAAATATATCAGTGGATCTGGAGAACTACTCTTTATCTGACTGGATAGTTGAAGAAATGCCAGCACCCACTGATGATTTTGTGTAGATTGCAAGCATTCAGTTCAACTTCTTTATCACAGGCTTCTAGTGTAATTACTGTAATCTCCCTGGCCTCAAACTGTCACACCAGAAGAATGTGGGTCTCCAAAATGTCCTGTGTCATATGTTCCCATTGCAATTAAGGGACAAATTCCTGTTGATTGCAACAAGCCTGTTATCAGAGTTCTCATGAAAAAGACCAACATAAACCCAAGGAGACTCATCAGTGTCTCTAAGAAGCCTTGTGACATACCTGCTACTCTGGTAGATACATTTTGGATAGTCGGTTTTCTCCAATGAAACTAGACGCTGATGCTTACATGACTGATTTGTGCCTCCTTTGACTTTAATGGAAGTTCAGATAGCTAAAGCACTACTGGTTGTGGGTTTTAACAACTAATGCAATTTCCTCAAACTACCTGATGAAAGGTGTTTTCTAGGAGGAAAACAAAACAAAACAAAAGTCCCACCAAAACCCAGCCTAGCATATATCTTTGCTGGCCCAGTCGAATGGCAAACTAGCATTCCACATTCCTAGATACACTGTCTTTTACATGATTTCCAGAAGAATGTTGGAATCATTTCTTTGTAAAGTAGTCCCTAAAAAAAGTCTAGCCTACACATTTGACTTGTGGAAAAGGAAACTTCTGAGAGTAGGGAGGAGTTTAATACATTCCATCTTTGAGCTTACAATCACAACATTAGCGATTGGAAAAATGAGATTCCCCTACACTCTAAAGAGAACCAAGACTTGTAAGGCTTGGTTATGAAATAGGACAATTTTGGTTTACGTTAATTGTTCTCTTCTGTCTCCCCTACTTCCCATAGACTTGTACACATTTCTACTGTATTTCTGCAGTAGAAACTACCTACATAAAATTAATCTTGATGACATCATGTGGAGCTAGTTAGTCAGAACATTTAAGGAGGATAAAGCATTTTAGCCTTAAGGACTCTTAAAATGAGAATCATTTATTCTCTGTTGTCTTCCATGAAATGGATTCTTGCTGTTACTAATGTAAAAACCTGCTGCTAAATGTTTTGACTGTACATATTAGCCAGCTGGTGGTTCAGTTCTTACTATTGAGTTGCCCAGAACTGAAATAATTAATTTAGCTAAGAAAAGTATATTGTGTTGTACCTTTTGGATTTGTGACTGTAATCTATAATCACCAGGGAGTTTATTTGGATTTGCAATAATACTGGCGTTGGTAATTTATAACAGAACAAGAGCTTACTAAGTAGAGCCGATGAAGCTTGGAGTTTTTCAAGAATAAGTTGCAGAACTTTTTATAATATGATGCTGTTAGCAGCTTACAATTGGCTAAAATATTAATCTGTGTTATCCTAATAACGTGAAAGCAAAACCTGTGAATTTGAAAGGTGGCTTCCGAAGCACAGGTATTATTGTCTTTTAATATTGTCTTTTCATACCTGTAGAGCAAGAAACAACTCAAAGCTCACTGCAGTCTGTGGAAGGGCTCCCACTGAGTGTAAAAAGGAGGACTTGAGTTCTCAACAAAGAGTACTTAAACCCAAAGACATCCATTAATGTCAGTTCATATGATTTTGCACTGCATATTTGTTGTTTCTGTTAACTTCTGCTCACTCGTTATAAAAGGCTTCTAAGAAATGTAATATGTCAAGATTGTCTGATACTTAAAAATTATAGTCAGGCAAATGCTGCTATTCAAATACATGTTGTTTGATCCAAACACTGGTTTAGATGTTTAAAAGGAAGAAAAGAAAAGAAAAGAAAAGGAAAGGGAAAAAAAAAAAAAAAAAAAAAAAAAAAAAAAGGAGAGCACCATACAATACTGCAGTTCTCTGAATGATTGCTAGTCATACAATATTCATCATGTCAGGTGCTGTGTCTAACTTTATTTTTTTGGTTTTGTATGACTTCCCTCATGGTCCAATGAGACATTTATTTATCTTTCTTTCTTTCTTGCATAAGGACTCTCTCATGAAGAATGGACCCTCTCAGACCTCTTATCGAGCCAGATGCTGATCCTCCTACCCTTGAAGAATATGGAAGAACCAAAGGATACTCTCAGACTCTAAGGCTCTCAAAGCCATCTATTGAAAGCTCTGTTTCCTAAATAAAATGAGTCTCTACTTGCAAGAACGGGTGGTTGACCTGGTGATTTATTGATTTTACATTAAAAGGATTTGCATTAGTCAGGTTTCGTGTAGGATAGATTCCAGTACTATTCACAGATGAAGAGTTAAAGAGTGTGGACCATCATATGTCACTGCAAAATAGAGAAAGTGAGGAAGTTGTAATGGCATCAACACTAATCCCTCTGAAAGGCAGCTCGTTATTGTTATTTTACAACAGTAATGAATGTTATAATTGTGTATTGCTACAGTTTGTTTTTTAATGATGCTTTTCAATTTTTTAAAATTCAATGCTAGACTGTTAATGTAAAATTATTCACAGATGTTTAATTACTGTTTACAGATGTAAACCAGCAAATTTTTGCAATTTGGTTCTCAGTAATGACTAAAAGTGTGGTTTTTAAATTTCTAAACCCAGGAAAAAGGTAACAACAATGCTTGGCAGTCTCTTACAGCCCGTGTGTCATGAGGTTAATAAAGTTACTAAATACGATCCTGTTTTAAAAATGGCAAATTGAAACTGCCAAGTATGACTGTAAACATCACACTGAATGTATCATAACTAAAAATAGAATCATGGAATCATTTAGGCTATAAAAGACCCTTAAGATAACTGAGACCAACCATAAACCTAACACAGTCAGGTCCACTGCTAAATCATGTCCCTAAGTGCCACATCTACATGACTTTTAAAAACTACCAGGGATGGTGACTTGATGCTTGATAACTCTGTTCCAATGCTTTATAACCCTTTTGATGAAGAAATTTTCCTAATATCCAATCAAAGCTCCCCCTGGCACAACTTGAAACCATTTCCTCTTGTCCTATTATTTATTACTTGGGAAAGAGACTGACACCTACTTCACTATAACCTCTTTTCAGGTAGCTGTGGAGAGCGGCAAGGTCTCCTCTGAGCCTCCTTTTCTCCAGGCTAAACAACCCCATTTCCCTCAGCTGCTGCTCATAAGACCTGTGCTCTAGACCCTTCACCAGCTTCAATGCTCTTCTTTGGACACAAGAAGAGAAACTCCTGAAAACAGTGCCTTACTTTCATTTTAATATACCAGAAAGTGTTATTGAATCGGCTTTTTATGGCAAAAGGTAATAACAAAGAGAGTGGGGCACTACTATTTTATTGGTCTTGGGTGAATTTTCTTCTGGATTCAACAAGCCAGAACAGTTCTTTCTTTAAATAAAAATTTAAGACACCCTCCCCTCCCACCCCAAACATACACACAAGAACGGTTTGTCTAGTTCAATGTATTGTCCCCAACAGCAAGTATATAACAGCAGATGTCTAGAACAGGGAAAATATATAGTAATACTTTAATTCGAAGGAAACCGGGATTAAGATGATCAGAGGCCTTGCATCGTACTGCCAGCCACACCAATAGTAATTTCCTTGATAAATATGTTATGTGAGAAGGACACTGAAAGTTCTTGCTTTTTTTTTTTTTTTTCTCAAACACAAATCAGAAGTAAACTAGAGTTACAGACTTATGTCCTACCTGTCACAAAATTATTTTCATAAAGAATGTCTTGAGTAGCATTGCTTTTAGACTCATTCAAAAATGTTATATTAAAAGATATATAGAGAAGATGAAGTATAGTTTAAATGTTTATTCATTTTACCAATAACAGCACTTTGATGCTGAATGAACTTAGAGGTACCTTTGCATTAATTTTTCAAAATTTACATTTATATAAAATATTCTGGTTTAGGCTTCATTCAGTATTAAAAAGTGTATATAATAATATTATCCTTGCACAAGAAAATGAAATTTTCCTGTGATGGTGTTGAAGGATTTCCATTTATATGTAGATTCTGACTTTTACCTCAGTGAAAATGCGTTATTTGAAGTAAGAGCAGGAAAATAAACATTGCTTCAAAAATAAAATCTCAGGAAGAAAATATGTTAGCTCTAATCAAGCATAAATTAGCTTTCTCCTGATGACCAACCCCACCTTCCCAAGAGGTTTTCTATTTTTGCTATTTTTTTTACTGTCAGGTAAAAAAGTCTTCAAAACATCCAAATTGTCTTCTTTGCATTATCTTCCCTCTGCCTTATCACTATTGCTTATTGCTCTAAGCCGTATTTCCTCCTGACCTCTAAGGCTTGTGACACTGAGGTCATAGTTTACTATCACTATATTTAAAAGTGGTATCTAATTTTCCCATCTACATCCTCCACAATATAACAGGAGGCAAAATGTCCCTGGCTGCTCCAGCTCTTGACCACAGCCTAGGAAACTCCAGCTTTGATTTACTGTAACATCCTCATCACAGGACTCCTTGGTATTCA
This sequence comes from Athene cunicularia, assembly GCF_003259725.1. NCBI lineage: Eukaryota > Metazoa > Chordata > Aves > Strigiformes > Strigidae > Athene > Athene cunicularia. The sequence goes on along the minus strand of NW_020799091.1, from coordinate 53,700,672 downwards.
TCTAATTATTCTGCAGACATTGGCTGAAACTATCACATCTTTAATGCTCAACAATTAAAAATATAAAAAACAATCAACTTCTACAGATCTGTGCCTGCCATGGACAACTGACAAACTCTTCCTACTGCGTTTTAAGCTGCTGTGTCTTTTCTTTTGTCATTTGATCACAGAAACACTGCCTCTTCTATTTCTCTTAAAGAAAGCCATCATTACTATGTTTCCAGTCCATATCTCCTTGCCTTAGCCTTATTCTGCACTTGAAAAAGCTGATGGCTCACTGCAGTTATCCATGTAGAGGGGTCTGGTGACATTTGAGGTGTTTTAGGGTACGCAGGAAGCCCTCATAGAGCTAACAAGGCTGGCATATGACCTCTGGGTCAACCATGCTCTTTTGAAAGGGCAGTTGAAGGCCAGGAGGGATAACTGGTGGCATTTCATAAGGCATTAGGTGTATTTAGGGGGAAATGTTACTCATAAGCAGACATTCAGCATGTGAATCAGCTGCTGAAATAGAAGGGTATGGTATTATTTTGAACACTGGGAGATGGGTCCTTCTGGCATCCAGCTGCCCCTCCAAGTCTCCTACACATACTGTATCATATTTGCCAAGCCTCTGCATGTGTCTTGAGAACCCTGAAACATCTCAAATGGGAAACATGTCTATTTTTAGGTGAGTGAATCGCCATCTTGTAATTTGGTGTGATCTATCTGAAGGTGAAATACCACCCTGAGAGTTTATTCTGAAAGAATAAAGCTAAACACAGGCACATTTTCCCCAATAAAATAGTTTAAACACATCTGATTAACTTTGATAACCATTTAGAGTAACATAAAACAGTAGATAACAAGACAATGTAATTAAAATGTATTGCTCTGAAATCCACACTTTCATTAAAAAACCCAAGAATTTTGGTTTAAGGCCAAGTAACATAAATTTCCAATGTATTCATAAATATATTTTTAGAAACAAAAGAAGGATTTTGAGGCTCAAATAAGTTAAAATAGCATAGTCTTGTTTTCAATTTTATTATGACAAAACCCTGTTATGTTACTTTTGGAGAAGGGAGGTAATCAATAAACTCCTTTAACCCCATAATCACAAAGGAATAAATTGTGAATAGGTAAACATATTATCTCTGCCCTTAAGCAAATTTTGCTTGCTTATAAATTTAATTCATTCATCAGCACATCATTCTCCTTGAAGAATAATCACATGTGATGCCATAAGACTGACCATAGTGAGATGTTACTGGGATATGTTCACAACAAAGTCTAATGTATCTAACAGCAGATGTTTGGCATGCAAGCACATATTTTTGAAAAGACCATACTTCTCTTTACTGATGGCGAATATGCTGAAAAGGCATTTTGGCTGAAGGCAGAAACAGTGTAGCAATTAATTTTTAAATAGGTTTTTATATGTTGAAAAAAGTGAGGACTAAGAGATCAGGATCAAGACAGTTTTCATTCTACTCTTCAACAGACAAAACTACCATTTTCAAAAATATGCTAAAACCCCTACTCATATGCTGCAAAGGAACACCTGACTGTGGTTAAGCAGTAACTTCTAGTAAAACTACCTACAACAGTATGTAATAGTCAGAAAGGGAAGGGAAAATGGGCTTCAAACTGGGGTGTCTGTCATATAAAACGCCCCAGCTATTTAAGAAGTGGTAAGGAAACCACATCTCAGTTAACTTATAACATCTTCGGTATAGATACCGACATCACGTTGTGTATTATAAAATACTCATCACTTTGTCTATTATAGTGTGAACTTCAAAATATTCAGTGTCTGTTCTGGAGCATAAAGCTTGTGAAGCATTGTCCTTCCATTTCCACAATGCAGACCACGCTTACAATGAATGAGGAAGCCGTCCTAGACAAAATGGGCTGCAGGAACTGCAGGAATAACATTTAAACTCAACAACAGTTGGCACACTACTGCTTGGGGGCATCTCATTTTGCTGAAAGCAGAAAAGTTAAAATAACATAGAATATGATTATTCTGTGGATTCTACAGAACCAGCTGTACATGAAAAAAAAAAATGCAAATCAGAAATTATTAATCTAGGCAACACTACTATGCAGAAGAGACATGGACACAGATTCATGTATGGATGCTGCAGAATGGGACTCTGTGAAGCAAGGTTTTTCTCTGCATTGAAAAACAAACACAAAATGTAGACACTTCCTGAGTATCCAAAAAGAAAGTATGGGGTTAACATAAATATACAACTGCATCTTTGTTCCTGAAAAAGATACAGTTCAAATATCTCCTGTATGGCTCATCCAGCATTACACTAGAGCTGCATTACAGCATTACATTCTTTGTACTGTCACATTCAAACTTTTTGATCAAGTAACTAAATGCAAAAGAGGGAGGCTTCTGGCAGGATGAGTAACATCAGACCCTTTAGTCCTAGTATCTCAGTGAGATAAACAGGAGTGGGACATGGAGAATGGTGTTGTCTCAGAGGTAGTTATTACCATTTACTGGAAAAGATAAGAAATTTTCCATTATGGGAGATTGTCTTGTATATTTGTGACTTGCAATTGTCCCTGACTGTTCTGCTCTCATGAAATTCATAAAAGGTAGGAAAAACCCTGCTTTTATCAGGCTGTTGGTAAAATGCAGTGTGAAGAGAGCTAAAAATTGTTCCTTCATATTTAATTTCACATTTAAATTTGTTTACACTGTCACTGAAAGTGACTTTAATTTCAGTGATCTAAAACATACAGTAACTTGAAGGCCAAGAATTGCTCCAAGTTTACCTTTTCAATTCTGTACTTTTCAATACAAGTGAAAGCAAATAAGTCCATATTTGTTCAATATTAATAATATACATAAGTTTATGCACACATATGAATGCAAATTGCTTGGGCTGTATTTTGTGCCCCAAGAATGATTACCAATGGATGAAAACATGCCTGTAATAAGAAATGAGAAATATATTCAGTCACCAAGATAATAAACAAATTTTAGGTCAACCCTTCCTTTTTTAATTCATAGTTTTAATGAAATCTGGAAGAGCAGGAAACCTGGTACCTGATGATCTTACATCTCTAAAGCAGATGGCTTCATTATAGTTTGTGATGTGAAAAGCTCACCAGAGTCACAAGAGATTTCATGAATATCGAAAATAAAATAAAAAAAAAAAAAGGAGGTTTGCTGCTATATCTATAAAATTAGCCTAATATTGATTTTTTGGTGCACTAAAATCTGAAGTGTGCCAAGTTTAAATGAGGTGACTGAAAATGGAGCTACAACACCGGCTACTTAGCTGTAAATCAAAATATTCTTACTATATTTCCCATGTATTTGGATTCCTCAATGTCCTCAGTCACATGTAAGGAGAATGTAAGTGTCTGAAGTCTTGATGCATTTATTACTATGGTCCAGCTGTGACAAAGAGCCATTAAAATCTCATTGGCGTATATTGCCATACTTAAAACACAGCAGAAGCATTTTATGCCAGTCAGTAACATTATACTGTTTCTCAGATTGGGGAACATTGTTGGTATTAAACATAACAGAGGCCAGTAAGTTAACTGGAATGTAAAAGATGGAAAGGAAATAACCAGAAAAAAAAAGTATCTAATCTATTCTGTTTCTGCTGGGTGAAATCTGCATCTGTAAATCCATGAGGTACCCAGTACGGTGATCCTTTGATCATTTTTGAGTGTGAAAAATGAAATGTTCTGATATATGCTCACAGAAGATGCTGCACAAAAAGGAGGGGAATAATGTCTCCATACACCATGTCTGCAAATCAAAAGCTTAAAAATATTTGGAAACACAAAAGCCAGCACAGAAATTTAGGTAAAAGAATCTGAACGTGGAAGGAATGACAAGTCCTTATAACATGAAGAAGGAATAGCTCCTATTACCGTGGGATAGTGGCAGCATCATTCTTTCTGGCTGTGATCACTCTGTTTTATTGTGATATCATCTTACCTAACTTTAGATACCTGTGACATG
>NW_020799091.1:53673732-53696640 GCF_003259725.1 Athene cunicularia | reverse complement strand
GGGGGGGTGGGGTTTTTTTGTTTGGTTTTTCGTTGTTGTTTTTTTTTTTATATATACAGGTATGCTGACATTCTGGGTAGGCAGTCACAACTTTTATATCATATCAAGTAAACAGTCATTGTAATAGTTAATTCTATCAGAGAGTATCCTTATCATTCAAACACCATCATTTAGCAACAGCTGCCACTTTCCAGTGTGTATGATATCAGAACACATTCCTGGAGGACAACATAGCATAGCTAGAGAGGAAGAAGAAAAATCTAGAAGCTGCCACAAAATGAATCTGGATTTACTAAGTGCACGTGAAATCTCTCTCCAGCCTAAAAGGCAGCACTGTCTTGCCTTTATGGAGAAGACAGTCTTAAGAGGATGAATAAGTAGGTAACAGTGTTGTTCAGCTGTTGGGTATGACGTGACTATAACATTGGTTTTCCAGTTCTGTATGGAAATATGGTAAATATAAAGTATTTGGCAACTGAAACAAAATTTCTGATAAAGAAACTGTATTTGAAGCCCTTGTAGTCAGGAGGTTCTGCTTAACAGCTAAGAAGTGCTGCAAAATACGCTAAAGTTTAGTATTTAGTTAGCTCACTAAAGAATGGTGCCTTGGTGCCTTGGACAGAATTTACTGGCTAAAATCAAAAGCCAGCCACGCCTTGTGAAATAATATAGTTATTTGTTAGTTTTGGAGAAAATTTGAGGAAATCAAGGATGAGTAGTTATTTACTCTTTTAAGGATATACTAGGCACCCTAATAACCAGTGAGATACAGAAATGGAGTGATTAATGTAGCAATGGTACTCACAGAAACAATTTTAGTCCCAGCCAAACTTAAATGTTTTTATGAACACTGAATCTAGGAAGGCCACAAGTCTACTGCAATTTGGTAACAGACCTGAAGAAAAAGCCTTGCTTTTTTTTTGATAAATAACTGGGGTTCAGTGATCCCCTTTAGCTGTGGAAAGCTGGTGTGATGCTGCACAGCAATTTCGTAAAATGAGAGCACTGTTGTTTTGAAAGATCAACGATGAGAGGAGGTTATGGCAGAATTTCAGCAGTCTAATTAGTTATGTTAGTAGTATATCCCAAAGAGCTTGTGTCAGATAAAGAATGGGTGTTCTTTTCAAATGAATCATCTATTAATCACCTGGAAGAAGGAGTAAACAGCACATTAAATAAATTTGTAGATTATTCCAAAATGGGAGGTGTTGCAACAACTTATATAGAGGTAAGACAAAAATTCTGTAGTGACTGAAAATAAAAATTGACAGTCAGTAGTGAAGTAGGTTCAATCTCAAAAATACAAGTGAATGCATTTAAGACAAATAAGAAAAAATTCAACAGGAACATCTGGGGGAAAATGACCTGAAGGTAATAAATGTAACGTGAATATGTAATACAGCATTTCAGCAAGGAAAAAAATTAAGTTCTATTTCATAAAGCAAAGGACATTTTAAACCAGAATCCCTTTTATGGTAACATGGCACACTCACTGAATATTGTGTATAGATCTGGACACTTCTACGGTGAAAAAACTGAACTGAAAGGAGTTGACAAAAACATAATAAACAGTGACTATGAGAGAAAATTAAACTCAAAAGAGAAAATAAAAAGAATTCTTGCTTACAGAAAGAGCTTTGATCAATGAAAATCAAGAAAAACTGTGACTTTCTCTAAAAACTTTATGGCACTAACATCAAGGAAGGTGAGGTTATATCTAGGGTCTAAGACAATGCGGATGAAAACCAGTCCTTGTTCATTTGCAATTTTGTTTCTACCACATTGTGTGACCTCAGGAAAGTCAGATTGTCTTTATGTGCCTCAGTTTCTTCATCATCTTTATACGTATAAGAATGTTTTCATAGTTCAGAAGTACAGAAGAAATGTCAAGATTTGTCCAGGTTAAACTTCTTGAAAGAAAGAATTAGCATACTTGTGGTTCAAAGGTTTAGGGATTTGTGATTTACATTCTCATTTAACACCTATGATTTCCATCTCTGTCATTCTGGGAAAATGATCCTTTGCATATTCTTTCCCCTGTGAATAATATGTGTAAAGTCCTTCTATGTGGCTAGAGAGAATTATGTATTTGGTTAAAATATGACAATGCAGGACAACTCTGCAAAATCTGACTACAAATTTTCTTTTCAGCAGAGTCTTGCATCTAATCAGAAATGTTTGAAGCAGAACCAGATCTGAAAACAAGCTCTGTCATTTGGAGAATGAATATGCAATTTGTAATTGTCTTTTATGGTAGTAGATGGGGTATGGGATAGTATTTTTCAGACCATGTTAATTTATCTACTGAATTCTAATTGCTAAATCTGTTTTCAGCCTTTCTTTATATTTTACCTAAAAAGGGATGTCAATGTTAACAGGAAAGCCTGACAATCCATAAGCATGTTCTATGTTCGTTCAAATATGACAGACATACTGACACGAGCATCACAAAAAGTTTGATTTATTACTTATCTGTGCGACTAATCTCAGAATCATGCTTTCACAAGGATGTGGCCTTAGAAGTACTCTACTCCCTAGGCATTTCTAAATCATTCTCCAAATTCCTTCCCAAATGGCACTGAACTTTTGGAAACAAAACCAAATTATTTTCTTTCCCCTGGTCATACAAACCGTGATCATTACTGTAAACTTTAATCTGCCCTGGTTTACTCAGTAATTCAGTTGGCAAACACAGAGAAATTATTTGGAAGATATGTTCCCTCCAAGAAGGAACAGCATAGTAATGTATAGATGGTAAAGATTCAGGGATAGAAAAGTTGTCATCCTCTTCTATTATTTAATGAACAAAACATTAGCATCTTATTGGAATATGTGGGCTGTTTCCATTGTAAAGCACAGTACATTTAGGTAAAACCTAGATCCATTTCCTGAAGAGACTCCAGGTCAATGCCCCAGCACTATATAAATGTGATACTCCATTAACTCACACATGTTTTGCAAACAGAAGCTGAGAAGAAACCTTTTAGATGTTGCAGAACTTGCTGCACTTATTAGTAGATGGTCTATTAGTGAATTTGATAGCATGCTGTTTCACTGGGTAGGCTGAAAAAGTCTTTTAAATAGACTAAGTGGTAAGGCATTGGTGGGAGCAGGGTCTGGCCCTTTCCTAGGAGTTTGAAATCTGCATTGGTGCTTTGATGTTTTTATGTCACAGCTGAACAAAGCAGACAGCCAAGCACTAAGTTATCGAGTTCCTCCTTCTCAAAATTTCCATCTCCTAATTTTCCTACTCTCTTAACAGTATTTTGCTCTTTTCTCCAAGATTTACTTGCCATACTACATGGACAGACTATTGAATTTTGACCTCTCTTTCTCTCTTTCTTTCATCCTCCTCTCTCTTTTATGTGAAAAAAACACAGCACATTTTTGCTGATTTAACAAGCTAAACCAGTTTAGTTGTTTTAAAGTTGGCTCATGGTATGTATGACTATCACAGTAAGGCGACCTCATGGTTGATCCTAAACTTTGCCATTTAAAATTCTCAAACAGTAAGTTTAATTGTAACCAGCCTAAACATGTTCCTCATATTAATGAAGGAAATTTCAAGTGAGAAGGTTATGTAAGGTCTGAGTTGGAAAAGGAGATTTTTAAAAAGACAGAAAGAAAGAATCGACATCTAGGAACACTGAAGTCCTGTATACGAGTTATATTCAGGGAAAACAAAAGTCACTCATTCAAACAAGAGTAACTTTAGGCAGTATCTTTTAAATCTTTGCAAGCAAAAGTAAAGTGAAATTCTTCCTTTTTCATTGGCAATTGATTATTTTCAATTATTTTTAATATTTTGATCTAAAAATATCCTTGTTACAAAGATGCCTTGGTTTTCCATTTTATCTGTGCACCCAATACCCATCAGAAAATTATCTTGCTACCAGTATGTCTAGTAATGGTACAACATTTAAAATGCAAGACTGATATTCATCTCCTTATATATATTAAAAAAAAATTCTGTAAGCCACAAGCAAAAATACTGAGCAAGCAACAGACAAAAAAGTAACACATGGTCACAGGATTAACTTTTTATTTTCACATGGGAATGAACAGCACTGCACAAACTGACAAGCAATATTATCACCCAAGTCTCAGTTTGAGACCTGCCAATAGAATGTTCATGGATACCTGGTTTTGCACACCTACAGCACTGCATTAGGGATGCACAAATCACCCCTGTAAATGGTCACTGGGTCTCTGTTTTTACTCCTAATGCTTTTGTTTGTATTTGGGTTTTTTTTTGTTTTTAATTTCAGAGATTATATAAAGAGCCTCTCACATCACTGCTAGTCCTAATTTATATATGAATTATAGCTGAGTATGCTTAAAGTAGTAAAAATAAATAAACACAATATAGATTATCAATAAATGCACTGTCAGCCTGCATAGTAACACATTTTCTATTTAGAAATTTTTTAAAATCAGCATTAGAGAAGTAAATTAAAGAGAAATTTAGATATTTAAAAATTTTACTCAAACCAGGAAACTGCTATTGTTCTTATGTGGTGCTAAGATTGTTTCCTTTCAAGTATTTGAAGGTCTAATTCAAGTTAAGAGGAAAAGCCGGTGCCAGGAGGAAGGCAGATATACATACTACATAATACTAAACAGCAACAAATCTTTGTGCTGGTAAACAATCCATAGGTAACAGCCAGCTTCTCCTGCTCATACCTTTAGATGATTTATCAGATCCTGCAACCTTTGACAAATCAATCCATCAACTGCAATGGCAATAAAGCCCTGTGGATTGCCCAGTGAGAGACCTTTGCTGAGGTGTTCTTCCTTGGGTCACCAGGTTTCAGTGCTTATCCATCCTTTCATGGAACTAAGGCCACCATAAAAGTCAGTTCTCTCATGTCTAATCTTTCCTTCCTCTTCTGCCCCGTTCTTCTTCCACGCACCTCTTTAGAAACAGGTGAACAAAACCACTTCCTCTTAGGTACACCGCTACAACAGTGGTAAAGTTTTAGGGATCAACCCACTGATGCGTAAGTGGAAAACCAGATCACACTAGAGAAACACATCTCTCAGCAAGGTAACTACATAAATCACGAGTATAGACGAGGTGAAGGTGAGGATAAAGAGTTTTATTTCAGAATGCTTTTTTAAAAAATACTGGGCACACCATTGCTTTGGCCTGCTGCATTCTATTTTATGCATTAGCTGAAAATGCAGTTGATCCCTATCCAAAAGCCCGGCATTAAACCTGCCTATATTTAGGGCGAGCACAGACTTACCCATGGGCTAAGAATTGAACAGAGATTCTTCTAGTTTTATGTATGGTCATGGATTTCAGTGCATATGAAAGAAAGCAGTTCAAAAACCCAGTCACGTTAAGGAAGAGAATGTAGGAATGTAAAATGCCAGAAAATCCAAGTAAATCCTTATGCTTTTAGGCTTCCCTGAGAACACTTAAGCATGATATTATCCTGGCAAGAATAGTATTGTCTCTCTGGCTCTGTTGTTAGAACTGGTCAATTATTACATTGAACTAATATTTTTCTCGTTTTCAAGAACTATGTAAAATCAGAGAAAAGCAGAATTCAGGTCCACTCAGATTCCTCAGTCCAGAAGTATGTTCATTCCACAAGGAGCATTACTGAAGGGCCATTTGAAAACTTTTTCCTGTTTCTCTCACTTTCCAAAGCCTCTTCTATTTTCATATTTTATTTTGGCATAAAAAAAAAAAAAGTACTCATATAAGGGTATGCAGATTGGATAAGGCAGGTCCTGATTCATTGATCACATCTATACTGAAACTGCTAAAACGAACCTAACAATTATGCCCGTAGTTATTCAAGGACTGTGATACCATGACTATAAAGTGTAGGGGAAAGGAAAGTCTAGGGTAATTTCCAGTCTAAGAGTTGCATATATTCTTAATTTAATTTTCCTTAATGATCACTTGATATTTAATATCTCATTTTTATTTAACAGAGAACCTGTCACGTAGGGACACCTATCCTGCAAGGCATTTTATTTTATCCCTATCTTTAATTATGTCACTGTACAAGGTGCTGTGATGGTCCAACAAAGACACAACTGATGCCTCAAACATCCAGTGGGGAACTTTGACAAAGGAGACAGTCTCTGTGGAAATGCCAGAGTAGTGCAGGTAACAACAGGGAGATTTGGCAAGGAGGGGTCCTGCAGAGGTGGGACTGCACCTCTCGGAGGATAGAGTTCCCTACCTTGAGGGACTCCGTGAAGATCCAATGGGGAGGCCATTTTAATGACATGTGCATTAAGAAGAGGGGTCAGACAGTGGTCATACCTACAAGGAGGAGGGAGTAGCTCCCCAATGACCCCCAAGCACAATGACCCATTTCCAGAAGGCTCTGAAGGTACAAACTATGCATGCACCGGAGGTGGGAAGTTTCTGGAAGCATGAACTGAGCATGACACCTAATTAGCTTAAAGAATCCAAATACCTGCCTAGAAGAGGGGCAAAGGATTATAAAAGGACAGTAACTGAAGCCCCGTGTGGCACCCCTCTGGAACTGGACCTGTAGCCTGGCTGGATCAACACTGGAGCCAGGACTGGTGAAATCTCTCTCTCCTTTCCTTTCTCTTGCTCTCTTTTCCCCTTTCTTCTCTTCTATCCCATGCTTCATTTTCCGCATATAGGACTTGCTGGGACATGTTACAGGGCTTGTTGGGATATGTTATATGATTTAAGGGTTGCTAGTATATGTTACATGTTGTACAGTTTGTCAGTGCATTTGTGGTTTGTTATAAAACTTTGCCTGAGATGCTGTTTTCATTGTATTCACGGCTTTTGGTTGTGATTCAAGTTTTGCCTAGCTGGTATACTATCTGTTGTGCCGTTGCTGGGTTTCAAGTAAACTTATATTTGGCAAAACCTTTCAGGTGATTGTTGTCACTTCTCGTACTGCACAGACAATTAAATAAAACTTCACTGTAGCCCACAGGGTGGGATGGGACACTTACTTAGAAGCTAATCCCTGGCAGTAGACTGCTGAAAAAAATATATCACCCTAAAATAACTTCAGCTTGGACACAAGCTGCCACAGAATACAAATTTATTTGTTTCAGTCCACTTATTGGCTTTTGGAGATATATCTGTGCTCAGTGTAAAGAGTTTGACATAGACAAAGGATTGATTGATATTTAATAGTAAAATGTGTAGAACAAGAGCGATAGGACAAGAGGGAATGGCCTCAAGTTGCACCAAGGAAGGTTTAGACTAGATGTCAGGAAGTATTTCTTTACAGAAGGTGTTGTTAGGTGTTGGAATGGGCTGCCCAGGCCAGTGGTGGAGTCCCCATCCCTGGAGGTGTTTAAGAGTCGGGTTGACATAGTGCTGAGGGATCTGGTGTAGTTGGGAACTGTCAGTGTTAGGTTAATGGTTGGACTGGATGATCTTCAAGGTCCTTTCCAACCTAGTTGATTCTGTGATTCTGTGTACCAGATAAATCATATCTTTAAGTCAGTATAATGAACAGAATGAAACTGAATAGATGTAATGTCTTAATAATTGGTATTGATAAAATGATGACTAGGCCAAAACATTAGAAGAGTGGTTAAGGAGGAATGTCTTGAAGGACTTTCAATGACATCTTGAGAACAAATCCCAGGAAGCATCCTAGAAAGACAGGAATGTGTGGTAGTGGGTATTCCTCACCACTACAGAAAACTGTTACTAGCACCACTCAGCTCTCCATTTCTTCTCCCCCATCTCCAAACTGTTCTTATGCCCTGTGATTTTTCAGACATGACACTTCAAGCTCCACACTGGCACAGAAAAATGTCACATGTGGTATAGGGTGTACTATACAACTGGTGAGTACTTAAAAAGGTTCTTTGATTTATCAGCATCTTGACTGTGTTTAAAATGTCGCAAATCCCACTGACTACATTGCTAGAAGAGTAAAACTCCAAAAATGATCAGATTCTGGGTTAATGTGGCAAAATTGAATCAAGTAGGATGTGGCAATGTAAGAAACATCACTAAACATGGATTTTTTTTTTCACTGGTTCAAGTTTCCAGCTAATAGAAACAAGCAAACAAAAAACCTCCTCCCCTACTGATAAACAATTAGATTAATCAAGCCTGTATGACTTTACTTAGACTTAAAATCCAGTATGTGACTAAATAAATCATAACGTTTAAACTGAATATCAACATGCTTACAAGTGCACAGTGGAATTTTAAAGTATCAGATCATGTATGTTTCGGTATCAAAGTAGGAAGCTTAATCTCAAAGACAGACTACATATAAGAAAAAGATAGCTTCTGGGCATTGGCCTAAACCCCCCCCTAATTTCACAGCTATAGCTCTCCACTAGTTTTATCTCTCTTCACTAGGCAGTAGTTCCCAGCTAGCTGGGTTTGGGCAGAGCCCCAAAACAATCTTGAGATGTCTGAGACTCTGAGATCCACTCCTCATAGACTAGAAGCATCTTCAGCTCATGGCCAGTACTGAAACTTCATTAGGCACCAGACAAACTGAGACAGATTGCCTCTGCAAGTTATTTCATGAGATCTTAAATTAATATGTAATTTACTTGCAGGAGTACCAGGAAAGTTATAGAGATACATACAATAGAAGACACCAAAGAAACACTACTTTCCTGGGAGTGTTTGAAATTTGCTTGTAAAGCTGAACAAAGTGTTAACATCGCTTTTCACAAATTCATAGAATTTCACTGTGCCATAAAATATACCATTGCAAAAAAGGTTATAATAATTTGTTTCCTCGTTTTTAAATGCAAATGTTGTATTTCTTCAGTTGAAAAGAATCTTTAGCATTCATTTGATATCCTTTAAAATACTTGAATTTACTGAAATTCAGAACTAAATCTGCATAGCAATTTGTTGACATGAAATACATATTTCAACTTTAAATCTTGTGTGATGATTGAAACAAAGTGTTTTCTTCAAACAACTGCTTCCAGATTTTGAAAATTAAACACCCAGTCATTATTTGCTTAGTCTTAATAGTTGCTCTTAGAAAATAATATATTTCCTAGTCTGTATTCCTTGACATGGAAGCTTGTCATATTTTCCCCCTCTAGAGATTTTACATGATCCAAAAAATAGTTCATATCAAGCAGAGATCACCTCATCTTCCATCGGTTACTCCATGGTGTTCCCAAACTTAGATTCAACTTTATACAAGTATGTATCAATTGATGCCTGCCTTAAGCTGCACACCCCTATGAAAATGATTCAATGTAAGAAGAAGGAAAAAGCAGAAATAAACAACAGAATTTATTTCCTCAGCCCAATTTTAGTACCTGCACAGTCAAGTTGCTCTTAGCAGAGTACAAGTTAAATCACATACATTGTACCCACTCACTGAAGTTAGTAGTCAGAAACTACCTCCTGTTGCCTTTTTTTGGCCCTAATGCTGCTGAGATTTCATTGACTGAAAATGTCCTACATTCACCTCCTTCCTGCTTCACATATGTCTAAGGTTTTCACTATGACTGTAGCTCTTCAAGAGCAAGGACAGACTTTTAGCTGTGTGTTGATGAATTTTCTAACTCAGAAATAACAAATGGCTTCTAGATGCTGTTATGACAACACAAAAAAGTATCAATTCACAGTAAATAATTTCAACTAAGAATGTTAAATTAATAACCTGCCATATAGTAAAGAAGATATATTTCAGGCCTTTAAGGTTTGTTGTCCATTTCATAAAATTCTTGGTAGAGCTTCAAAGCACACTTCAGGTATAAATGGTGTCCCACCATCTGTCTCTCTACTAATATGAAGACTATCTTCCACAAAAGTTGCATCAAGTTATCCATCTAAGATTTCTCCTGTAAGCTATATACTGTCCTTTACATGATTATAGTCATGATAGCTCATGACACAGTATTTTTGTTTCTACCCTTCTCGCTCACTCTCCCTCATTTTCCAGCTAATCTCCTGCTTTATGCATTGCCCTTACAATATCACTACTGTTAATGATAGGTAACTGACCTGCACATTGCTGAAACATTCAGCTGACTTTTCAGTGATATATCATTCTGATTGCATAAAGCACACAGGCTACAAGTAAAATAAAATGAGTTTATTTCTGACAAAGCTTGTAAATTAATCTATACATACCCTAGAGTAAACTGAGCATGTAATGCATATATAATAAACACGTTAAACAAAACCATTTCAGTACAACTCAGAAAAGATTGGAAAGTTGAAAATAAAAATCCCAATTTATGGAAATATCCCAAGAAGTGAGCAAGTGGGAACTGTATCAGTAATACTGAGAAAAAGAATCCCTAAAAAGCATTATGGAGAATCAGTGAAATTTAGTGTTCCAATATATTTAGGAAAATTGGAACATTTTAGTAATATGTGCCTGTGTCTTTTGAGCCATGCTTTTTTTTTAAGTCCCAAGATTTCAGAAACAACACATGAATGACCATGCACAGTACCAACAAGCAACAAGCAAGCATGAGTAATCTAGTAGGGTTTACATCTTGGTGAACTGCTTTTATTTTGTCTGTAGCAGTTTGTCCAGCAGCAACTCCACTAGTTATGGAGGTGTCACTTCTAATGACAGTTGCGTGGCAAGCATGGTGTTACACTAACCAGCCTGCCCGTACATCATTTGTCAGCCCTCACCAGCATCAAGGGGGGTTTCCCACACAGTACCGATTGCTACTCCTTTCTACCAGCACCTACACAGACAAGCTGCTAGACTGTGCTACAGGAGTGTAGCAGCATATGCTTATTTTTACGTCTCAGCTATCAGTATAGAATGGGAGCTAATGCATATCAAGCGGGGAAGACTTCAGAAGCAATATCCTTGTGCCACATCTTTCCTATCTTCTTCCTGAAGATTTGGTAGCTCTGATTTATAGATGCAATTTTCATAGTTACTACTAAGTATAGTACAAGTGGACCTTAATACGTCTGTTTTTAAACGCTCTCTGAAAGTATTCTTATGGCACATAGGCATATAGTTTCCTTCTGTTCCTAAAGGACCTATCTTACTGCTAAAAGTGACATTCCTATAACACTCCTCCCAGAAAAAGAGCCATTTTCATATTTTTCTGGTAAACCACAGCACAGAGGTAAAAGGAAAAAATGAAACTTTAATTTAAAATAGACTTTAAAAAGCCTTTTAGATAAGCAGAAATACAGGTACAGACATTCACCATATCTTTTTTCAAATATTACAGGATCTTCTTCATGATCTACTATTTTAAGTTTGCTTTTAATTTCCCAGTTGTTTGGACACACAGGCAAAAGAATTACGAGTAGAAGGGCAGCAAAATGATAACGACTGTGTAGTAGAGTCAAGAGATTAATGTAAAAAAATAGATCCCAAATCTATCTAATTTAATAGATAGATCTAATTAGATCCCTAATCTAAAAAATGCAATCCTTCATTTAATGATGGTTGAGGACAACAGATGAAAAATGATAAGGCTACAGTTCCTATTACCCAGGGTGCTGATTCTATGTATGAATACCCTTGTTTTGTAGCATTGTTTTTATATACAGTCCCTAATTTTGACTCTTACAGCATGGTTTTGTCCTTGCTGTGTCAGGTGAGCACCTACTATCAAAGTTAACAATCAAGTATTGCTAACAGAGACTCTAGTGGCTGATTGTCAGAAGATTGATGTCTTTCATCAGTGTGATGGACTTGAGGCTGAGTCCTTTACTATTCCTATAGTTGTCCATATGCATATGAAGCATCTTTAATCGCATGATTTTTAGTATTAGTAATACTATCAGTAATTTTACTTATGGGTTAGTATTTTTAAGGCTTGGACACTAAGCTCAGAAAACAATTTCCATCATAAAATGTTAAAAACATACAATGTTCAGAGATTCACCAAAGATTAAATGTCATTTGAATTCAACAGGGCAACAGTCTCTTTCAACCAGCATAAGATAATAACTAACCACCATACGGCTTACTTGACTCAGTATTTTTAATGTCTTTTTCCCCACAAAATACTGCACAAAAGGAGGATTACTTTTCTAAAAGAGGCAAATAAAGCACAAAGAAAGCCGCAGGAGTGTTTTAAATGTTTCACTTTTATTCCATTCCTTGGGGTGGAATTTATCTGAACAAATGTGTAAGTACGTCCACAGTATAGGCATCTATCTCTGAACTAAATGCCCTCTCTAATCAATACAGAGAAATAAGCACTTCAGGGAGAGATTTTTCCAGGCCTGTTTGAGGTGTAAACTTTAGACCAGCATGACTTACACCCATCATTCCCTCTTGACTACCAAGGGAACCTCCAGGAATACCCTACACTGTAGACATCTAATATTCAGCACGAAAAATTCTGTTTTCTGCTTCATAGGAAAAACACTGGATCTCTGCCTTCTCAAAGTCTGTTTGAATTTGAGTATATTTGGATGGACAACAGGCTTTCTAAGTAGATCCATCTGAGAGTGGGTTATATTCGCCTGTTCCAGCACAAGGTAGCAGCTTGTCCTTTGCTTTGCAGCTTCATAAACCTGATGCAGCTGGTTAGAAGGTCAGAGGCTCCACTGACCAGCTGCACTTAGCAAAGGAAGCTGCAGAAGAGTGGAGAGTACAAGCCATCCAAAGGCATGAAGTGCATTTCCAGCAGCAGGGAGCATGCAGAAGACCTCAGCTCCCACAGCTCTGCCTTTCAGTACAAGACTTGACCAGATTAGAGGAATTTGCACCCATGGCTGGAAACTCTTCTTACTACTGGGCCAATCCTTCCTTTCCAAGTCTTGTAGGCTTGACACTTGTCCTCTTTTGGTTAATTTTTTAAAAATAATTTATTTTGATCTAATATGATTCACACCTTTTGACATAATATGTGAAACTGATAAACAGTAATAGCGCAAATTTTACAGGATTAGACCGTAAAATCATTTATAGGTAATAGAGGTTCCTCTTAAGCTATCATCAACTCTGATGATGGGATTTGGATCAGGTGTAGAATGTTTTATTTTCAAATTAGTGTTTCCTGACAAATATAAGGTAGGGGATCTTTTATCAAGAATCTCTGTAAAGTTTAAAAACTTGTGCCAGATGTCGAACAAAAGCTTGCAAGAAGTTACATACTACAAGCCAGCAGATGTTACCTTTTTTTAAGGCTTCTAACTGCTCTAAGGCCTGTATTTTGGCAAGTGCAGAAGTTATGTAGTGTTTTAAAACAGTAGATGAATTACATGGAAACTGTGGCCCTGCTAGCACCGTTACAGCTGAACAGTTGTGGTGCTTTAAAAATCCACCTGTCCTGCAATGGATTTTGCATTTGGTGGGAAGCACATTGCAAACCAACATTGAAATCTTGTAACACAAACAAAGAAAACAAAACAAAACAACACCACCTTGACCAGAACTAAACCCCAAAATATCTAGTATCCCAGCTTCAGTATGGTGGAGCCTACGTTCTGTCGCAGACATGGCAGCACTAAAATAATACAAGTAGTTGCATAAAGTACAGAGATTATACTGTATCTATTTGATTTTCCAACACTCCTCAAAAGCCTCCTTCCTCCCAAACAGGTCTATGGAAAAGGCAGACGTTTCTGATTCCATGCTTCCAAAAAATAAAGAAACAAAACAAAACTCTGCCTGTGAAAACCGTGCCCTTTCACACTCAAAGTAAGCAAAATGTGGAAAAAAATATCCTGCTGAAAGGCTGTCCTTCACCCATGGACCATGACAGCACCAGTGTGCAAGTGGGCTCCTGTGCTGTTGTGCTCCCCCTTCCTCTGTAGAAGGTCCACAGAGGTCAGTGCAGCTCCAGGCAGGAGCTGGGCTGAAGCTGGGCTGGCAGGCTGGGAAGCAAGGGTGGAAGGAAGGGGGACCGGAGGGCAGAAGACATGCAGTGGCCATGAAGCTGAACCACAGTGTAGTTCAACTTCTAGCATCTCTCTTATTTTACTTTTCATGCTTTTTTTTGCCAGGTTTAATGAGATAGCTATACCTGGCCACAAGAGTTCTCATTGAAGAGCTCTTTGTTGGAAAGCAGCTGCACAAAACATATTTTTGTCAGCTCTAATATCAAGAAAAGATTCAAGCCCACTATTTTTCTTCAAGTTCTTTCATAAAATGTGCCAGAAAAGAAAAAGGAATACAGGACGTCTGGGATGACAGCTATTCTTGCAGATACTGTTTTGGGGGATTATCTTTGAGAATTTATTTTCTGCTCTGTAATTTACACTGTTACTGCTGGTAATGACTGTAAGAAATATAAGCAGCACTAATGGGTATGGATCACTGTTCTCCTAGACTGTAAGAAAAAGGAGCATGGGGAATGACGACCCTGTAAGATAGATCAATGCCATTGCAGATTGGTTCTTACGCTATTCAGGTTATTTTCCTTAAATGGCATCATGCCTCACACATTCTGCTGAAGGCTATCCATATCCATTCAAGTTCATGACAGCTATTCTTAGACATTCTTTCGTTTTTAACCCTATTACCAAGACTAGTACTTCACCTTTTTAATGAGAATGAGACTGTCTCTTTTAACAGGTTCTGATGTATTTGTCTTAAATTAAAATTTTTTGCTATTATTTTCCTATAGTTATTCAAAGGATTAGTGAGAAAATGTCACTGAACATCTACTTGTCTCCTCATTAACATTCATGATAAAACCTTCCAGTAGGGCTGGTTGCAGCTTGCTGATGGAGCAATACTTAAAAGAAATTGGCTTGTCTGTGAAACAGCTGCTCAGCAATGCCACTATGCAAGGGAATCAGTAATAATAAAATGGTACTATTACAGCTAAACTGGGAGTATAATATATTTTAAGCTGCTTTGAGGTATGCAGTGGGGGTCCAAGAATTGGAGCATGATTGCTTGTCTATTGCTAGGAGAGGAAACAGCTGATTGTTACATGTCTGCTTATTTGAATTAGTCCCACCAAAAGCCTTGAGGCAAAAGAAGAATCTGTCTCTGCTGGAACTCTTCACTTCCTGCTTGTTTCCTGTCAGCTGGAAGGATTTTTGTTCATTTTCCTAGTTTTTGGAAGGGTTTGTGAGTCCCATTGCTGAAACACTTACTGCATTCTTTGCTAAGAACATTGAACACCTACTTTTTCAAAGGAATTTTCTCATTTCAAGGCTTGCTTTCTTAGGCAAGATGCTCAGGAGAAGATTCCCTGGGTCCTCATGCACCTCCTTAGTGATATTCCAGATAGTTTTTTTTTTTAAATGACCATCCAGTATGGCAATGCAATGGCGGAGATGTGGGCAACACAGATGTAAACATCTGCACATAAGGCTCAGCCAAGAAACAATTGGCAGCTGGTATTATGTTGTGTAGTGACAAACTAATTCACACTGATTGTCTAGAATATGGAAACCAAATAAGAAATACAGTAGTGAGATCTTTGGCTCTGAGACAACTTTGAATGTCATGTCCTGTGAGGAATAAAACACTTAGGAAAAAATGAACCAGGAAGAATAGAGCAGTTAAAAGTCCCAACATAGTGACAGCCCCTTAGTAATGTGGAGGGCAAATGAATGAGTATGATTGTACAGAGCTTTAGGATGCAATAACTGATTTATAGTTAAAAGAAAGATATCATTTTTTCTGATCATAGCTGGTTCCAAAGCACTTAATAGTTTAAAAGGTCTCTGTTATGAATTTCATATTTAGCTTCTCCTGCTTATAGTTATTACAAAAATTAGTTCTTGTAGAAATTTGGAAAGTACTGCAATTCAGGTAAAATGAAATACAAAATTGACATAGTAATGATGTAGGAACATTGCTAGCAGGCTGAGGGAGGTGAACCTTCCTCTCAGCTCAGCTCCGGTAAGGCCACATTTGGAGTGATGGGTGCACAACTGGGCTCCCCAGTACAAGAGAGATATGGACATATTGGGGCAAGTCCAGCAAAGGGCAGCAAGATTATGAAGGGACTGGGCCATACGAGCAGAGGCTGAGAAATCCAGCACTGTTCAGCCTGGAGAAGAGAAGGCTCTGGTGGGATCTGATCCATGTGTATAAATGTCTGGTGGGATGAGTAAAGGAGATGGAGCCATGATCTTCACAATGGAGCCCAGTGACAGGACAAGAAGCAATGGGCACATATTAGAAAAATGGAAAATTCCATTTAAACACAAGAAAACAGCTTTTTACCACGAGGATGGTCAAACACTGGCAGAAGTTGCCCAAAGAGGATGTGGAGTCTCCATCCTTGGAGATCTTCAAAACCTAGCTGCACATGATCCTGGGTAACCTGTGGTAGCTGACCTTGCTTTGAGCTGGGGGGCTTGACTAGGCCATATCCAGAGCAGCCTTCACATCTCAATCATGTTATGATTCTGTGATTTTATGTAAGAATGTGTGTTTGACCAGAGGCTAAAGAGACAATGTTTAAGTTATAGCAGACTGAGTTTCCTTGTAGATAAAATCATGAATAGGAATCTAGGGCAAAATCCTGAAATGGAAAATTGACCTCAAATTACCTCCCAAAATGGAAATCATAAAATCATTCCATCTATGCTTAAGTGTATGGATGTGGGACAGAAAGCAAGTAAGATAAAGGCAAGGCATATGAAGGTTCACACACTTATGTTGTAAAGATTAACATTACTCTAAGGTGTGCCTGGTACAGCGGAAAAAAATCTTCAAAAATCTACAAGACCTTCCATGTTCCTTTCAAGAGTTTGTAAAATATATATATAAAAGTCTGCATGAACACAGAGGCTGGCAGCAACAGTAGTTTATTGTAACTCCTCATGGGAGCAATGGTAATATACTCTCCATCTCAACATTACTTAAATGTTCATACATTCTGTTATTGCTTAGATATGCTGCTCTCAATAAACACAGGTGCTGCACATAACTTCTATAAAATCATCACAATTGGCTGTATTCATTTTGTTCTCTGTGGTATACTAGCACCAAATGGCTGAGTCATGTACCACAATACCCTTGTACAAGCAAAGTATCAAGGTAAAACAACAGAAAAGATGACCTTGAAGAATTAAAAAATTGATGGTTTTCCTGTTTTTGGCTGGGATAGAGTTAATTTTCTTGAGCCGGGAGAGCACAGCTGGGGAGCCCAACCAGTATTTCGACCAGGAAAGAGTTAGCTTTCTTTGAGCTGGGAGGGGGCCCAGCCAGAGTGCTGGGCCTGGACTGGCCATTGAAGTATTCCATATTATGTGACAACATGCTCAGTATATAAAGGAGGTGGGTTCTCTCTTGCTTCCAGTAGGCATGGTGGGATCTTCATTCTGTCAGGATCACTGCCAGGAGTGGGCTGGGTATCAGTTGCCAGGTGGTGCGGAATCTCACTGTGCATTACCCTTTTGAACTTCCTATTGTTACCGTTTTGTTACTGTCACTAAACTATTTTTTTTTAATTTCAACCTACAAGTTTTTCCTCCTTGTCCCTCCCCTGTTTTCCCAGGTGGAGGAGAAGGTGAGCAACTGGCTGCATGTTGTTGGGCTGCCAGCTGAGTTAAAACCATGACAACATTATCTAACAATCCAATATTTGCTATACACCAAAAGGCATCATCCTATTTTAAACTGCAACAAAAGTCTAGCTGGTTTTATAGTGAAAGACAGTCTATTAGGTGAATATATATCTTCATTATTGCATTTGCCCTTCTAGAAAAACTAAGCAGTTTTTCCATAGAAGTGAACTTTTGAACAGTTCTAGAACAGCATTAAAATACTGAACATATATCCAAAGTTCAAATGATCTTTGATAAGGCTTCACATTGCAAATTCCCTTTAAAACATCAGTGAAGCCAGAAAGGAACCACATAGTCTTTTAATCCAACTTTCTGCAGAGCAGATCTGTAAGAATCACAGAATGCAATATTTACAACAGGTCAGTAATTTTCAGCTATATACCTTACTGTCAGTGTAAGATACAGAATTTCAGGTTACTGAAAAAGCCATAATGTGCTGAAGTTCACTGAAATATAAACAGACCTAAAGTTGTCAAAAAATTAGCAAGGTAAACTGTGGTAAATAAGCCCAGTGTTTCCAGTAAACTACACTGCTCACTGAACACTGGTGATCATCTTGGTTTCCTTCTAGAAAAAGAGAAAAGCCCTGTACATGCCATAGATGGTTTGAAATGTCTGTTCTGCTTGCATACTCATATTGTAATACTGCACACAACTTCTGGATTTTTTTTTTAGGACATTCAAAGCCAAGAAAAATTTTGAAAATCCACTACAGAAAAAGTTCCAGCTTCACATTAAAAAGGGAAGCCATCACAATGTAGAGCACTGCACAGTCATCCACACTGCAGTCCTTCCAAGGACTAAGGACGTTTTCTAAATTATATTAGCACCTGATCTGCTACTGGGGACACTTCTCCAGCTCATCCTCATGTTATACATTCCCCATTCCCTCCTTTTATAATTAATTTTCCCTTCTTTATCATATTGAGAGAAACAAAATCAGAAAAAAAAAAATCTTTAATTTTTAATCTTTAAAGGAGTCAGACACATCTGCATTTCTGAATGCAACCTCAGAGTTACGAAGTAAGCTTCCAAATTCAGGGATAACCTTTCCATCATTCTCCTACATGTGTTTATATGCATATGCATGTTATCTGGGGTCAACCAGCTTTACTGCACCTGTTTGCACACATTACCTACAGGCAAAGATGCAGCTCTGCAGTCTCTCTGCAATGCCAATTTACACCTCTCAGTGCCAGACCCCTTCCACCTTACACACAATCAGAAATGCTCATGGGGAAACTTTCAACACAAATGCAGATTTCACATTTAGATAAATCCATGACTAAATATTCTAAAGTGCTTTTACACTTTGCGAATCTGCGGCTTATGAGAAAAGCTCAACTACTTAATGTTCATTGTTAAAGACAAGCATTTAGCAAATTGTGACACTGAACCCTTGATCTTACAAAGGCTGAGGACCAAAAGAGATTGGAGTACTGATTAGAAACAAATAAAAACCCCAAACTGTCCTTTTCAGTTCTTTCTAGGTATAAAAGATGTGTTCAATACTGCTTAAGTGGTTTCATGACAATCCCTCTCAAATGCAACTGAGGCCTTAGTACTTGGAAGCCAGAAGCCCTCTAAGAGACTCAGTACTTCACAAGAAAATCATGCAGGAAAAAACTACAGCCTTAAGACCACAAAAAGTTAGACTACAAAAAAAAAAAAAAAGCTTTACAGTAACAAAAGTCACGGGAGAACCACAGTTCATCCTGCAACAGTGAATGTAATTGCAAACCTAAACTTTGCATTTGAAACTACGAGACAAAAATTATAAACCTCTCTATGCATACCTAATCTTTTTTTTTTCAACATTAGCCAAGCTTGCAGGTGCTTAACAGTCTGATTCTTGATGTCAGTGTATTTAAAGACAATAATCACAAGCCTGATAAGCATACCAGCTGTAGGTTTACTCTTAGTCAAACTGACAACTGCAAATGTGATATGTAATTGTAAAGTAAATAACATTGGAATTTATTATGGATAACTGACTTTTAAATCCCATAACCTTGAAAATAAGAAAATTATACCCAGCCTACCGTCAAACTTCTTGTGTCGGGATACAAAAGTGGTGCGTACAAAGTGACTTGTCTCCTCCACTAAGTTTTCAAACTCCAGTTTGCTCTGTTGGCTTAACTTGTCCTCCATTTCTGACGTGCAACATGTATATTCCTGAGGGCAGATTCTCAAATGTTCTCCTGGAATCAGAAAAAAAGAAAAAAGGAATTAGAACTGAATACAGATAGAAATGTGTCAGAACAAAATATACATGACTGATGCCTCTTCAGCTGAAGAAGATGGTCTACTCAAAGAGCTCTTTAAGACTGACTCCTTGATTGGGAACACTTTGAATCTGTATCAACAGCTTTGCCATAGCTGGGCATTCCTCACACAGGAAGGGAGACACAGTTTGCAGACTTGTTTTGACACTTCAAAAGGTAGAACTGTCTCATGCCAAAAGTGATTCCTCATGCTGAAGAATCCTTCTGCATAAACAGACATATACTTAAAAATTCAAAGACAATTGTTTTCTTTTTGTTTGTATTCAAAATGCCTGGAGAAACACCTAGTGAGACGCCATGTTACAAGTCATCAGAGCTGTCTTGCTGTCAAAACCTGAATCACAGAAATTATGTATTTCTATAGCTAGGTCCCACTTGCCCAAAAGCACCAAAACATTCTCCCCTTCTACCCTTCCTTCCCTTCTGCTTGAGTAAGTGTCTTTTAATGACTGTGTTTCAGTGCCACATGTTTTCTTGGGCAGCATTTTTTGTCAGACCAAGCAAGTGCTCTGCTGAATAGGAGAAAGCAATGAAGAGTTTAATTAATGCTTATGTTGTATGGAAATGCAATGTAAAAGGTAATGAAAGCCTCTTATTTAATTCAATAGATTTATCTTTTGAAGCACTGTGCCAGTTCTTCTGACAATATTGCTTTCTTCGGTACAATTTGCAAGTGGGAACCAATTCTTTAGCTCATGAAATTAAAATGGTCTGTTATTACATGAAATGTGAATTTCCAATTGACACTATACTATGGGTGTCAGAAACATTTAGCTCAGTTTGTACAAAGGCAGCAAATTCTACCATACCCTCTCGAGAAATAAAAAGAATGATCTGCCTCTATGATTAAAGTTACTTGTAAGGCAATGAAAACATTTAGCTTTCTGTACACTGAATCCTGGTTAAAAATCCCTCTGCAAATCTCTGAAAGGTGCAAATAAAATGATATACAAAGCCCAAGGGTTAAATAAATACTGGGGACCTGATTCTCATTTATACTGAGGCTCCCTTCTACCACTGTTGAGCTGTAAAGAAGATTTAAATGCAATTTATACCTACTTTAAGGCTACTTTTCACCATTCTTATTATATAGTGAGGAGAATCAGGCCCTAAGGTTTATGCTTCCCAGGGGTATAATACATTTAGCTGCTGCATCATTTTGAAAACAGCATCAAAAAGAGGTTTGCACATGTTTAGAATAAACATTGTCTTGAGTTTGCCCTTACCTTATTCCAATTTTTGTTTCAGTTTTTGAATGAAGTCTTTTAATTTGAATTTTCTCATCCCTGACCTAACACCCCCACCTTATTTTGTTTTTTCTTCAAGAGTTCATAATATATAAACTATAATGCCATGAGATTTCTTTTAGCCATCTCAAGTCTTTTTAACAGCTCACAGCTATACATCTTCATGAAGGATCATTTAATTATTATGTTACTCTTCAGCAGTACTATGTACAAGTCCCAGTCATGTTCAAAAGCACCATGACATAAGACACCGTATAAACCTGGAAAAATAGGTACCCATGACCATCACAATGTTGTAAGGATTGTTTCCCATGTCTACTACACCCTCCCAACACAATAAATTGATTTGTCTCCATTCTCAAAATCACACATGTAAGCAAAAACCAACACATACAGAGACTGGTGAGCCAGCTGCTGTCAAACATAAATGACAGTGGCAAATTAATGGTTGCCTTACCCTCTACATCACTGTCACATTAAACTGAAACTTTTCAACAGGTAACGTGACTGTGGAGTACAATAATAAGACAAAATAAGAATTATTTTAGTAACAGTAATGTTCCAAGTTTTTATTAGATGTCAGAAAGACAAAGAAAGCTGAAATATTGTGTTGTTAGAAGCAGTGCCATGTGTTTGATTAAATGAAAAAAAAAAACCCAAACCAAACATCTATAGCGTCTGTACCCTCCTTCCTTGATAAACCCAAGGGTCTTTACTCATTGAAAAAGGGTAGACCTACTATCCCAGTTTCAGCCACAGTGGTAGTTTATGTTTTCAGTAATGCTATGTCCTCTAGTGCTGTTGCAGTCAAGAATTTTTATAAAATTCAGTTTTCTTTCCTCTGTTCATTTCAAATTATTTTTTTCTCTTCTGTCTGTCTCTGTTTTTCATAATTGCCAGACTCTCAACTAACCTAATGCTAATCATGAAGGCACAGTGACTGATGAGTAACAGCCACTGGTCTAGATTTTTAAGAAATGATGTTATGTTGAAAATAGTTCAACAAGTTAAAGCATATTGAACTCAGTATAGCACTCATTTTTTGTAGCAGTAATAATTTTTCTCTCATTTATTTATGGTCTTACTCTCTCTTTGCTACATAAACAACTTTCCACCTTGGCTGCTACAAACTCATTCAGATTTCTACTGCAGTTATGCCTTATACATATGTTTTTATTAAGTTTCTTCTGTTTAATTCCCTGGATCTTCATACATTCATGAAGCTCTGGACTGCTGAAATACAAACCTCATATTTATCAGAAATGCTCACAACTTCTTACACTACCTCACGACTTTCCTCTCTTAACGATATATCTTCATAAATCATCTCTACTAATCACCCACCTTCATCACAAAAGCTCTTCTAAAATACAATCAAATTTTTTAAAACAAATTTTCTAGTTCTTTTCTCCTCCCCTGCCATATACTTGCTGCATTTTGGTAGAAAGAAATAATAATGTAAATATTGTGTTGCTCTTCATACTCTGCTTCAAGATTTTTTTCCTCCTCCTCTTTGCTTCACTAAAGGCTCAGGACGGATTATAGGAAAAAGCACTTTCCATTGCTCTGTGCCAATGGAGTGTTTGTGGGCCTAAGAGGTTCAAGTATACTTTGCAAAGATGAAGTCTTTTGAAATTGTGGGTCATAAGCACTAGCATGTTTATACTGACCACAACTATCTGCAGTTTCCAAAGGGTCAAAACTGACAGAAACTTGGGCCCTTTCCTGGGAATGGTGAATAGAAGCTCTCTGACAGTCATTTCTGTATTCTTAATCTTAATTTCCTATTTAAAAGCAGCAATTACCATTTTGTGCTTGTTTGTATTAAACCTCCAATTCATGATAGAATCACCAGGTCATTAGTTCACTCCCTGGAAAAAAAAAGCGGACGTGACTTCTTTTTTTTTTTTTTTTTTTTCCCCCCCCCCCCCCACGAACGTTT
>NW_020799091.1:53631029-53673682 GCF_003259725.1 Athene cunicularia | reverse complement strand
TTTTTTTTTTTTTTTTTTTTTTCCCCCCCCCCCCCAAATCTCTGATATAACAGACTGCTTGGATTGGAAATAACTCTGCAGGCTATATTTGATTGTGCTTCCTCTTTTTCCCTGAACAAGATCATTTGCATTTTGTAATATATTGTTCTACTGCTCTAAAAGGAGTTTAATCACTGATTTGTGTATATTTGCACACCTTAAATATTTTGCAGGCTGAAAATGTGCTCACAGCTAATGTACCAATTCTTGCTCTGGGAAACTCCATATGGTCTATGTTCATATGCTAATTTTAGCAGGTTTTTATGGCACAAGTGGCATTGGATAGAACTGACTATTTTTTCCTTGTTGCAAATGGTGTCTCACCAGACAAGTTTGACAAAATGTAGTTACACTGCACCATCATTTTGCCACACTAAACAGGTATTAACTCAGCAATTCCCAGCAACCCACAACTCTTCTAACCACCATTTCCATCTGAAGATGCTGACCTACATATCTCTCCTCATGTGGCTTATGTTAAATATAAATCAAATCAATTGCCTATTACAAATTCAGCTACCAGTATTCAATTTCAGTTTTATTACAGCTGTAATCTCACACCTGCCTTCACATGATCCAAATTGGCAAGTTTTGCAGTTGAATTTGGCAATCCTGCTAGCATGTTGCTTTGAAGTGTGATAAAACAATTTATAAAGCACTTGTTTTATATTCAGATATATTGGAGTTTGGTGTCCCCATAACATGCTACAAACCTCACAAGAGTCTTAAAAAAATTGCAACTTACAACTCAAAGCTGAATAAATGCTTCTACTATGTTGCAAAATGCCAGAACTGATTTGGTAAATACTTGCAGAAGATAGAATCTGAAGGAGAAGTAAACCCTACAGATATAACAGTATCTTTAATAATTTCACTGCCAGATTTCCTGAACACCTGATGCAAGCATTGGTTGCATTATTAGAACTGGAAGCATGATCACATAAAATATTTTACAATAGTGAGAATTTTTTATGGGTCATGTTGTAAGTTTAACAATTCCAGAAACAATTACTTCTGAGGCAGTCAATATTTTACAGTTTGTATCCTACCCATAAGTTAAGAAACCTATTTATTGTTCTGTTGACAGAATGGTGAGACTAACTGTATGACTGATAAGAATAAAAACATCCAGTCACCACACTGCTTTGTAAATCCAGCAGTGAATAAATGATAATAAATAGAAGGGGTAAATTCAAGGTGTACTTTCAAATGTGGTCACCCTGTATGCATCAACAGAGCCTAAAGGAAGAGACAACAGCTCTGCATCCTTCATTCTGAAGATCAGAGTAATGTGATGGGGCTTTGTCATTGACCGTGTTCTTTAAAATTTAAAATACCTGCTTCAGACCTGCTCATATACAGCCATTTGTGGAAAAGACAGTGTAATTTATTAACAGTATGAAGTTTAACAAAGAGAAGTGCAAAGTCCTGCACCTGGGATGGACTAATCAAATAGTCCAGTTCGGGCTAGGATCTGCGTGGCTGGGGAGCATCCTTGATGAAAATTACCTGGGCTCCTGGTGGACAACAAGCTGAACACGTGTCAGCAGTGCACTGCAAGATCAGCAGCAGCAAGGGCAAATCAGGTATCGGGCTGCACCTGCAGATGCATTACCAGCAGAGACAGAGACATGACCATCCCACTTTACTCAGTGCTTGTCAGGCTTCACCTGTAGTACTGTGTCCCATTCTGGTCCCCACAATTCAAGGAAGATGGGGACACACAGGACAGGGTCCAAAGGAGGACCAGGAAGATGATCAAAGGGCTGGGGAGGCTGCCCTGGGAGGAAAGACTAAAGGAGTCAGATCTTTTCTCCCTGGAGAAGTCTCAGAGAAGACCTGATTATTATATTCTAGCACTTACTGGGCAGATACAAAGAGGACAGAGGCTTTCTCTTCACAGGGAGCCACATGGAGAAGACAAAGGGCAAGAGGTAGAAGCTGAACCAGGAGAAGTTTCATCTTGACATAAGAAATAAATTTTTTTTCAGTGGGAACAATCAATCACTTCAACAACCCCCGCAGGGATGTGGTGGAGTCTCCATTGCTGAAGGCTTTCAAGATGCAATTGGACAGGGTGCTAGTTAATCCCATGTAGGATCCCTTTTCCACAGTGCCTTGGACCAGATGGTCTGTTGGGGTCCCTTCCAACCTGGGCTGTTTGGTGGTTCTGAGATTAGACACTTCAGAGGTTCCTACCTCTCAGGATTATAAAGGACTGGAACAGCTGAAGTTTTGTTTCTAAATTAACATCTTCACATAATTTTCTGTATTTTTTAAAACTTCTTTTAAAATACTATTTTAAATTATTTTTAAAATATGATGAATAGAATTAAAAAACACGCAACCTTGTTCAACTTTAACCCTTGCCCACTGTCTTGAGATTTGGATCTTTTTCTGTATTGGTGATGATGTTTCTGAACACCTGGTTTTTTAAGTTTTCAATTTAAGTGCTCCAGTGGTGAAATCTGGACCATCGGAGAACTCTTCATGAACACGTTATTCATTTTCTATTATAGAATGCTATTGTCCTCTGATACACTTATATGCTTCTGTCACTTACATATGCAAAGAGAAAACAGTGCTGTAGAATAATTTGACTCACAATTGTCTTTAACCAAAAAACCCCCCAGACAGCAGTATCATGTTTTCTGCATTAACTTACATAGCATTTAAAACTAAATTAGAAACATGAGTTTCATCATTTCAGCCAATATTCAAATAGTGAAAATTAAAATATCATTTCGTTGGACAAAACCTGTTCCCTAACCAAAAAGTCCTAAGGCTCCTTCTGACTTTGTAATTATCTTCTCTGTTGGGTATAACAGCCCTGCAAGCAGCCTCTGTAAAATTGCACCTGACATTTAAGTCACAGAATTGAACTCTCCTGCTCAAACTAAAAGGAAACAGATTATGTTTTAAATTAATTCCATTGTAATATTGGCCTGACAAGTGATGATGGAAGCAATATTTGCACAAAAACAACAGCTGAAGGAAGGCAGGGAAAGCTGTCTGTAACATACAGACACAACTCTCCTAATTTTAATCAACAGAATATTGAACCTGAAAAACTTCTATGTCCAGTGAACTCCAATAAACCCATGCAACTACCCCATGAAAGAAAATTACTCATTTGTTTGCTTTGGACCTAAATCATCTATCCTCAGATTCCTTTTGTTCCTTGAGTGCTTTGAGGTCAATTAAAAAATGAATGCCTTCCAAACAGACTGATAATTAGTTAACAGTCTCTTCATTACAGGTCCCACAGGGAACATTCATTTACAAGAAGCCCTGATCCTGTTGTCCTTGGGAAGCCTTCAGTAATAAGTTACAGAAGCGGAGGCCAAGGCAAACCTGTTCAGACTAAGACTATACAAATGCCAAAGAGAGAGCTGAATTCCCTAGAGTCTTCCTAACTAAACTACTAGAAACAGTACCACTACTCCAACACTCAGGTTCATTTTATTTTCCAAGCATACACAGTTAGACAATTGGTTTCTGATAGCATAGTTTGTGAGAAGAATCTTTAGTTACCTCTTGGGGAGTGTATTACTGGCGTTGTGCTCAGTGCCTTGTGGAAAGCAAACAGTAAGGCTGTGATTCAGCACTGTATAGTTACATCATCTCGCTGGCTACATGGCTGCAATTTTCTGATTTCAAAGCATCTTTCCACCTGGGAATCGCAGCCAACTTCCTCTCCCCCCCAACTGCTTTTTGCTCTTTATTATGCCCCCTACTGTAATAGCAGAAATATCTCATATAGCATTATAGTGAGAAGTAGGATACAAGCAGCACATCACTTTATCATGATCATAAAACATGGTGCAAGCAGGTTTTGCATTTCAGCCTGCTCTCAGAACAATTTCATTATTAAGATAACAGGATGAGATTGTACACATTCATGCATTTATAAAGATTTTAAGCAATATTTCTCACACAAAACTGAAATCCAAACTGTGATTGCAGCACAAGATGTATCAGAGATAGATTTACACTTCTTAGTTCATGTACCCACAGAAATACAATCACAGTAGGACAGAGTTAGTCATCTGAGGCTAACTGGGTATGCTCTACTGACAAAACAAGTCCTTAAGATAGTTTACACAATTACTAAGATACATGCAGCAAAAGATAAAGCTGCATGAGCTACAGTCATGCCATTTGATTGCGCTGTCAAGTATATTTTAAAGATGTGCAGATCACTGTATTGTCATTTATAAAATCCATGTTTCTAAAATATTAAACATAGCAGTAACTGTTTAAAAGTCCTTAAACACACTTCTCTTGTTCATATGGCTTCAGTCAGTCCCAGGAAACCCTTTCATGCTGTCATTAAAGAGATGACTCTACCTTCCCATCTTCTGATTGATAAGGACATGCTTTCCTACAATAGAAATGTTCCAAGACATAGAAACAGTTCAAAAAGACAACCACAACATAGGCCATCAGTGGCTGTAATGGGTACATCAGTGATAAGTTTTTGGTGCTTCTGCCATAAGCTCTTTATTGAGATACTCTTCAGTCTAATCACTTTCCTAGTTGCTTAAGGAAAAGAGGGTACATACAGAAAGGGAGGCTACAATTTATAAAGATCTGGAAGTCTTGTTATCGTACTGACTCAAGGTCTACCGATGAAATTTCAGGGCCAGAAACACTGTCATTTGTCCTTTCATTTCTACTTGGAACCAATCACTGTAAAGAACAAAGTGCCTCTACCAGCTCCTAAGTATAACCTTACTGTGAGACAAGTCGTAAGGCAAAAAGCAAAGCACTTTCTCCAAGTTTGTGTGTCTTTGACTTTATAGGCGAAAAAAAACCCAACTTTTTTTTTTCTTTTCTCAGAGAAGCATGCTAAGAATATGGCCACAAGTGGAATTCACAAAGAAATCACTCAAAGCAAAAGAGTCCAAAACATGCAAAAAATAATGTTCTGTTACCCCCATGTAAGAGTTCCACGGTCTGTGAGCTAAATTTGGTGCAAGTTTGTATGTTTGGTTTTACAGATCCAGTTGATGTTACAGTGTGAGAAAGTCCATGCTAAAGCCAAGTAAGGTACTGGAAGCAAAGACAGAGACAAGACTGTGGGAGTTTAAGGATTCAAGAGGAAAACTACTGACATGGAAAGGTCTAAAACCCCATGGAAAAAAAACTAGCAACAAGGAAGATCAGCCCATTCCCAACCTGACTGATGATGATATGGCTGCCTGAGAATTATTGGGTGTCTTATCATTGATGGCAATCATACTATTGCTTAGCTTCATAGCACATTAAACCTAGTTATCTATCACGTAGTAACCTGAAAATGATTGTTTTGCACTCTTGTACGTATTTAGCAGTTGGGCATACTCTGTGGTGACTCAGAGAATACTGACTCCCAAGGGTTAGGGGAGAAACTTCCCCAGCTGCTCCTCCTAATGGGCTGAGTGGGAGAATATACCACAGTAGGGGAGTCCTTTTTTCTGCAATTTGTTTATTGCCAGTGGCATCTCCTTCAGGTGAGAGGGCCTCAGAACTACAGAAATAAGTATTTAGTTCTTTCCTAAATTTGCACAAGAGAATTCCCCGCGACTTCCCATAGTAAATCTTACACAGTTAAGGAACTCAGATCTTTTCATACTGCTGAAATTACTCTCCTTCAGTGATACGGGATATTAGATGAGACAGAAGGAAGAACTATGGGTACAGATTTCCACTGAAAATGTGCCAGTGGAAAGTTATCTTATGCCAGATCTTTTTCTATTGACTTTGACTATTTTTAGACTGTTTTGATTCACTTATGTGACAAATATAGCTTCACTGAACTGAAAAAACCCCCATGCATTAAAGTATGAACAAAAATATTCTGAATTACAAGGCTTCTAATTAACAATATGAATCAAAAGCTTCTCTGTGGATATTGTCAGCTATAGCATGAGACTAGACATTCTATTATTAACACTACAGATAGGCAAAATTTTGGTAAATAAGCAGGAAATTATGACACATTTTCAATAAATTGTATTTCCTTAGGAATCTCAGGATGCAGCAGTGCAGACTGACATTCTTGAAACCCTTTGTTCTTTGCTGTTATTAGATTCTCAGTTCCAATAACCAGCTGTCAAATCCCCTAGAGCCTGGGCTGAGGTTTCCAGGTGCTCCCATCTTCCAGACAAGCTGGATTCATAGGCATCCTTCTGAAGAGGGAGGCAGCTGGTATTGTGTACCTAGAAGCCTGGAGGTGATTGGACTGAAGCTAGTTCAGACAACAGTGCTGTCACACTTTAACAGAAGATGGGAAGTCTTGAAGGCTTCCTGAGTCTGGACTACATGGTTTCTTTCCTGTTACACTCCTGCAGGTTTCTCAAAACTTTCCAGTTTTGAAAATGTCTGAGGTTTTCATGCTTTCTATAAAGGGATATAGAAATCCTCTCAACTTCTGGTTCAGGTCAAGTTGTCAGGTTTCTGTACTCTTCCCTGTGCATCCAAAGGCTATAGCTATACCTGTAAACAAAAAGGGGCCAGCAACTGATTCATATGGTCAGAGGAGCATGCACCCATGTTTCTTAGGGCAAATTCTCTCTGCGTGCAATGAATCTGGAATCAAAGTAGTTGAACCAGTCAAAAAGAGCGAGGGTATAGGACCTAACAATTTTGGTACCAGTGCTTGAGCTCATTCCTTAGTCCTTTTACAAAGATCCTGACAGGCAAGGCTGTTGATCTGATTGAGGGAAGAAGGGCTCTACAGAGGGATCTGGATGGGCTGGATCGATAGGCTGAGGCCAACTGTATGAGATTCAACAAAGCTCAGTGCCAGGTCCTGCATTTGGGTCGCAACAACTGCATGCAATGCTACAGGCTTGGGGCAGCTGGAAAGCTGCCCAGAGGAAAAAAAAATCTGGAGGTGTTGGTCAACATCTGGCTGAATACGAGCCAGCAGTGTGCTCAGGTGGCCAAGAAGGCCAATAGCATCCTGGCTTATACCAGAGATAGTGTGGCCAGCAGGACTAAGGAAGTGATTGTCTATTTGTACTTGTCACTGGTGAGGTGGCACCTTGAATACTGTGTTCAGTTTTGTGCCACTCACTACTAGAAAGACACTGAGGTGATGGAACGTGTCCAGAGAAGAGCAATGAAGCTGGTGAAGGGTCTAGAGAACAAGTCCTTCTGAGGGGCAGCTGAGGGAACTGGGGTTGTTTAGCCTGGAGAAAAGGAGACTGAGGGGAAACTTACCGCTCCCTATAATGACATGAAAGGAAGTTGTAGCAAGGTGGGTGATGGTCTCTTCTCACAAGTGATAGGAGGAGAGGAAGTGACCACAAGTTGTGCCAGGGTAGGTTTAGATTGGATATTAGGAAAATTTCTTCACTTGAAGGGTTATCAAGCACTGAAACAGGCCGCCCAGGGAAGTGGTTGAGTCACCATCCCTGGATGTATTTAAAAGACCTGTAGATGAGGCACTTAGGGACATGGTTTAGTGGTGGACTTGGAAGTGTTAGGTTTACGGTTGAACGTGATCTTAAGAGTCTTTTCCAACCTAAATGATTCTGTGGTTCTGTGATTCTAACAATCAATTAGAGAAAGGTTTTTTCAGAGGCCAAAGGACTCTGGATTCAGGGAGCCTGTCAGAGCAGGCATGACATTGTCCTTGACTTGAAGAGGTCTCCTGTACTGAAGGAGGAGGACACAGGGCAGGTGTGCCTTTCAGTGCTGCTGCTGCAAGCTTGAGAGAGGAGGCAGTCCTGCAGTCTAAGAAAACCCTGCTTACAATATCATGGTATTTCTGAAAGTCAGTATTTTCTAATAGATCACCGTTTGCTCTGAAAATGTCTATCTCACTGTAATGAACATAATTCCATTGTGTCAGCCAGCCAGAGTAATCACTGCCAAAAGAAAAATGAAAGCATTTTAGAGAAGGGGATAGTAGCTTAGACGAAAGAATTGCAGATTTCCACTATTCCCAATAGTGCTTGAGATCTGAATCTATTGTTAGTGCTACACAGTGGGGCTTGCTTTTTTTTTTTTTTTTTTTTTTTGGATTTAGACACAAAAAAAGACAGAATAAGTTTTTCAGCTCTTTTTTATTAATGTACTTTTGTCAATGCCCTCTGTGGCCTGTGGGTACTTGGCAAGCATCAGGGTATTCAAAATCAATAACTGAATGAAAAAGAGTTTCTTGCCCTTCAAGTGTTTTAATGTTAAAGGTTTGACCTTTATGATTAAAGATCAGCTTGAAAGGAAATCCCTATCTATGTCTGAAGTCTTTTATGTAACCAAATTTTTGAATGGACATTTCTGACTGCAAAAAATAGAAGGGTTCTGTGCACTTTTACAGAATTAATCAAAGCATTTAAATATACAAAGATACAGTGATAAGTTGGTCAGGTTCTATCAGTTCTTTAGAGAATTGTTGTTACCTTATTAATACGGCTTTTTGGCACATTAGTCCAGTAAAATCACAGCTTTTGACTGACTGCTCATAGCAGTGACCTCTGGGTAACTTGTGATTACCTTGCAGCCCAGACTTTTGGAAAAAAAAACGCAAACAAAACAACAACTAACCTTTTTCTTTAGTTATTTTTTTTTGAAAGAACATTATATTCTGGATTTGATAGGTACTGAATTTTCCCTGAAGATGCTTGATAGTTCTTCTTCATTATGGCTAAATGGACTATTTCCTATAAAGAAGACAAGGCACTCTTTAGTCCTATTTACTCTGTGCACTTCAGAGTACATGATATGGACATATATCATCCAAAGAGAATACTTGTCTCATGGAGGAAACACTCTGCAGATCTATAGCAGATGGAGCTGGGAAGAAACTAGGCAAAGTTTAAGTCTGTTGTTTGTGCTTATTCTCTTTCTGTAAGGAAGACTCTAAGGCATCTGTCTAAATTCAGCGCCCCTTGAATACATTTCTCTCTTGGTTCTTTCCCTCAGAAACTACTCAAAATAAGGCATTCCCTGGTTCCTGCTTCATGGATGGAGCCACAGTAAAGGTGTATCACATTAATGACAGGTAGAAATTTAAATAAATCTCCAGACATGTCTGTATAAACCTCAAATGATATTGCCCACCTTACCCCAAAAACTGTAAAAACCCAAGAACTGTAAAATTCATAAAGATGTGCAAGTCTGCACTGCAGATGCAGTTATAATGCTTCCAGGTCTTATTACTTCTGAAGGTTTAAATCTATGGATTCCTTATTCCCTGTGGAAGTGCCTGTTGCCTTCCCTGGGTGCCTTGGGTTAAACAGTGTGAATTTGCCTTGCTTTCCTGCACTCTCTCCCCTCTCCTCCTGGGAGACTGTCCTCAGAGGTGACTCTGTGTCCCTGATTACCAAGGAGGGGGCCTGTGCTGTGTGCGACTATCCCAGAGTAGAAGTGCTTTCTGAGCTAAAATGGTAAAGATGTACACTTGTAACAGGGAATTACTATGGTTGCCTATAGAAATCTCTTCAAACATCAAGAATAAATCTGTAAAGTAAGAGCTAGGTCAACATGCACATAATTCTAATATGAATCACAAATACTTAGGAAAGAGTAATATTTGTATTTGGTGATTTTTTTATTTTTTTTTTTTTCGGATGAATTATATAGTTCAACTCTGGATGCAACAACAGCAGTAGTAAATATATTGCAGTACTTTGTGGTGCTGTGTTGGACTAATGCACGCCTGGAATATTTTTCTTTTGCCACCTTGGTAAAAAACTTGAGAAGAGGAAAAAATAGTACTAGGCAATACCCCTGAAGTTCTTTAAATATGAGTTGCTAGTAATTGCTAAATTTTAGTAATGTTGATATTTTCAGTCAACAGTATTGTCTTTTACTATCATTAAAATATTTTAAGAGAAAATGTCCTAATAAGTCTCACATTATGCTTTTCCTTATCACTGCCTTTATTGACTATTAAAAGCAGATCATATATATTTTATTTTCCTTGTATATCAAAAATACAGTTATAAAAGATGACTGACAAGTTTTAGTTAAGGAATACATCTAGTAAACTATATATGTGAACAACATTAAATTGTCTTTTCCAGCCTTCCCAGGGTATCTGTCTCCTTGGCAAGTAAAGGTAATGTGTGTAATTATCAGGGGGAAAATATAAGAAAAGAAAAAAACCTTAAGTTATCTTGTAAACTGTGGAAAGCATCTAAAGAAAGGTCTCCACTGTCACAGGAACAGCCCTTCTGCTTCTATATGACTTTTAAGTTACTTCACAACAGAATCACAGAATCATCTAGGTTGAAGACCTTGAAGATCATCCAGTCCAACAGTTAACCTATCACTGACAGTTCCCAACTACACCAGATCCCTCAGCGCTAAGTCGACCCGACTCTTAAACACCTCCAGGGATGGGGACTCCACCACCTCCCTGGGCAGCCCATTCCAACGCCTAACAACCCGTTCTGTAAAGAAATGCTTTCTAATACCTAGTCTAAACTTTTCCTGGCCCAATTTGAGGCCATTCCCTCTTGTCCTATTGCTTATTACTTGGTTAAAGAGACTCATCCCCAGCTCTCTGCAACCTCCTTTCAGGGAGCTGTAGAGGGCGATGAGGTCTCCCCTCAGCCTCCTCTTCTCCAGACTAAACACCCCCAGTTCCCTCAGCTGCTCCTCCTACGACCTGTGCTCCAGACCCTGCACCAGCTTCGTTGCCCTTCTCTGGACACGCTCGAGTCATTCAATGTCCTTTTGTAGTGAGGGGCCCAAAACTGAACACAGGAATCGAGGGGCGGCCTCACCAGTGCCGAGGACAGGGGTCAGATCCCTTCCCTGTCCCTGCTGGCCACGCTATTGCTGACACAAGCCAGGATGCCATTGGCCTTCTTGGCCCCCTGGGCACACTGCTGGCTCCTGTTCAGCCGGCTGTCAATCAGCACCCCCAGGTCCCTCTCTGACTGGCAGCTCTCCAGCCACTCCTCCCGAAGCCTGTAGTCACATTTCTTGAATGTGTGCCTGTGTTTGATTTATGGGCAATAAGCAGATGCCAGGAGATGGAACTTTGCTCTGGGGTGGTGATTTAAACAATCACTCTAGAAATAGTTTGTACAAATCATGAACATTTACACAAAACTATGTATCTAATTAAACTAATGAAAAACTAGACTTTCTTCTTGTGAAACTTGAAAGCCATTATCAGAAAAATTGGAGTGAAGTTTGCCTGCTTCTGTAGTGAAAAATATCAAGATTGTTTGCTTATAGTGCGTTTATGAGATAAGGCAACAAATCATTTTCTGTAAAAGCAAAGATCCAGTCATCAACAAAGCCAGTCAGAATAGTTTATGAAAAATACATACAAAATATACACACGTGCCCGTAAATAACCTCTTCACTGAGTTGGCACTTTTCTAAATTACTAATTAGTGATTCATGATCCTAATAAATACAGTATACTACTGGTTAATAGCTCTCACAGCATTTTATGCTTTTGAAAGAGATTTATAGGTTTATAATGAGTGACATTATAGTGGAGGTGCTATTAAATTCACTAAAACCTATGCGTAAAAAAGGAAAAACAAATCCTGTACATCTTTCATTAAGTAGAAAACACAAAAGCATTTTGTTAAAGTTTTTCCTCATGTATTGTTTTCTAAGGAAAAAATTCTGTATTTTGAGGTGACTTCTGAGCAGTGCTGTTAATTTGGTGGAGTTCACATATTGCTTAATGAGTACTGTGTTTAACGAATATTCTCTGAAACTTTTTGGCTACTTTCTACATCTATTCAGCACAACTGCAGTTTTAAGCACTTATTGAAGATGTTTCCAACTGTTTTCTGCCAAATGCAAATTCACTTCTTGAGTGACTGAATTATCAATCCCAATTTTAGCTGATGCTACTGTTAAAAGATTAATGTCCTAAAGGGGGAATCAGATTACTACTTGCATTCCTTTAACACCACTTTAGGAGTACTCTCAATCCCCCTTCCACTCTGACAGCATGCTTTTTAAAAACAACATAGCACGGTTGAGTAGGTTTAACCTTCTCACAGTATGGTTACAAACAAAGTAGCTAGAGCTAAAATCATACCTTAATGGAGTTATCATCCAAAATTAATACTGCATAGTCTCATGACAAGGTTCTAAAACTTTACATAAAAACTATTAAAAACAAATCATAAAACAGCCATGTAGGCTACTCCTTGCTGTCATTTAATAATTCACTATTATCTAACAACTTGTAACTATTGCAGCATAACTTTACTTCCTAAAATATGAAAAGCTAACCACAATGTTAAAAATAAACTTTGGAAATAATGATGATGATGATGATGATGATAATAATACTAATAATTCTGCAATAATTTCTGCACCTGAAAGTTCCACTAAGCTCTATGACTTACACACCTGAAGTTACTCATTCATAAATTCTGCCAGAAACAAAATTTAGCAGCACAAGCTTGTGGAGTATGTAACTTTTATTGATCTCTGGGTTTTAAATTTGTTATTGAAGTATTGTTGATCATTTATTGATTATTGAATTATCAATTTCCCTTTTTTGGTAGCTCTCTAAAATACAGAAAGTTCTGGGGATGATCATGAGTTCCATGCAAGAATATGAGAGTCTGTTCTCCTTAGATTTGGTCAAACAGGATCTAAAATGAATCAGACCTTCTGGCTTTTAGGTAAAGTTTTATTTGGAATACAATTAACTAACATGATTCATGTATCACATTATCAAAGTCCTTACTTCAACCTTTCCTTATTATAACCTGTAAGTGTGCAGCCACTCATAAAT
This sequence comes from Athene cunicularia, assembly GCF_003259725.1. Lineage (NCBI taxonomy): Eukaryota > Metazoa > Chordata > Aves > Strigiformes > Strigidae > Athene > Athene cunicularia. The sequence continues at coordinate 53,660,925 of NW_020799091.1, read as the reverse complement.
GACTACATATACATAATCTGGTGATAAATTCAGCTGAGACAACCTTAATGTACTGGTATTTAATATATCTAAGAAAGCATCACGTTAAGCATCTGCACTGTCTTCTTCTTTCAAGTTACAGTTTAGGTAAGTGTCCAGTGCAAGAAAATAGAAATACCATGCATTAAAGTTTTAAGTTCCTATGATAATCTGAAAGTATTTTTTCTATTAACATAGAATTCTGATAAAAAGTTTTAAAAATTGGTATTAATAAGATTAACAGAATTTTGTTAAGATCCCACAATAAAAATTCAAAGTTGATTTGCAGTTTACTATACCTATGAAGATGAAATAAGTAACACAAAAAGAGATTCAAAGATTTAGACGAACTGTCTCCTTCAGGTATGATTTCTAGAGTAAAGAAATTAACTGAGCTCCCTGCATTTTTAAAGGCAGATACTTCATACTTCATATTAAGCAGCAAATCTGTGAGTACAGACTTTGAAAAGAGAAGCAGCAAGCAGTGATTTAATGCTAATTTGATGCATCATTCAGAGTCAAGACACCATCTATGACTTGTTTGACAAGACACGTTCAAAGTACAAAATGATCAAACTGAAATTCTGTCATTTATTTTATGAGCAAATCAGATATCTAAATGTTGCAGGATTTCCTTTACAAAGGGGCTGTATTATCAGAACAGGTTAATTAGATGAAAGGTAGAAGTAATACAGTGAGCTACATCCACAGTGGTGAAAGTGGCCACTCCTGTTTAACATCTGGAGCGATGGGCTGAGGCCAACTGGAGGAGTTTCCATAAGGCCAAATGCCGGGGGCTGCCCTTGGGCCACAACAACCCCCAGCAGCGCTACAGGCTTGGGGAGGAGTGGCTGGAGAGCTGCCAGTCAGAGAGGGACCTGGGGGTGTTGATTGACAGCCGGCTGAACAGGAGCCAGCAGTGTGCCCAGGTGGCCAAGAAGGCCAATGGCATCCTGGCTTGTGTCAGCAATAGCGTGGCCAGCAGGGACAGGGAAGGGATCTGACCCCTGTACTCGGCACTGGTGAGGCCGCCCCTCGATTCCTGTGTTCAGTTTTGGGCCCCTCACTACAAAAGGACATTGAATGACTCGAGCGTGTCCAGAGAAGGGCAACGAAGCTGGTGCAGGGTCTGGAGCACAGGTCATACGGGGAGCAGCTGAGGGAACTGGGGGTGTTTAGTCTGGAGAAGAGGAGGCTGAGGGGAGACCTCATCGCCCTCTACAGCTCCCTGAAAGGAGGTTGCAGAGAGCTGGGGATGAGCCTCTTTATACAAGTAACAAGTGATAGGACAAGAGGTAATGGCCTCAAGTTGTGACAGAGAAGGTTTAGACTGGATATTAGGATATTAGCTTCTTCTCCAGAAGAGGTAATGTGGGCATGAACCTGACTTTGACACATGCTTTGGGGCTATGAATCAGCCATTTTTGTTAGCAGTTTTCTGCTTAAGCTAGGCTTGCAAGCAGAAAACACCTCCAGGTCTTTTACATCGTCCTAATTCATACATGTTTTTTAACAAAGCAAGATCCAATATCTGACTGAATCAGGAAGCTTTACAGTTGCTGATCTTCATGAAATGGCAGTCATCCTTCATGAAGGTTCACTCTGAAACACACACACTGCAGCTGGTAATTCTGTTTTTCTTTCATGATTTTGCCCAATGTTGTATAGCTTTACTGTGAATGCAATACCTTGATATTTTTTCACAGAACCCTTGTTTCCACAGCAACTTTGAGGAGGTTATGTTGATCAGCATATTTTTTTTCATGGCGAAACCCAACCAAAAGAGGATAACACCAAGGAGCTCATACAACTGTGTATGGGTGACAAATCAAGCATATGGAGTGTGAAAAGGAAGAGAAAAATCATTGAAGAGCTAACAAATAACTCTTCGTATTAAGTCTAGTCTTTTTTTTGAACTAAAATGTAAATATGTGGTGTTATTTTTCTATATGTAATCTGTATCATTCCAAATTTCTGGAATTTATTTAAACAATTTCATTCAGATCTTTATACTTCACTGATGTTGCTGCTCTAAAATTGCATTTATAGCTACATTGCTATTTGTCAGTGTGCCACAGTAACAAAACTAAACACATACAGCTTTAGATATATGACACAAATAAGGTCTTCATATACACAGTCTTCCTTATTCATATGGTTCTGCACATATATGTCTTCAGTCTTCAGAACTAAGTATTTGTTCTCACTGAAATCTACTACATGGGCTAGGTTAAAGGAGAGTCTTTTAGAATTATAAACTAAGGGCTTTAAAAAACTTTTAAAAATAAATTAATATGAAATGTATAAATACAAAACTTTAAAAATCTGAATTATAGTTTAGTTTTACACGGAAACTTGGAAAAAAAAACAGGCAACTCAGCTGTTAAACTAAAGCTAAGGCAGCTAGGGGTTTGCAAAGGTTGTGGGTTAAAACACTGCAGTTAATCATACAGTATTTTAAAATAATACATTTAAATACTACTGCAAGCTAAAAATGTTTTTCCATGATCCTAATCTTATACCTCTAAGAAATTAAAAGAAGATAAGAGATTTCATTGTCAAACCATGGTAAAGACAGTGTCAGTATGCAAGATCAATATGCAAAGACTTTTATAAGTGTATTATGTTGTTGTACATGCCTTCAGGGGACAAGTTTACTCAGGATGATTCACTCAAAAAATAAATTAAGATGCTTTTCAGTTTCACCATGGATTGATGAGAGAAAATCAAAAGGTTTGGGTTTTGGGTTTTTTTTTTTTTTTTTCCTCAGCCCATTGACTGAGTAATATTTAATGCAAATGGAAAGAAAAAAGAGTTTTCTCTACTGTATCTTCCGGTCAGTTCAATTCTGTAGAACACACTGCAGATAGGATGATTGGTATGACTCACCAGACTGAAAATCTTTTCTCTTACCAGTCTTCAAGATCTATAACATCATGAAACCTCTTCTGTACAAATATTTTCCATATGCATTTTGCTTCTTATGACACTTTAGAAAAGCTGCCTTTCTGACTCTTTCAGAAAAGAGCCAACAGTTTGCATATTCAATTGGGATCAGTCTTTAATTCAGTCTAAGTAATACATTTAAATAATAGGAAGATCTGTCCTTTTTCAATTCTTTTTCAACTTTTCTACATCTGACAAAATGAGCCATCTATTAAAGTGGTATTCTACTGGGTTCACCTCTCCTAATGTTGCATCTCTTATAAATATTCAGAAACTTGTTTTGATATTGGAAATTATTTTTTGTTTTTGTGTTATCTCACTGTCTTTGAAAATAAAAAAAAACCAGCACATAGTACTTGGAAAGAAGTTTTCACATATTATCTACATAAAGTATTGTATTTACTACACAGCAGAAGAAATAATCCCCACAAGTGTGCAGACAGAAGATTAGTCATTCTGCTGCAGTCAAAGTCTTGAACTATAAACCTATATCTGTGAGGACTTACATCTTTGCAGAGCAAAGTGCCAAGATTCATATCAAAGCATTTATTTATGTCAAGAAGAGAAATTCAAGAAAGTACAGGCTAATACTTGTCCAAATTTAATTAAAAAAAAAAAAAAAAAAAAAAAAAAAAAAAAAAAAAAAAAAAAAAAGAAAGTTTAGGATAGGTTCAAAGTGTACAAAATGAGTATTCAAATGTTTGGGGTTTTTTTTAATAAACCCTGGTATGTTTCAATATGATTTCCTTCAGGCACTTAAATGCATTACAATAAAATTTATTTACTGCATATATACTGCAAATTCTTTTACTGGCAGGAAGAGTTAGATAAACAAACAGGAATGAAGGAATGTAGGAAATAAAAAGTCCCTGAATATACTTAAACGTCAGTTTAAAAAATCCAAAACATGCTGTCAACAAGGAAGCTAATGGAGGACTATTCATCCTACTTAATTTAAAATATATTTAAAAAGAAACATATATTGCCCAACTTGAATATATACAATTTAGAAGGCTCTGAATTCAGGTCACTATGATTTGGAAGCTTACGCAATCTGGGACATGCTCAATTACAGTTTTCCACTATGAACAGTCTCAGCATACACTCAAACAGACACAACTTCTACTAGTTACAAGATGATCAACAACATCTCCAGAAGTACAACTGCAAGAATACTTTTGGGAATTCCCTACGGTTTAGGAAGTTTCCAAAGCATTCTTGACAAAACCTTACTGTTTGGGAATCCTGCTAGATCACCAGTTACTGTCTAACTATAAAATTTTGTCTCCTTGACTACAGAGAAAAGATATGTTTGATTGTCATTTTGACAACCAGTTTTGTACAGCTCTCAAGGTTAGGCAACATTTTTCTTTTAATGTGTTTCTCCCTGTGAATTAAATATGCTAATCTTGATATAAAGTTTAGCAGAAGACTAGAGACTTGCAGCTGAGTTACACAAAAATAAGAAAATTTATTTTCTGAGACGCTTCTCTTTTTCAGAAATTAAGTGATTGTTCAGGTATTTATTTATATTGGCATTTAAAAAATAGAGCATTAAAAATGTCAGCATTTAATGTGTGTAAATTTGCACTACAAATGCAAAGAACTGGCAGCTGGGAGAAACCTACATATGCTCTTCCTTCAGTTCATAAGTGTTTACACGCAAACCTGGATATTCTCAGAAGAACAGAAAGTTCTATCAGTGGCAAATTTTTGACATTTCCTAGACACAGTGGTGCACAGCTGGCTCGTCATCTAAGAGTAGAGAAAGAACCAGTGAAGGCCAATGATCTATTTAATTATTTATTCAGTAGATGATAAAAAAGAAAAGAGACACCACCATAAGGCAAATACATTTGTGGCAATAAATAGCACTGTATTGACATGTTTCTTTTTTGGTTCTGAAGGATGTACTCACTGTTTTGACAATACAGGATAAATTGTATAAGTGAAAACGCTGAAAGGAAATTAAGACACATGGGAAAAATGAAAAAAAAAAAAAATTCTTCCCAAAGAAATAATTTTAAGCAGATGCCAGTTACTGTGCTCTAATCCAATGGAAACATAAACATATCCTCTTGAGAATTGTGTGAAACTGTATGTAGATATAAAAACTGAGAGAATATTTTGTCTTCTCTCAATACTACCTAAATTTATAAATAAAACAGTATTTCCTTATATAAAATACTTCCTTATGCTAGATCAGTGCACAGCAGTCTGTACTCAGTACTTGATTGAAAATTAAATGTTCTTATCTACAAATTTGTCCTATCCTAATTCAAGCCAGTGGATCTCTGGTGTAATAGATTGGGACTTTGAGTGTTGATGATAGAGCTGCATAGCCACACTTTCTGCAAAATGCTGGAGGAACTTAGTTTTTTGATAGAATGTTTAGAAAATTCATAACTAATTGTACAAATGACTTCTGACTATTTAGAGGACTTCTCATCCAAAAGTCTCTGAAATATCAAGTTTACTGTGACAATGCTTTAAAATTAAAAACCATACACACATTCTGAAAGTATTTTCACTTTCAGAAACTGGTTAGTTTCTAAAACCTCCTTCTCCTCTGCCTGTCAAAACAATCCATGTTCGTGAAAGGTGTTCCTGTTTACTTATTAGTTGTTAAAAATAAATAATGAAATGCAATATATGATACAAGAGTTTTTTAAAAAGATTGTGAGATTTAAGGGCAGAAAAATAAAAATAAAAAGGACTCCCAAGCATGTCTTTGTCAAACAAAAGAAAAAAATAATTCCCCATTAGGTGAGGAAAAAAGTACTTTGGACACTATAACTGTTATTTTACACCTTTTGCTACATATGTGGTCGAGTGGCACTGGTATTGGGGAATAAACTATTTTTATTATTCCAGAAGCAGTCTCTGGGAACCTGCATATTTAATACTGCCCTCAAAATATGATATTTTCTCTTTATGATGCAGGCATCTACACAGTCTTTAAAAAGTTAAGCAAGAAAAAAATAAAAGTCTTTTTATGCGGCATAAATATAGAAAGCACATTTTTACATCTATCAGGCTTGTGCTTTGATTCTTCAGGCAAATGAGAATGTGCTACATGCTTAGGAACTGAATCCTCTATTTCACATTTGTGCAATTTTGTACTGTAAATAGAAGTCGCCAGCAAAGGGTGTCATTAGTTTCATATGGGGGCATTAGAACAACAACAACAACAAAAATTGCAAAGTACTGTCTTCTTTTCCTGACCCAGTTCTAAGTACATGTAGAAGAAGGACAAATTAAAAATTCCCTTCTCAGAACTACATCTGAACGATGTTTTTCTCCATGGTCTGTGATTAGGGTGCAGAATACATATGTATGATTATCATATCAATCCTCATCTACACTTTAATAGATTCTTCAGATTATTTTATTTTTTATTGTGACCCATTAAATATATCTTTCTGAGAATAATGAGTTGTATGTAGATTCATTCTCAGAACATCAAAATTGCCATACCAGTGATTAGTGCATCTAAGAGCTCAGTTTTTATCAAGAGACATACTTTAAAACCTCCCTAACCCCAAGAGAAAGGTAAATTTTCAAGTAGCAGGTATGTGCAGCTTTTCCTTTTTTGTTTTGTCTACCAAGGCTGGGTCATTCTAGACCAGGTATTAAAACCAGTTCTGAAAAGAACCTCAGAAGAGTCATTTAGTGCGTGACTCCATGCTGAGGGGTGTCGAAGGCCCCATATGCAGACCAGAGCCGCTTCATAAGGAGTCTGCTGCCTCCCTGGGACCCGCATCAAGGACCTCATGGAAAAACTTCCTGCTCTGGTGAGACCCAAGGACCACTACCCTCTCCTGGTTTTTCAGGTAGGTAGTAAAAACATTACCAGGAGAAGTCCTAAAGCAAAGAAGAGAGATTTCAGGTTCTTGGAGAAACTGATTAAGGGGTCAGGGGCACAAATTGTGTTCTCCTCCATCCTGTCAGTTCAGGGGAACGATGAAGAGTAATATCAGACAACTCAGCAGATGAACTTGTGGCTCCAAGACTGGTGTTACCATCAGGGCTAAAGATTTTTCAGTCATAGGTTGGTATACAGGCCATCAAACATTTTTGGCGTTAGACGGAATGCACCGGTCCCAGAGGGGGAAGAGGACCGTGGGGCAGGAGTTAGCTGCGCTCATTGAGAGAGTTTTAAAGTAGATTTAAAGGGGGAAAGGGGGCAAAACATCGGCCCATCTGAAGTGCAGGTATAGGAATGCACACACATGGATAACAAAGAGGAGGAGCTTGAAGCTGTGATAAAACAGGAAAATGATGATGTAGTGGCTATTAGAGAAACATGGTGGAATGTCTCCCATGACTGGAGTGTGCCAGTTGATGGCTGCAACCTCTTTAGGAGGGATAAACAAGGAAGGAGAGGTGGTGGGGTGGCGCTGTATGTTAGGGACTGTTATGATTGATTTGAGCACAAGTGTAGTGAACACAGGGTGGAGTCTCTTTGTGTTAGAACCACGGGGAAGGCCAACAGAGCAGATGTTGTAGTAGGAGTCTACTATAGGCCACCCAAACAGGACAGAAAGGTAGATGAAATATTCTATGGTCAGAAAAATCTCATGATCGCTTGCCCTTGTTCTTGTGGGAGACTTTAACTTCCCAGACATCTGCTGGAAATACAACACAGCAGAGTGGGACCAGTCCTGGAGATTCCTGGAATGTGTGGGAGAGAACTTCCTGATGCAGCTGGTGAGAGAACCGACCAGAGAAGGTGCCCTGATGGATCTCCTCTTTGTGAACAGTGAAGGACTGGTGGATGATATGGTGGCTGGAGGACAACTAGGGCACAGCGATCACAAAATAATAGTGTTCTCTATTCTTAGAGAGGCCAGAAGAGGGCTAAGCAGAACTGACATCCTAGACTTCAAAAGGGCTGACTTTGTCTTGTTTGGGAACCTGCTTGGAAAATGATCCTCAAGGGCATAGGGGTCCAGGAAGGCTGGGCGCTCTTTGAGAAGGAAGTGTTAATGGCTCAAGAGCAGGCTGTCCCCAAGTGCCGCTGTAAGAGAAGCTGGTGACAGAGAAGACCACCCTGGCTGAACAGGGAGCTTTGGCTGGAACTCAGGGAGAAAAGGAGAGTTGACAACCTTTGGAAGAAGGGGTTAGCCACTCACAGTGATTACAAAGAGGCTGTGAGGCTATGCAGGGCAGAAATCAGGAGGGCTAAAGCCCGGCTGAAAATTAATCTGGTTTCAGCAATCAAGGACAATACGGAATGTTTCTATCAGTATGTCAACAGTAAAAGAAAGACCAGGGAGAGCCTCCATCCCCTGCTAGATGTAGGAGGAAACATGGTAACAAGTGACAAGAAAAACGTTGAGGTCCTTAGTGCCTTCTTTGCCTCAGTCTTTAATAACAAGACTGATTGTACTGAGGGAATCCAGCCTCCTCAGCCAGAAGATAGAGATTGGGAGAATGGCCCCCCACAATCCAGAAGACAGTCAGTGACCTGCTGCATCACACAGACACACACAAGTCTATGGGACCGGATGGGATACACCTGGGGGTGCTGAAGGAGCTGTCTGGGGTGCTCGCCAAGCTGCTTTCCATCATTTACCAGCAGTCCTGGCTGACTGGGAAGGTTCCAATAGACTGGAAATTGGCCAATATGACGCCCATATATAAGAAGGGTTGGAAGGATGATCCAGGAAATTACAGGCCTGACAGCTTGACGTTGGTGCCTGGGAAGGTGATGGAGCAGCTCATCCTGAGCACCATCACACAACATGTGCAGGACAACCAGATGCTCAGGCCCAGTCAGCATGGGTTTATGAAAGGCAGGTCTTGCTAGACAAACCTGATCTCCTTCTACGACAGGGCGACCTGCTTATTGCATGAGGGAAAGGCTGTGGATGTTGTTTACCTTGACTTTAGCAAGGCCTTTGACACCGTTTCCCACAGTATTTTCCTGGAGAAACTGGCTGTTTGAGGCTTGGATGGGCACACACTTTGCTGGGTAAAAAACTGTCTGGATGGCCGGGCCCAGAGAGTTGTGGTGAACGGAGTTAATTCTAGTTGGCGGCTGTTCATGAGTGGTGTTCCCCAGGGCTGTTTTGGGGCCACTCCTGTTTAACATCTTTATTGATGATCTAGACGAGGGGATCGAGTGCACCCTCAGTCAGTTTGCAGATGACACCCAGTTGGGTGGGAGTGTTGATGTGCTCGAGGGCAGGGAGGCTCTGCAGAGAGACCTGGACAGGCTGGAGCCATGGGCTGAGCCCAACTGGAGGAGTTTCCATAAGGCCAAATGCCGGGGGCTGCCCTTGGGCCACAACAACTCCCAGCAGCGCTACAGGCTTGGGGAGGAGTGGCTGGAGAGCTGCCACTCAGAGAGGGACCTGCGGGTGCTGATTGACAGCCGGCTGAACAGGAGCCAGCAGTGTGCCCAGGTGTCCAAGAAGGCCAATGGCATCCTGGCTTGTGTCAGCAATAGCGTGGCCAGCAGGGACAGGGAAGGGATCTGACCCCTGTCCTCGGCACTGGTGAGGCCGCCCCTCGATTCCTGTGTTCAGTTTTGGGCCCCTCACTACAAAAAGGACATTGAATGACTCGAGCGTGTCCAGAGAAGGGCAACGAAGCTGGTGCAGGGTCTGGAGCACAGGTCGTAGGAGGAGTGGCTGAGGGAACTGGGGATGTTTAGTCTGGAGAAGAGGAGGCTGAGGGGAGACCTCATCACCCTCTACAGCTACCTGAAAGGAGGTTGCAGAGAGCTGGGGATGAGCCTCTTGAACAAAGTAATAAGCCATAGGACAAGAGGGAATGGCCTCAAGTTGCACCAGGGAAGGGTGAGACTGGATATTAGGAAGCATTTCTTTATAGAACGGGTTGTTAGGCGTTGGAATGGGCTGCCCAGGGAGGTGGGAGTTGGGTCGACATCGCGCTGAGGGATCTGGTGCAATTGGGAACTGTCAGTGTTAGGTCAATGGTTGGACTGGATGATCTTCAAGATCCTTTCCAAACTAGTTGATTCTGTGATTCTGTGATTCTCTTTTTATTATATTGAAGGATATAAGTTATTGAATCAGAAAAATTATAATTTTTTTAACTGCATGAGGCATAGTAATATTTACAAATGAAGGAAATAAACATAGCCTTTTATGAATGGCAGGGAAGCAACCAGCAGCAATTAAAACAGAAAAGCCATAATATTGTCAAAAATATCACTATGAGTACTTATGTCCCTAAAACGGTACTGCAGAATCAGTGTCTGTATTTAAAAGAAACCATTCCCTACTTATTAGTTGGGCCTGCAAAAAGCTAATACTTCTATACCTTTTATTTATGTTTTCAGCATTTTTCCAGCAACAGGACAATCAAGGTTCAATTGCAAGCCTTTAATGCTGATCTCTACTCTTCAGAAATCTATGAAGTTGCAAGTGTTTGGGTTTGCTGTTATTAAATGTTTTTCTTAAAACACACATCACTTGTGTGCTGGAGAGGTCAAGGAGGAACCACAAGAAATATGTAGGCAGGCTCAAATGCATTTCTACAAGGATTGCTCACTAGCTCCGATGTGTATATTCTCCACTGACACAAATTCAGTGGCTTTCAACTTGATTTATTGTTCTGATTTGTGGCCAGGAAATTCTCATTTAGTTTTCAGCCCGAGCTCCACACATACTGTTGCCTGGTCTACAAACTGAGTATGCATTGTGTTTTGAGCTTTAAAAAATTAGTTAATAACAATACTTTTCTGTGTATTTTACTCCCCATTGTAAAAGAGCAGTCTTTATTTATGGAATAGCATTATCTGCCAAACTGATACTTACAAGCAGAGAAGGAACCTTAAGTTTTGAGGTATTTTGGCAGAGGTTGAGCTAAAGGTGTTCAAACTTTATGGCACCTCTGAACTATATATACAGTAAATTTCAGTTCTGAGTGCCTCCTATGGATTTCAGGGATTTAAGAGACTGAGAGCTAAATGTTTTGCCTGTATTTATAATTTTTCATGAGAGTTTTCCTACATGCATCTTGCTTCTTTGAGGCTGCTGAAGACAATATATTGCCACAGTGATTTAACTCTCCCCATCGCTAGGAAGAAGTTTTCCTCTGAACAATGGGAATTTTGCTGTCATTAGTATCCAAACCAGTTTGTGTACTACAAGCACTATTTCCTTTGAATGCAGTTTTTTATTATAATCTTCAGCTGATGATCATACCATAGATGTAATCTGAATTCTTCATGTTTTTCCTCTTTGATCACAGATACACGTGTGTGTTGATGGGTGTGTGGGTGTATACATATGTACATGTATGAGCATATGTGTTTGTATGTATGCGTGTACACATGTGTATGTTCTCTAAATACACACGTATATTCTCTAATTAAACTAGGAGTTAATAAGTAAGCTTTTGGAAATTCTAACATTATAGGTTTTTAAGGAAGCCTGAAATGTGTAAGTTTTCTAGTGGAAGGAGGCAGAAAACTGAAGCAAAACTGGTCCATTAAACACTTCCAGAGGATAATAATTTCACCATAACATCTATTTCTAATCTCCACCATTATAAGTTTGTAGGTCTAATTAGGGCAATAATAAGCACACTGATAAATACTTGTTTACTATGTTACTTACATGCTACTAAAAGAATAAAATACAATTCCATGAAGGATTCAAGCACATTAACCAATTATTTTCCTGTAATGATACTGTCAAAACTCACTTGAAGTTACAGCATTTTGACTATCAAAAAGATTGAGTAATAGTATTGAAGACTCAGAAATACCCGAGAGACAAACAGAATGAAAAGAAATACGTTTATATTCAAAAGGAATTGACTGCTCATTACTGAAAATCTCTCTCCTCAAAAGAAAACTGTACTGTTAGTATTTGTTCTAGTCTTAAAATCAAAATTTAAATGATATATGCTCTTTTACCAGCTGTAACTGTCAGTGGGCTTCATCAGACTAAGTGAAACCCAAGTTTCATACTTGAAATAGGGCTTACCTTTTAAAAGATTGATTAAAGCTTTTTTGGTTGTTACTTCAGTAAGATTCAATAACTTTAATAAAGGAGTTTAACTAAAATGCAAAAAAAGAGGTGTTTGCTAATTAAAAAAAGAGGGCCTTCATTTTCAACTTTTTTTACAGAAGAAACAATTTCCCAAGGTACCGGAAATATCTTTTACTACTGTGATTTTGTGTTTTTTTTATTTTTCGAGCAGTAGAAAACAATTAGTGCAGACTTGGTTTGGTTTATAGTTCTTGACTGGCAGTTCAAGGAAATTACTCACAACACTTTTGTTAGGGCTTTTTAAAATTTTTTTCACTTAAAGGGTTTGTTTTCACTTTTTCTCTCCTTCCTAGTTCTTTGAACTTCCATTGTGAGACTAGTGAAAGAAATATGGTTTTCCTCAAGAATAAAACATGTTATGCAAAAATGTTAAAGGCCAAACTATACATTATGCCCTTTTCATTAGCAGTATGTTAACCAGAAAACTGCAGGACAGCTTCACAACCGTTCTTTATTCCATTTAAATGAATTTAAAAAAAAAAAAAAAGTTGCTCAGGATTTACCGTTAGTATTTTATCTGTAGTGTCTAAAGAATATCAGTGACATCAAAGATCATGCTCTAATGTGGGAACACTGGATTTTTTTATGCTTCCCAGGTTAGATCAAATCTGTCATACAGTTTTTGCTGACCCACATACCTACTTTTACTGAAGTAAATGTTTGACAACAACCACCACAATCATAATCATAACCATAATCATCATGTAGGTGTTGGACAGATTGTTATCCAGCCTTTTCAGTGGGCTCCCTTTGGCACTTGTGAACTTTTTTTTGCCATAGAAAAGAGGAAATATAGATGTCCTGTTGCATTAATACTGTGATCATTTTTAGTTATCTCATTCATATGAGGATTCATTAAAAAAAAAAAAATAGAATTTATTCACTTCTAGTGATCAACAATTCATCAATAACTTCTCCAGGTATCTGCAGATAAGGTTCCTATCACAGGTCCTATATGAGAAGTTCATATTGATATACTGAGAAGTAGAAATATGGTGATTTGGTTTATTTTCCTTAATGAGGAGATTTAACTCTTTGCAAAATATGTCAAGCACGTTAACTCTCTCTGAAAGTGTTAAAGAATGAGACTATTCCCTGAGGTTTGTACTGAAATGCTCTTCTAAAACTATGCCTGAAGAGTACTCTTCTGAAAATTGCCAATAAAGAAAGTAGAAAAATCAAAACGAGATTTTCATCACAGGTAAATTGCAGTGACAATTAAAAATATTACTAATTACAGCTATTTTTTGGCCATTTGGATTCCAGTTTGAGAAATTCTTTCAGTTATTGCTTAGATTTTTGAGACACCAATTATCATCAAACGTTCAACTTCCTGCTGCTCCCACATTCAGAACAATGTTACAACCCTGTGTGTTTCACATCTCATATGTATTATATAATGGAGACTTCAATCCAAATCATAATTTCCTTCCCAATCTTTAATTAAAAAGTTTGCTCGAATCACCACAATGGAGATGTAATAAGGCTGTGCAGCAAAGTATTAGGAATAAGAAACATTCATCAACACTAATCACTTGGTGTAAATTTTTGTCAACTGTGAGCATGGTATGAAATATAGTAGTTGGTAGGAACAAAACATGAAGATGTGACTGCAGGGATTTGAGGCTTGTCTGCCAATCAAGTCTCTTTGAAGCTGCTGTGAAGCATCACTGGTTACAACTACAATGAGAATGGCACTGCATAGCTACACTTCCAAAGCAGTGTTGAACAACAAGATATGTACCACTCTGCTTTGTCCTGCAGCTCCGTGCAGCTTGCTTTCTAAATAAAATGCTATGATAACAGTAAAGTATTTCATTATTTTGAGTGCTGGCAATGCTTCAAGTTTTGCTGCAAACTTGACCCTCCTGAAAGAGATTTTTAAAGTAATTATATATACCCTAATGTTTAAAAAGACACAAAACCTGAAGCTATGTCAACGGTCTTTCTGCTTACAGAATCGGTAGGAAATCAAAACGAAACTCATCTATACAGTTTCACGTCCACATTTTGTAAGCATTTTGTATTTCTAAGGCAATGAAAACTATGATTTAGACTAATTATTCTTGACATTTGGAAATTATTAAAATACTGAACTTCAAATGAAATTTTGCTTATGCATAGACCATATGGTAGTTTTAATAAAGATGAATATGTAATTAATTGTACAACACAATAACTTAATAATTACTTTGTAATTAAAAGGTCTACTTGTCTGGTTACTTGCACTTAAACTTAACACCTAATTAGATGTAATATAATTGATTATATAAAATATCAGAAACTGAAAAAAATCAGATTAATGTTGAAAAGTTGATGAAATAAAATTAAAATACTTATTTGGAACTACAACACTTTTTGAAAAAGAATAGTTGCAGTGGTTACTCTGATTTACATAGACTATATATGCTGAAGCACGTATTTAATGTTTTTTGTATAATGAGGTAATTCCTTCATCAATGCATGAACTCTTTTTCTTTGGCTCAGATGATATAAGCCTATTCCCTCACTGATTCCTTTCTCTTTTGCCATACCCTAGCTCTCAAAATACTCCAACTATCCATCTAAGATGATAGCCTGACTATTACAAGTAGATTTTGCCCATTACAAGAATAGGGATCAAAGGCAGCTGTTGCACACAGGCCCCCTTGAGACACAGATTTCAAAGACGGACAAAGACCTAGTCTCTACATCACTTTGTTATGTGGACATTTATGCACTGCAACAGCAAATGCTGCTCTTCTATGTGCCACTTTTGGACAGTGAACACATGTCCATTAAGGAAGGGGTCTGTGCACTGACAGATGGTTTTCTTTCCCTAATGGTGGATAATTCTATAACCTACAGTGATGACAGTTGTAGATGTTTCTGTGCTAGCAATCTAGCTAGTGCCTCTACAGATCTTTTCCAAGACATAGATCTACTCCTATTGCTCCCTCAAATCTAATTTTTCTCCCTCGCTACCATGTATGGGTTTTGTGGTTTGTTTTTTTTTTTTCAGATGGTGCATAGCCACTTTTCTGAAAACAAGTAAGGTCTACCTCCTGAGCTCTGTGGTACCACTGTCTTCCTGAATATCTACTTATTTGGACCTAACTTGACATCCTGATTTTCTCCTTTTGGGAGATTTGCCAGTCTCAGAAAGTCCTTCAATTAATTTTACCAGAGAAATTAATATTTATAATACAAATACAGATTGCTCTGTCCACAGTATAATAGTACCTGACTTCTTTAATTTGTGTTGGTTGATATTACCAATTTTGAGAGTATGAGAAGCACCCAATGCACACCAAAATATGATGTGGTTTGGATTGTACGCATCAACTGTATCAGGGCTTGTTAGTAAACTTTTGCATAAAGAATTGTTGTGAAGAGGTTAATTTAGAATTATGCACAGTACGGAACACTTGAAGTAATAATAAATTGCTATTCAAGTGTCAGTGTAGTCCCTGGCTACAGGAGGACTATCCACACTGGGAACATGAAAACTTTGGATCAAGAATGGACAAGCTTGGAAAACATCAGGAGGAGATAACCTGGGGATATTTTGTTCCTTTACAATTCACTTTTTGCACAAACAAGGAAGCAGCGATACAGTAGGAGATTTGCTTCAAGTGACAAGACGACAAGAGAGGTTTTCCTGTTGTGTTAGCATAGGCAGATGGCTGTACTTGATGTGTTTCATTGGGAACATATTCAGTGCATTGCAGAGGCATGCAAAGAGACAAAAAAGTGACAGAAGAGCAGCTGGGCTTTAGGACTGGCATCACTGATGAAACTGGTGTGGCATGGCTTGAGATTTATGTGAAAGCCAAACTGGCAGGGGAATGTGAAGAACAGAGGCATATAAAAACCCCCCAAATAATCCTGTGCTTTAACAACGTAGACTTAAGTGGCATGTTTTGGAAGATCTTTAATTACTTTTCTTTTTTTCAGCAAAGAAATATTTCAAAACAAAAAAAAAAAGACAGAAATCAGTTATTCAAGAATATTTGTGCAATTCTTGACATACCAAGTATTTCTTATTAGAAATTGCTCCCTGTAGCATCTTGTAAATACAATCTGACATCTAGATTATGTATTTTTATACCCACTGATGTAACATATATTCTTCTATGAATTTATTTCCTTTCAACATGGATTGCTGAATTTATTCACATAGTGGATTAAATTGGGAAGAAACCCCCAAAATCAAAGTAGTTTTTTTTAATGATTATCGCTGAACGTTCATGATGACAGGTCAGTTAAGATTGCATATCTTCCAAAGAAACCTGATTTTAGCATGAGTGTGTTTACTGCAATATTATCTTTAAGTTACATGTTTATGAAAGGAATTCAGTTGATATATCCTCAAAAAATCAACGTGCTTATACTATCTGCAAAGGCTCCTTAGAAGAGAACAGTTTAAGCAGAAGTAACTACTATGAAAACCAGACAAATAGAACAAAGGAGTCAATTTACTATGGCAAATTAAAATGAGATGCAAGATAGTTCTTGAATATTTGAAAGCATCTCCTCCACACAAGAAGTATTTAGATGTCTTTTACTTGTCTTCCAAAGGTATTCCGAATAATTTGATTTATATTTATGTTTCAAAGCTACATAAATGGATAAAAAACTACATAAAAGATTTATTTAAAATTTTTAGTAGTATCTCTGAAAAAGCAAGTTATCTTTCTGTACTGTTTCAAAATTCTCATTAAAAGACCTTTCACAACATGACTTACATTGTATTTTACAACCCCAAAATAACATTAGAGCCAAATAAGTACCTAGTTAAATTTGCGTGTGTATATTTTCAATTTGCGTCCGCTATAGCAGTCAATCATGGCAACATTAGAGGACAGAGCAAATTACAGACAACAGGAGAATTGCAAGCCAGTACATTTTTACTCACTTAGCCATGTTTAATCTCACTGGTAGGCAACATTAAGAAGAATTCCACATTATGCCTGTAAGCACAGACTGAAATCTTCACATGATGACACTGTCACTTCAGCTAATATCAGTGCTGGAAAAAGTATCTCTCCCTTGTCCCAGCTAGAATATGAAATTTGACAAATACATCTGGAAGGAAGATCATATTTTTAAGCGTGGACACAACAGACAAAGTTAGGGAGTCCCTCTAAAAGGTGTGTTTTTACTGAAACAGAAATAACAGGCTTGGCATGGGAAAAAACAGTGAGGTCTGTGTCCAGTGCTGCAGAAGATCAGCAAAACTGTGACACAGAAGCAACATGCTCCCAGTGGTAGTGCACTGTGCCATTTGGAGGGCAGACATGGTCACAGTAGCACAGCCAGTATTTTGGACTATTCACACTCCTGCAATAGTTTGGCTGTAATTAAAAAAGATTGCAATTTGGTAGAGATTACCAGTGACTAAGATGGTAAAACTCACAGCACTATAGATATATGTCTGTGCCACAATATATGAACACACACCTGACAGATGAGTTGCTCCAAAAGTGCTAGAGAACTAACAGTAATGAACATTTTGTTAAACAGAAAGTCAACCAAATGATACACTACATTTTTTTTTTTAAGCCACACAGGACCTGAATTTTAGTAGCATTAACACTAAATGTATGTCATACATTCAAAGCTCTGCTCTAACTGATTTGACTTGCAGTTGTGACTGCAACTGTAATGCTGACATTTCCTAATGTTTCAGCATGCGACTTTCCAGCCTTTCCAGACCTTGTTTATGGGGGTTTATTTCTCTTTTAAGAGTCACTTTTTTTCTGTATATAAACAAAGGAAAGTAAATCTCACAAATGCTTTGTGAAACGCTGCACTAAGTTAGAGGCACTGGATATTCAAGCTAAAATAATTATAATTCACTTTTGCAGGCTACATATACGTTAACAGGTAATTTAGAGCAACAGAAGAGGATGACCAGATCAAAACAGCTGTCAGTGAGGTCCCTGCAATGGTATATGTGGTACAGAGTCTTACCTCAGATGAGATTTAATCTTATCATCTGCACTGACTGTTCCCACCAGGCATATGGGAATGGATTGATCCAAAGGGCCACTCATCGATAAGGACCCTTAACTCTCCAAAGAGGTCAGAGTGTATTTGGCTAGCACCTGGAGTGGTGTGGTTTTGGTTGTTTGTTTTATTTGTTGGGTTGTTTGCTTTTTTTTTTTTTTTTTTTTTTTTTTTTTTTTTTGGGGGGGTGTGGTGTGGTGTGGTGTGGGTGTGGTGTGTTGAAGGCTTTATTGGTTTCCTCTGAAAATGCAAACAGCTCTGTGACCCAGCTCTCTGATTTGCAGTAAGTGGGGATGACTTGGGGGCTCTGCCCAAAAGCAAACCATGAATCCAGACACAACCTAACAGAACCATTTTTTCAAGAAGGATGCTATTTTATCAGTTTATTTGGCACATATTTTCAGATGAATGCTGAATTTTCTTGTAAATTCTAAAGGAAATATGTTACTTGAGACCTCTCTTCTCTGTCCTTTCCATTTCCATTACCTTTCATTTACTTGAATTTCCCCTTGGTAATTTTTTTATTCCTTTAGTCCTATAAATTGCCAGTTTCTTGACTGCCTCCTTCTACTTCTCCACTTATCCCTATATGTTAATGAGGCTTCTCCTCCACACCGACAGTGTGCCAACCTAACGAATGAATGAGAACATGATGAGCCTTCAGTTCCACAGACTGACTCTAGGATCCCACGAGTGGGTCACAGCCATTTCCTCATTTAGCCCTGCTATAACATAGTCAGAGAGCTCTCTTAGATTTGAATTTTGCAATGCAGTTCCCAAGGAGTTAATAAACTTAAGGAGGCAACATGGATGATAAATAGTATACATACTTTCATACAAAGAGGAAATAGATAAACTGGAGCTCTTCAGCTGGGAAAAGAGATTACTGAAAAAATGTGAAGATCTGTAAAATTATGAATAGCAGAGAGAAGAGTAGGGAACACTTACTAGCAATGTGAATCCACATCACTGTTTTGTTTTGATCTGGAGAACACTTGAAGCAAATATCCACTTTGGTTCACAGTGTAGAGCGGCTTCAGCGCACATGAAATAGATTCCTTTAAAAGGAAAATAAATTGAAAGATGCACTCCAGCTACTCACTTAAAATGATCCAGCCACTAACAGGTGTTCATGGAACCAGACTACAGTTAGCTTGAAGTAAAACCCCCTCAAATGTATATTGTAGGGTATCAGGTCATCAGCACAAACCGTTTCATTGTATAAATTCACTTCCATTGCACTGTATTACCTGCTAAGGTAGACATATCCTATGTTGCAAAAACCAGAAGGCATCAAATCAAGTAGTGGCATTAAAAAGCAGATATTCGGTATTTGACTCTTTGCCACATATTCCATTTGGGTGGTAAAATTATAAATGGGTTCAGGAGTTATTGTACAAATAAGATATCTACAGAATATATATTGACACAGATGCAATTTCCTGCTCAGAAAGTACCCAGAAAAAGAGAAAAATCAAACCAGTAGACAGGTCATTCTATACTTGTCACATTATTGTGCCTTTTGTGTCAAGCACAACACAAAGTCATTTTCTATTTCAAGCTGAGTACTCTGAATTCAGTTTCAATAGATCTTGGAGATTCAGAGTTCCCTAGCTGCTCAGTTTGCCTAATAACTGTATATTGCAGGATGGCTTTCTGGTGGTGCCTAGCAAACGTCCACTAGTATCCTCAAGGCAGAGCAAAACACCATCCACCAAGTACCCAGTTAAGCAAGTAGTTACTTGCTCAGTACTGTTGTGTGCCTCTACGCACAGCTGAATAGCGCCCTGAACACAGGCTGGACATTTTGGAGTTGCTAGGGTTTGATGTGGAAACATAGGATATTCTGTCTTCTGAAAAAGAAGAACATTTTTTCCCCAGGTACTTCTGCCTCATAGTGGTCCTATATGCATTTAAAACTTAGGGGTGCTACTTTAGTATTTTGGTTTGGATCAGGAGTGAGATTTAAGTGATTCTTGGAGTGCCTGTATCTGTGGTGCTTTTGTTCATGTCACATCTCAAGACAGCAGGCACAAGCTGCCTTGCTTTCCAATTAAACTGCAGTAACTGAAAAGAAGCACTCCAGGACTTTGCCTAATGTATTTCAGTATCTAACACAAATACAGTCTACAGAACCATTACAGCTATAACGAAATAAACACCCTGAAATTAATATAATATAGACATCAGGTCCTCAGCAACTGCTATTTCACTCTACATACTGGACTGCACTGTTTGCTAACATAGCCATAACCCATTGATGAGATGTTTTGTTTCAGTTTGCTAACATTAAATGAAAAAAAGGAGAAACTAACAGAAGTCTCAAAATGAAAGAGCAGTGATAGGGAAGTTTATGATAAATGTTCTCTTGGCAATGCTAGAAGTCACAAATTTAAAAGGCATCACTGACTGTCACGGCCAGTAATTAAAAATTAAAGACACCCTACAAGATCTCAAGGGAGCAGTTAAAGTATGTGCGAACAAGCTGGCTGCAATAAACAAGCATTTCTTAAGCTTGAAATAAAGTTTGGAGTAGAACTTCAAAACCAAAATATTTTATTTCATCAGTACAAATTCAAATTAATTCAATTTAATATGTGTTAAAGTTTGACCTTAATTTCATGGTGTTATACCAGGACCAGATATCAAGATATACTATGGACTCAGGATTTTACACTTTTCAGATCAAAATGAGTTCACATTATTACATCTCTCTAAGTGTTCCACAGCCAAAATATGCTCCTAATAAAGGTGTGGCAATATTAATTAACTGAAAGTGAAATTAACAGGCTGAGATTTTTTCAGTATTTTGTCTTTCTTATTCAACTGCACACAGACTTCATGAAAGAAATCTGTTAAAACTTGAGTTTTCCATGACACCATTAGACGTGCTTTTATGGTGCTGCTACAAAGTTTGAGGAAAAGAGATTGTCACTGTTGCTTCATGATTATTCTAAATTTTGCATTGCCTGTATGCATTGGTAGGAATCCTGAGGTTCATTCCTCTTAAACAGACGTACAAAACTTGTGATTTATACTGGAACTTGGAGAGATATTTTAAGATAACTTAGATTTAAGGGTGCAGATTTATAGTGATCAGGTGCTGTTGAACAAACTCTTTGTTGCAGGTAGATTCGAGAAATACAGCCTGGTGCTTGCAGTGTGGCCAGCAACAGGGGAGGGAGTCTAACATGGTTTAAGTGTTGATATGATTTCCGGAAGTTTATCTTTAACGCTCTCTCCAGAATATGAATTTGTACAGATGAAACACAGATGGTTCATAACAGCCCTTTCTTCCATCGTTTTTAGATTCTGTCTCTTTTCTCTGCCTTCATGTTTTGCCTTTTTCTTTGTATTCTTGGATCCCTGGGACTCATACTTTGTGCATGTCTGCTAAACATCTCCTGCAGCTGGAGCAGTACTGACATAGAAGTGGGAGATAGCAACAATGGTATAGAGGAGCAAAGATACCGGCAACTGAAAGGAACAAAGAAACAGGAACAAGTTAACCTGACTGCAATGTAAATTCCTCCTGTTTGGTCAAGTGCTGAATATAGTTCTCTCTCAAATAACAAATGTAATATTGCTTTACAGTTAGAGGATGCAGTATATTTAAAGCTGTATTTTACCTGTGACGCAAGGTACATTAACTACATTTGATCAGCTAATTCAGTTAAGTGTCGAAGACTGTTACTGCCAGCTTTAATTCCCTAACATTTGTTTGCTAAGCACATCTGATCAAACAAAACCTCAGACTTTATCTCCTCTTGACTTACCCATTTAGCCAAAGTAATGCCTAGAACACCAACATGTAAGTACAAATAAATCATATGCACTTAGGAGTCTGGATCTCGAGCTTCACAATTAGGGTGTACACCTACTACAGAAACTATCAGCAATGCTTTCAAGTATCTGATAGTTACATTTAATTTAGTAGCTTTGACTCCTCTGTTTCAGCTCAACTGCTGCTTTTCATGCATCAGAATCATTAGTGGTCACACAGAAATACTTGTCTCTGGGTTAAAATGTCTGCAAGCTGTCAAAGTGTTTTAGTGTAAACCTCTGTGACTGAATGTTTAGTGGTGCTCTCAGCATACAAGAGATAGGCTTGCCAATATTATTTACATATGATGATGAATGGACAACATTACTCACTTTACCCTGAAGTAAGCAGTGCTTTTGGGATGCTATCTAAGAAATCTTTTTGTCTATTGCTGTTTTCTTTTAAAGTGATCTAGCTTTACTTTCATATTTTGGTTTGGTTTGGGTTTTTTTTTCAGATTAATTTTAGGCTTATCATACATGAATGAAAACTATAGGCTTTCTCAAAAAAAAAAAAAAAAAGGTCACTAACCTGAAAAAAGCGATTAAGAGAAAAATACTTTTGGATGGTTTAATCTGCAGCATGAGAAACAAGAATAATGTATGCCAGCAGCAACTGTAGCTCAGGGACTTTTTTCTGCCACTTCAGAATACATATTGGAAACACTCTCATTCACTGTATTATATATATTCTCTGTTTTGCTTCTTTGTCTCTTATTAAAGATATTTACATAGAAATTTGGAAAAAAAATTTGATGATGGCTGAAAAAATAGTAATACATCTTAGAGACCTTTGGAAAAAACTGTTCTGTTTAGAAACAATTTTGCTTTAATACTGTATTCATTACTAAGCATATTAATGTTGAGGTAGAATCTTTATTTCTAAGAATTTGCTTCTCTACCTGAACTCTTAATCAGGTTTGGTAACAGTGCAATTATTTCCACAGCAACCAGTTTTGGTGTCACAAATAGAGGATTATAACTTAAGTATAGAAAAGAGCAGCAAGATTAACTCTTAGAAACAGCTTGGAAGAGGGGTGTTCTTATTTAATTTCTCTAGTGCTAAAGAATACAGGACAAGACTCAAATATATATGAGCATGGAACTGTTTCTGGAGAAAAGGGCATGCAAGCATGTTTCATGAGAAGCAGGATTATTTCCAAGCAGTAATAATTTTATTATTTCGAAACCTGGGGTGGAATTAGAGTTGTAAAGGAGACACCTAATTTACAGGGTATAGTTGTGTGTGTATATATATGTATTTATATTTTTAATAGTGAAGGGAATCCATTGCCTAAATGTCAGTGCCAAGCTCCATCTAAGACATTTTGGCATACCTGGGATATCTGCATGAGCTATCAGATAAGATAGTAGACATAGAGGAGACATGTCACCTTCTGAATTTTCAGCTGAAGGTGAAGCAGGATGTTGCAGGACATTTCATATGTACCTGACCTGCCAGTCTTGCATTGTAAGGATGTTCGGAGTATTGTAGCATATATCAGAAAGACCTGAGCATATGCAGGTGTACTGAACCCCTACAACGAAGTGTCTGAATCACACTTTTGTCCGAATCCTATCTTTGATGACAATTTAAAGACATAAGTTTTATTTCTGGGATGGAATTTCAGTTAAAAAAAAAAAAAAGAAGAGGAAAAAACCCCACAACAAAACCAACACCAATTAATATTAGGGACCATACAGAAGTTTCTGCCTATCTTTAGAAAATTTTGTGATGGTTACCCGAAGACAGATTAGTCCTGTCTGAGCATGAAAAGTATGTCTAAGAAATGGTTCAAATTTGGTTTAAGAACATACAAGAACATCGAAGACCAATCTGATTTCCAAGTACTGGAGAAATCAGAGTGTTGTTACTGCACTTACCAGGTAGGTATCAGTCAGGTAACATTTTTTACAAGAAAGGCAAGAAATCAGGTGAGAACAGAGAAAGAACTGAGGAGGGAATATCTGGCTTAATTACATGTTGTCAAATCAACTGAATCTCAGGAAATTTGCCTTAGAGTACATTAAACACTGACTGTAACAATGTCAGAAGCATTGGTGGTTATTTTTCAGAATCTGGAGAGGATGATGACATTTCATAAGATTTAAAAAGGTCAGACACAACCTTTAGCTGCAGAAAGTGGAAAAAGGAAGAGACAAGGAATTATAAATTACTCAGTTTACATTGAGTTCCTGAAACAATACTGGAAGAAATTAAGAATTTTAGAAACTTGAAAGATGACATGAAGATGAATACAAGAAAACATGTATTTGTCAAGAATAAATCCAAATCAATTTCCTTCTAAGAATAAGACCTAGTGAAAAACAGAGTAGAAAATAACATAGTAACCTAAAAAATACTTCTGACATTGCCTCACAAGATATTTTTCTAAGCAAGCAGTGTTACACAACTATTCTAAGACATGTGTGATACTGGTTTAAGAACTGCACTCAAAGAGCAATTAACTACTATCAATAGTTCATTGTATGACTGGAAGGATATATGATGATCAACACATGTAGATCCAGTAATACATCAATAGTCTTCATACTTCATTGACAATCTCGGTGACAGAATAGAGAACATATCTATTGAATTCACAGACAACAAAATAAAAAAATGCTTTAGAAAACAGAACAAAAAAAATGACAAAGTAGACTGAAAGAAACAGGATGGGATGCATTATGGAAAAAAAACCCAACCCACAATGCTCTTCAGTGAGGCAGAATAATCAGCTGAAAAAATATTAGATGGAAACAATAGGCAGGGTGGTAGGTGTAAGGGAAAAGTCTGAGGCATATATTAAATCCTCAGCTGATAGTAAAATATCAGTGCCAGGTGACTGGAAAAAGGCTATTGTACTGAGATGTATAACGAGAAATATTTTTTGAAAGCCACATGAAATAATTCTTTGGTATTGGCAAAGCCTTCTCTGTCTACTGAGCCTAGTTTTGAGCCTTGCATTTCAAAGAAAAATTGACCAATTAAAGAGATACAACAGGGGAGCAATCAGATGTCTAATAATCATAACATACAGAAACAGCCAGCTTTATTGTTCATAAAAGAAAAATTACTGAAGTTGGAATATAAGAATGGTCTCAAATATCAAGAAACAGTTGTAAAAAGAAAAACATGGTGGGATGTCTCCCATGACTGGAGTGTGCCAATTGATGGCTACAAGCTCTTTAGGAGGGATAGACAAGGAAGGAGAGGTGGTGGGGTGGCACTGTATGTTAGGGACTGTTATGATTGCTTTGAGCACAAGTGTAGTGAACACAGGGTGGAGTCTCTTTGTGTTAGAACCACAGGGAAGGCCAACAGGATACTGTAGTAGGAGTCTACTGTAGGCCACCCAACCAGCACAGAGAGGTGGATGAAATATTCTATGGTCAGAAGAATCTCATGATCGCTTGCCCTTGTTCTTGTGGGAGACTTTAACTTCCCAGACATCTGCTGGAAATACAACACAGCAGAGCAGGACCAGTCCAGGAGATTCCTGGAATGTGTGGGAGAGAACTTCCTGATGCAGCTGGTGAGAGAACTGACCAAAGAAGGTGCCCTGATGGATCTCCTCTTTGTGAACAGTGAAGGACTGGTGGATGATGTGGTGGCTGGAGGACAACTAGGGCACAGCGATCACAAAATAATAGTGTTCTCTATTCTTAGAGAGGCCAGGACAGGGCTAAGCAGAACTGACATACTAGACTTCAAAAGGGCTGACTTTGTCTTGTTTAGGCACCTGATTGAAAGGATCCCTTGGAAGTCGATCCTCAAGGGCATAGGGGTCCAGGAAGGCTGGGCGCTCTTTGAGAAGGAAGTGTTAATGGCTCAAGAGCAGGCTGTCCCCAAGTGCCGCTGTAAGAGAAGCTGGTGACAGAGAAGACCACCCTGGCTGAACAGGGAGCTCTGGCTGGAACTCAGGGAGAAAAGGAGAGCTTACAGCCTTTGGAAGAAGGGGCTAGCCACTCACAGTGATTACAAAGACGCTGTGAGGCTATGCAGGACAGAAATCAGGAGGTCTAAAGCCCAGCTGGAAATGAATCACTTCAGCAATCAAGGACAATAAGGAATGTTTCTATAGGTATGTCAACAGCAAAAGAAAGACCAGGGAGAGCCTCCATCCCCTGCTAGATGCAGGAGGAAACATGGTAACAAGTGACAAGAAAAAGGCTGAGGTGCTTAGTGCCTTCTTTGCCTCAGTCTTTAATAAGAAGATTAGTACTGAGGGAATCCAGTCTCCTCAGCCAGAATACAGAGACTGGGAAAATGGCCCCCCACAGTCCAGGAGACAGTCAGTGACCTGCTCCTGACATAATTTTATGGGACCGGATGGGATACACCCGAGGGTGCTGAAGGAGCTGACTGGGGTGCTCACCCAGCCACTTTCCATCATTTACCAGCAGTCTTGGCTGACTGGGGAGGTCCTGACAGATTGGAAATTGGCCAATGTGACGCCCATATATAAGAAGGGTTGGAAGGATGATCCGGGAAATTACAGGCCTGCCAGCTTGACTTCGGTGCCAGGGAAAACAGTGGAGCAGCTCATCCTGAGTACCATCACACAACATATGCGGGACAACCAGATGCTCAGGCCCAGTCAGCATGGGGTTATGAAAGGCAGGTCCTGCCAGACAAACCTGATCTTCTATGACAGAGCAACCTGCTTGTTGCATGAAGGAAAGGTTGTGCATGGTGTCTACCTTGACTTCAGTAAGGCCTTTGACACCATTTCCCACAGCATTCTCCTGGTGAAACTGGCTGCTCGAGGCTTGGATGACTACACACTTTCCTGGGTAAAAAACTAACTGGATGGCCGGGCCCAAAGAGTTGTGGTGAACAGAGTTAAATCCAGTTGGCAGCCGGTCACGCGTGGTGTCCCCCAGAGCTCAGTTTTGGGGCCACTCCTGTTTAACATCTTTATTGATGATCTAGACGAGGGGATCGAGTGCACCCTCAGTCAGTTTGCAGATGACACCCAGTTGGGTGGGAGTGTTGATCTGCTCGAGGGTAGGGAGGCTCTGCAGAGAGACCTGGACAGGCTGGAGCCATGGGCTGAGCCCAACTGGAGGAGTTTCCATAAGGCCAAATTCCGGGGGCTGCCCTTGGGCCACAACAACCCCCAGCAGCGCTACAGGCTTGGGGAGGAGTGGCTGGAGAGCTGCCAGTCAGAGAGGGACCTGGGGGTGTTGATTGACTGCCGGCTGAACAGGAGCCAGCAGTGTGCCCAGGGGGCCAAGAAGGCCAATGGCATCCTGGCTTGTCAGCAATAGCGTGGCCAGCAGGGACAGGGAAGGGATCTGACCCCTGTCCTCGGCACTGGTGAGGCCGCCCCTCGATTCCTGTGTTCAGTTTTGGGCCCCTCACTACAAAAAGGACATTGAATGATTCGAGCGTGTCCAGAGAAGGGCAACGAAGCTGGTGAAGGGTCTGGAGCACAGGTCGTACAGGGAGCGGCGGAGGGAACTGGGGGTGTTTAGTCTGGAGAAGAGGAGGCTGAGGGGAGACCTCATCGCCCTCTACAGCTCCCTGAAAGGAGGGTGCAGAGAGCTGGGAATGAGTCTCTAACCAAGTAGTAAGCAATAGGAGAAGAGGGAATGGCCTCAAGTTGCACCAGGGAAGGGTGAGACTGGATATTAGGAAGCATTTCTTTACAGAACGGGTTGTTAGGCGTTGGAATGGGCTGCCCAGGGAGGTGGTGGAGTCCCCATCCCTGGAGGTGTTTAAGAGTCGGGTTGACATAGCACTGAGGGATCTGGTGTAGTTGGGAACTGTCAGTGTTAGGTTAATGTTTGGACTGGATGATCTTCAAGATCCTTTCCAAACCAATTGTTTCTGTGATTCTGTGAAATAAGCTACTTTGCCTGCCTTCAGTAGATAAGAAAATATGGTATTACATTCTAGCAAGGAAAATATAGTTAAGAAATATGAACATTCTATAAGAGTAAAGCTATCTGAATACAGGAATACATTGTCTGTTAAAATTGTGAAACAGTCATCCTCAATAAATGGTTAAATCTGCAGTGTTGTAGGTATAGTACTGTGTCTCGGATCAAAACAGGAAACATGAACCTTTGAAGTTCCTTCTAGGACTTTTTTTTTTTATTCTTTTGATCTTTATCTCTTCAGCCCAACAGCTGTAAAGTAAGGACTTCAGAGTTATAGTGTTAGTTCCTTATTTTGCACTTTGAAATGACTTTTTTTTCCTACTCCAAATTTTATCTGGTAGTTCAGTTTATTATTATTTATTATTTAGAGCATTAGTATGGTACAGTCATAAGGATGCAAGTATGGCCTTAGTAGAATGTTCAGTGCATCACCTGTGGCTGGCATTGGGTTAAAAGACCTCTTAGAAGTAAAGCAGCTGGTATTTTCTGAACATCTTACATGACAGAGAAAGAGGTGAGCAGAATTTGATGGAATTGATCTCATTCACTGAAAATGGGAAGGACACATGAGAATACAAACATTGTAGACCCACTGAAAGTTTGAAAAATTTATATGGCAATGCCATGTTCATATGGCAGGAATCGTATCATCTTTTCACCTCACATACTTATATTCTAAAACTTTGCTGCATCCGTCTGGTTTTAAATCCAACTCCAGAATGCACTGGCATTTTATTTAAATTCTTGCCATAATTCTGCTTTCCAGGCACTTCTGGAATATACAGATCTGGAACATACAGATGGTAAAATATCTTTCTATTTATGGTATATCTCAGGTCTCTTTTGAAACCCCATTTTAAAAAATTTTCACCTCTATTTACTAGAACAGTGTTTTAGAAATTGAATTTCTATTTGTTATTGTACTAGTACAGTTATCGGCAACAGTATTAACTTTCTCGTTACTTTGATACCATTTTACTCAGTGCTTCCACATTTCCCATTTTAATGTTATAATATACATGCTTTGTCAAGTATTTATTTGTTTCTTCCCTTTTACTCTCTTCTCTAGAAGAAAAGATGGAAAAACTGGGGACTAGCTGTATTTTATTCAAATGTCTATACATTTGTAAAGTATAAGTAGAATGAGTCAGCCCATAAATGTCCAGACAGTTTGAAAACTCTTGGGCATTTAGTTCAACAGCTATTTATGAAATTGTAAAGGAATTTTTCCTTGGGGCAAGTAAGAACTCCACTCAATGCTTCTGCAAATAGTCTAGGAAGGGAACCATAACAGTTACACACAAAATACTGAAAGCAGTTCTCTGCTCCATTTCAGTATCATCAGCTGTTTAATGATCTGAGAGAGAAGATAATGGCATCAAATATTGACATCTGAACTGCTCCACTAGATATTAGTTTTCTGTATGCTATTTTGTTCTTTATCATTTACCCTCCCATACATACATTTTTATTATTATTGGCTACTAGTGTCTAGGACTGAAGAAAATGCAGCCAAGGAATATAGTCCTTGGTTGGGCAACAGAGACCAAAATTAATGTCAGAGATCAGAATCAGGTGGGGAATTGCTATCTTTCTGAATACTCAGTATGAAATGATTTGAGGGGAGAAGAAAAGGTATGGATCATTAATGAGGCTGTTA
Source organism: Athene cunicularia (assembly GCF_003259725.1). NCBI lineage: Eukaryota > Metazoa > Chordata > Aves > Strigiformes > Strigidae > Athene > Athene cunicularia. Next base: position 53,631,567 of record NW_020799091.1, on the reverse strand, counting down.
TATTCTCTAAATTTGAGGATAGAGAATCTATGTTAAATGACTGTTCCCAGCCTCCCTTCTCCAAAAGTAGCACTGAGGACTAAAGAATAAGAGGTGCAATATCAAGTCTTAAGATGATGTGTTCCAATTTTCAGGTGACTAATTCAAATGTACCATCTGAAATTAGCTTCTTAGGTTTCCTGTACCAAGCACAGACATTTATATATCTCAGAGCACAAAGGTAACTGCATAGAGAATAAAGTATATAGTATATGAAGTATATTAACACAATTTCAGTGACTAAAACACCATTGTTACTTTTAGTGGCCAAAATAAAGAGCTGTGCTGTTGTGTTTCTTTTTTAAGGACATACTTAAATATATGCATAGTCTCTGGATATACTTCCTTAAAAAACAAACAAACAACAACAACAACAAAAAACCAAAAACCAGAAAACCAAAACACCAGTTCTTTTTCTAGGGACTAAAGTGCATAGTTTCTTATGATCATCCTTTGGAGACTGCAATAAGGTACAGCAAGAATTCCCCCCCCCCCCCCC
>NW_020799091.1:53505141-53630979 GCF_003259725.1 Athene cunicularia | reverse complement strand
CCCCCCCAAAAAAAAAAAAAACACAAAAAAAAACCCCAAAACCCACCCCCCAAAAAATCAGAAATAATATGTGAAACACAGACTTCGTATTCCCACTTGACTTAGGAAAGAGTTAGAATAGATTTATTTAATTTACACTAAATTCTCAAAGGGGACATAAGTGTTCAGTTGCTATTTTCGGATGCCTAAATTGAAAATTAAGCTCTTCAAAACCCACACAATACTGTTGCCTAATACTGGCAGTGCATGTCCTGCTCAGGTAATTAAACTACTATAGGAGTTTTTCAAGCACCACAGTCTCCTTTTTTAAGCTCATTCAGACTGCATGTGTACTGACTGAAATAAGCAAGCAGGATTTTTAGAATACATCTATTGTTGGGCTCAGAAACTGAGTTTTCTTCTACTTACCTTCCTTAAATGACTGAAGCCAGTAGGTGCTTTAAGAGACATAGGGGTTTACATGCTGAAGAGACAATTTGGAAGAGCAAGAACTGTGGGGCCTGGCATGCTTCTCTGCCAGTATTTCACTGGATAGAGGCTTTACTCCAGATAAAGAGAACCAAGTTCAGTTCTCTACCTCTGCCTGAAGGAACCTGATCTGCATTCTTCTGGGACTCATATTATCCATTCTGTATACATCTCACCTATATTTAGCTGTATAAATGTGATTAGTTGTCAATGTCAATACCTACAACAGCACCCTATTCTTGATGAACGTTTTAGGAGGGAGGCCTTTAACTTACGGCTGTTTCTGGTTTTTTTCTCATCATCTTACTCTTCCTATTAACTAAATTCCTGCTTCAGACTATAATCTTTAATAGCTCTTTATCGCCTAAAGTTTCATGAGATGAATTCCAGGCAGGGTATTTAATGCCAAAGGTTGCTTCTCTCTCTGTCTCTCCTCCTGAAACTATTCAACTTTCTCTGGAATAGCTTAACATATGTAAGATGTGTAAGATATGTTAAATATCTTATGTAAGGCACATACAGACAGAATTATTCTATAGTTTAGAAGATCAGCATACCAGAATTTGTGCTGCATAAGCAACTGTGCATTATAATACACAGGCAATCCTATGGGGAAAAGCTACTGATTTGAAAATATTTAGAGAATTTTAGAAAATTAGAGCTTTTGTTTAAATAAGTGTTTATGGGCAATACTTACCACTTTTTTCTCATGCTGAAAGTATTGTTTTATCTCTTCTACAGGTGCATACAGAAAACTGCTGTGTAATTTATTTCTTTCCTTTACATGTAACTGTATTTTTGCATGCTATCACTGTTGCTACTGAATATCCTTTAAAATAATTTAAAAGCAAAAGAAACCATTGTTTAAACCCAGCTGGCAACTAAGCCCCACACAGCTGCTTGCTCATTCCCTGACTTGCTGGGATGAGGGAGCGAATCATAAGGGTTAAAGTGAGAAAACTCGTGGGTTGAGATAAAAACAGTTTAACAGGTAGAACAAAAGCCACACACACAAGCAAAGCAAAACAAGGAATTCATTCACCACTTCCCATCGGCAGGCGGGTGCTCAGCCATCTCCAGGAAAGCAGAGCTCCATTATGCATAATGGTGACTTGGACTGACTAATGACATCAGTTCCAATGTTCCCCCTTTTCTTCCTCTTCCCCCAGCTTTTTATTTCTGAGCAGGATGTTGTATGTTATGGATTATTCCTTTGGTCAGCTGGGGTCAGCTGTCCTACCTGTGTTCCCTCCCAACTTCTTGTGTACCCCCAGCCCACTCACTGGTGGGGTTGTGTGAGAAGCAGAAAGGGCCCCGACTCTGTGTAAGCTCTGCTCAGCAGTAACTAAAATAGCCCGGAATTATCAACACCGTTTTCAGCACAAATACAAAATACAGACTCCTGCTAGCTACTATGAAGAAAATTAACTCTATCCAAGCCAAAATTAATATAGAAACATTGGCAGTTAAGCCACCTAACTCATTTTGATAGTGCTTTTTGATAAAATTGGGACAAAGGGTTGTTAAATCCTGTTCTTTTTCACTATGGTCCTAGCAGCATAATATACACAGCTCATCTGAAGTGGTGGCAAAATGTTCAAGATTTAACTATGTTTATACAATCTCTCATAATCAATTATTTCATTAGTGGTTTACTTCGGAAGAGAATGAAAGGGCTGATCTCAGCAGAAAGGTTATAGCATACTTATGACATAAAACAGGAAAGCTAAGTATATTTATCCCTTAAGACCTTTTCTTAAAATCTGGATTAGCAGCCTTTTTGATATTTTTCCCAAAATGAAGCACAGTTCAAGTTTTGTTGGTCTTTATAAGCCATGAGAAAAGTAAAAGTAAATATGAAGATAACAAGCTCAAAAATTATTTCAAACCTTCAGAATTATGTAAAGAATATGCAATATTCTTTCAGTGAGGGCAGAGGGGCAAAGATCCTGTGATAATTACCTACTTTCACATTAGATCTTTACAGAAGACTCAGTACCTGACTTGAAAACTTCCAGATACTTTACTCAGTCTTTTTGTTTTGTTATTTGAAGAAAAAAAGAAGAGTGCAATGCCTCCACCATTCATAAGAGAGAAACCTAAGAAATTTAAGTTTCCCCATGATGTGCCACATATATGCGACACAACTGTGTGTTAGCTTGCTTGTGCAGATTTACAGAAGTGAGATCAAAGGAACAGTGTTAGACTTGGGTAAGATGGATATTAAATTGCAGAAAGATTTAAAAAGATTGTATGATTTACTATGAAAATTACTATCATGAAAAAACAAAATGAACCCACAAGAACACATTCAAAAAAGAAAGTCTGCTCACATATATTTTTGCTATATCCGTGGATGTCAATTTAAATGAACAGAGGGCACGTTTCAAAACCAAAACTCAATTATTATTATATTTTTAAAAATCCCTAATAATTCACAGTATTGTGAATCTTTCAACTCTAAAGACCAACTGATGACAGATACGCGAATTCATTTCTATTTATTTGTGACATCTATGGTTACATGATCACTTTCAATGACAAGGAAAACTATACCTTGCTGCTGGAGAAAAATTATAGATCCTGTGAAATGTTCAATGCTGACTGTTGCTTTTTTTTTTTTTTTTCCCCTCTATTAAAAATGAGAAATTCCATCATAGACTGGTAACATATTAGGTCATAATTTACAATGCAGTTTTGAGTTTTAAGGAGGTAGCAGGGTGCTGTGTAGATTATGCAGCATTCAAGATTTTTCTGAGTCTCTCTCTGACAAAAGAACTATTGGTAGTAGATTGAAAGACTCTTACGACTCTGTTATGGAAGAAAATGATGTATTTTTAGGATAAATGAGTACAAACAATGTCTAAAAATCGTACCTTAAAAATGTATAGATGAAATCAGCAAAATCATGTACTTCTAAAATCTCATTAAACTTTTTTGAAGAGAAATGCGCAACAAATTAGGGGGGCTTGTTAACTGGCAGAAAAGTATGAAAGCTAATGTTTGGCAGGTTGTCAACCTTTGTAATATAAGGATGAATTTAGACTTGAGACCCTTAGCTTTCTTCTTCTGTATGCTGCTAACAGACATGAATAATCATAAAGACATACAAGACATATTATATTTTAAAAGACTAACACATGAGAACCAAAATTAGTCTTGATGCCAAAGTTAATTAACGCCTAACATTATTTAGGAGTCAAATTAAAAGCATGTCAAATATTTCTTAAAAGGAAATAAATATTCTCTGTACCTTAATTATCACTCTTTCTAATATCAGCTGTTTTCAAGTCTTACGTTTTCTATTTGCGTATCATAAGAGCACTTACTGCTACTATAGTAAGATTTTCATCAGCATAAACACAGATTTCTGTTCCAACAGCTCTTCTTATGTTTGAACTTGAGAATGTGGTTACTTTTGAGAAAAAAAATCCCTGTTATGCCTAAAGATGTTTGCTGCTTATTATGAAAGTACTTATAATCTTGGATTAAAGTTTAAAACAATTTGAGGAAGAAAAGGATGAAGGGGCAGTAATCTGCATTTACACTTAGACTATTTGAATCTATTGCTCTTTATAATAAATTACAAATAAACAAACTACACAATAAAATGACTCAGTAACAAACTGAAAAACTAGGTTTTGTGAACCTTGCATGGACTATTCAAGGATGGACACATACACTGCTGATTTCTAGTTTCATCCACAAGGACTTGAAAGACTCATTCATGCTCAGTTTAAAAACCTGGATTTAGCTGCTTTAGGGTGGCTTGCCATGATTACCTATCTTACCGACTACCGGCCAGTCTTTCTCTTTCTGAAATGCATTTTCCTTTTGGCTCTCTGCCCAAATACTGCTAAGAAGCATTAGTTCCCAAGGCAGTCCTCATCCTTTTCCAGTTAAATAGAGTAAGAAGTGCTGATTCTACTATTTTACTGATATCCTAACTGTATTATTCTTTATTTCATGGCTTGTCTCTGAATGCTCCCTGACCTAAGAACTTGCTGTTCATAAAGTTGACGCGATTGCTTCTTTCACACAATTATAAAAGAACCCAACAACCCTGTTACTTTTACTTCCACTTCACTGATCCGAACACTATTTGAATGTAAATGTTACAAGCTGGTATTTTGTCTGAAAGAAAAGTAAGATAACACTCTTTTAGCCACAAGGAAATGTTTTGATATTTTTTCTGCCTTTCTTTACAAGTGAAAATGAAAAGACATCTGGGAAGGCTAGTCAAGTTCTCTCATACAGTTTATATTTATATCGTCTTTTAGTGATTCTTGACTAATACTTCCAGAAAATGAAAGTGTTAATGTTAGAATGCCAGGTGAGTTTTTGAAAATCACGCTGTGTTTTACCTGCTGAATTCAGTGGTAAAATTCACACTGATTTAATGAAGGCCAAAATGCCATTGCTGGTATATGTGCACCTGCACCACGTCTTTTGTTACTATAGCCATGTTTTATATAGGATGCCAAATAATGTCATTAGTTTGACTAAGTGTGAATCAAGATCCTGTTAAGTTGCAGGTATTGGGCCTGAGCTCAAGATCCCAGGCATCCCTACAGACCACAGATTTGCAGTACAGCACCTCTCTTTTCCCCTGTGTTTCTACCTGCCCTGTGAGGGCAGTTGTACCTTAATCTCTTTGTGCTGGGTAGTCACAGTTGGTACACCGCAGCTGTGCTTGGTACCGTACAACCACAACACAACACTATGCTGAATTTGGAGGCATCAATGGGAAAAGCTAGACTGTCCTTCATACTCTCTCCTTCTTCTAAATGTGTTCTTGGGTCTAGCAAATAGGTGCATCCACCACACAGATTAAAAGAAGGTAGGATAGTTCTCAGCCTTTCAAAGCATGTGAAAAAAACACAAATATTCTCAACAGATCTAACATGTCTGTTGACTAGGAGCAGACGTCTTCTTTGTTGATTCTATTTGGGACAATCTGCCCCACTGATTTCTTCCTGGCCAATTTTTTTTTTTTTTTTTTTTTTTGAATATGCTTTGTAATTCTCTATGTAGTTTTTTGTGACACTCTCACTTGTCTAGCAAGAAACATCAGCATCTTGCACAGGGTTTCATGACTAGACATTAGCAAATGTAAAAACTATGAGAAAAGAAAACAAGACATGAAAATGTACATACATTTAGGATGACTTAAAAATTGCATGTTTTTCAAAGTAATTTTTGAAAGAAATATTTTAAAAGAATGTTGATAAGGGAAAAAATTATATAAATGTATACAGTGAGCATAGGTGACAGACTGGTTTTATATCTAGAAAATAAATTATTTAGAAAATATGAAGTATCATGGATATATTTTTTCAGGCTTCCCCAAACATTAGATATGATAACACCTGAAAAGTTGTTAGTTTGTATAAAGCCATTTAGCATTTATTACTAGAGTAATTAAGGTGGAGACAAAACTAGTTCAAGGGAATAAAGGAACATATTTTTCTGGAAGGAAGTTACTCATGGAGTTCCTTTAGAATTGCAAGTGATTTTGGCACAAAGAGCAGGAGTATGCTAATGAACTGTTTTCAAGGCACAAGATGGGATAATAATACCATATAGGGATATATGGATCTTCAGGAATAACAGAATTAGAAAAAAGGCTACATAGTTAGGAAATAAGTGCAGAGGGAATAGCAAAAGATATGACAGAACTAAGTTTACTTGTTGAAGAGAGGATAACTGAAAGATGGCAGCATAGTGAAGGCTACAATATGCATGTATGTGTCACACTATGTATTTGCAGAATTGAAGGCAACTATTACAGCAACTTTGTAAGGAAGAATATTAAACCTTATCTAGAATACTCCATGCAAAATCCATCATTCACCAAAATAAAGAACTAAAACTGGAATAAGTCTGAAGCAGTGCTACTGGGATAAAAGACGAATTTGTAGAAAAGAACTTTTACCTTGTTTTATATTTTGCTTTGTTTAACCTGAAAATATGAAAGCCTTGTGAAGCTTATGGAGCAAGTCCCCATGGATCCCTTTTCAAGCACATTAAGGACAAGAGGTGACTGTGAACAGCCATCACAGATTTACCAAGGGCAAACTGCACTTGACCATTCTGGTTGTTTTCTATGAGGAGTTAAAAGCCTCTGTGGATGGTGGAAGTGGTGGGGAGGAAGCATGGGAAGACATTTATTTTTATTTTAGTACAGCTTTTGAAAAAGTCTTCTATAGCATCCTCGTAGCCACACTAAAGATGGACTGGATGTGTGAATTACAGGGTGGATGAAAAACTGTCTGTGCTAATTAGAATCAAGGCTAATGGTTCAAAGTCTAACAGGTAAACAATCTGGGGTGCTATTTCTCAACTGAGGCTAATGGATCAACTGAATGAATCAGTGAATCTATGTCAGTGATGTAAATGATAGTTCAGGACAGACCTCCAGTAGGTTAATAAATTACATATGGGGCAATGCCTGATATGCTTGAGGTCAGAACTACGATTCAGAAAGACTTTGAGAGGTGGAGAAATGGGCCATCATAAACCTCATGAAACTCAGTAAAGACACATATCAAGTCGGATGGAACAACACACAACTGCAGCATCTCTGAAGATGTCTTTAGGGTCCAGGTAGATGACAGGTTGGCATATGACAATGCCTGTTCTATACTAAGTATCCTAAAAATGGATGTAATATTCCAGATGTGGCCTCATGTTGCTGAGTAGAGAGAATAATCTCTTCCCCATAACTGTTGCCATGAAACCCATACCCCCCACAGCATACCAGAAGAGCCTCTTCTGATACGCTGTAACAGTTTTCATGTTATTTCAGGCATACATAGTAAAAAAACCCACATGCGCGCACACACACCCCCGCACGCGCAAAATAAGAATTGTGTGCTAGTGCTGCAGGAGCACCACACAGGGCTGAGAAGAGTCTTGGTGTAGCCAGATTTAGTCAATCTGTTCTGGAAGGGCTAATGCAAAAATGGACAGGATCCAGTCCATGAGCTACTTAACCTCAGACCCTAAGGGCCCCAGACCTGTTTTATTCTGCATCGCGGATATAATGATTAGAGTAAATAGCAGAAACCTAGATAAGAAGAACAGGGGAATAGTACAGTGATATTTTCTTTCGACATGTTTCCAACTGCCAGCAGTCTGTGGTTTAAGGATAACCTGATCCCCTGTATATAACTGCATTGAAAAGCTTTGCTATAGTTTTAACAGACTTTGTGCTGATAACTTATGCAATTGCTCTTTGAATGCTTTTATACATCTGGCCACAGAAACATCCTCTGAGTTCCATACTTGATCCACAATTGTGGGTCATGTGAGAAAAGTGCTTACTTATGTTTCTCTTAAACTTACTGCCTGACAACTGAATTGAATGAAAAAAAATTTTCAAAAAAATCTCCTTTGACCTCAATCAATCAATCATGTCCTTTAAATGTTGAAGACTCTTAGTCTCTTTAATAATCCTTCCTACAGTCGTATGGAAGTTTGTATTTCTGATGATCTTTTTCTGATTTCCTTTGTACGTTTTCAAGCTCATCTAATCTTTTTTATTAGAGGTGAGAAGAACTGAATGCAATGTTCAAGATGAGGGCAAAACATTTACTTGGACATTAGTATAATAAAGCTTATTGTTCACTAGTCATTCTTAAAAATTCCTGGGTTTAGTTGTCTTTTTTACAGTTGAGAAGTTAAATTTTATAATTGTCCTCTAAGAACTCTTCCCTGAAAAGTAATATCTAATCTATAGATCATTATTGTGCACCAACATACTTATTATTACAGAATCACAGAATCGTCTAGGTTGGAAAAGACCTTGTAGATCATCCAGTCCAACTGTTAACCTAACAGTGACAGTTCCCAACTACACCATATCCCTCAGTGCTGTGTTGACTCTACTCTTAAACACCTCCAGGGATGGGCACTCCACCACATACATACAGCTATAACTATATTATAAATTAGTTAGGTTTATTTTAATTTCATCACCCTTAATAATCTGATGGGACCAACAACTTAATCACTTCAGTTATATCTGCCCTCTGCTACTTGTTTTTTTCTTTAGGTCATTCAGAAAGAGGTTAAAGAGCACAAGTTTCATCTCACAGTTGAGCAGAACCTTTCTCCTTTGGAGAAACTGACAATTTATTCCTAACTTTAGTCTCCTATTCTTTAAACAGCTATTTCTCCCCTAGAAAACCTGAAAATGTACATTTAATACTTTTATAAATCTTTGGTCTGTGATCCTCTCTAAACAAAAGATGAATAATTCTCTTCTCTGGTATATGTTTACAACTTTCTTCCAGTAAAGAAGTCTATATTTCCCTCAATTTTTTAATGTCACATTTAAACAGTCATTTTGCAGTTGTCATCTCCCATTACTCTGAAACTGAGGAAATTTAAGCAACAGGCTATACAATTACTATTAGTTTTTAACAGTACTTTTTGTTGGTATGTAAATTTGAGGAAGTTCCTTCCAACTCCATCCCCAGAAAGAAAGCAGTAAAATTAAATAAAAAGGAGAGCCATTTAGCCCTGTGCTGGTCTTCTTCCTGTGCTTCTATTTTATTTTTTTTTTTTTTTTTTTTTCTTAAGTCATCACTCGATTGCAGTTCAAGTTCTTGTACTTTTGGTTGTATTTTCCCCTAGAGGGTTTTTCAAAACTGTGTAGAGAAATACTCCAAAACAGAACCTAAACAGAAAGTAGTAAAACTGTAATGTATCGAATTCTAAACATAAAGCTTATTCACGTTTTACTTCTTGTTTCCTTGCTCTTTTCCATCTATTTGGCCTCTATCTGAGGCTGCCACCACCTGCTTATCAATCAGTAGAGATAAACAAACTTACCACCCATCAAAGAGTTTGACCATACCCACAGATGAGACAGGAGCATTGTTTTCTTGCAGTACTATATTATTAGCAAAATTATTTTCCTATTGTTAGCCTGGAAGTCTGATTTATTTGCAAAGGGAATTTCTTGAGTCAGCTGCATCTCATCTTACTGATGACGGCCATGCCATCTCTCCTTGATCCCAGCAGAGTACTCTGTTCCACTACATCAACTCCCAGGGACACAGGAGGATAAAGCTGAATATCTGTTTTCCTACCATAGTCCTCATTCTTTCTAAACAAGTGCTTATAGTCATAGCTCAGGTTTCCTAATATCCTGCTGTCCCCTGAATACCGCTTCACAATCTCAAGGTGATATTGCTGCATTAACTATACTGCAACTGTTTTCTTGCGATGTTGATATCATCACTGTCTTCAGATCTTTTTGTGGAAATATTATCTCTGAAATACTTCTACTTATGTAAACAAGCTTCAAACAAAAAAAGAAAAATACTCTAGTTACAGAGAAAACAATCCTTTCAAAGCATAAATATTCTTTCTAATAACACATTTTTACTGCTGAAAACCTGAATACTATTAGTAGATGTAGCATTTAAATCAAATCTCCAACACACAGTGCCATTTGAACAGACTCCCTTTAAATAAGACTTACAAACATACAAGGTAAGTTAATAATCTCTCTATAGAATGTGTAGAAATTATCATTTTCAAATGGATAAACATGCTGACATAACTCCATGTTTCATGTTACAGAGAACAAAATTAAATTATGGAATTTTAATGACACTCCCCATCATAAGCCTAAATATTCAGTTCTGTCCCTGTCCCTTTACCCCTTGGAAAGGGACACAGTGCAGTTACTACTTTACCAAGTAATTTAATTTTTGGATTAAAAATGTACCTGAATTTATTGCCACAAAACTGTATTTATTGGAGAAAGGATTTTCAAACAGCTCTCAGTCTAAAGGGATGGAATTCCTTGTGAAGCATCTTTTGCATACTGAGATTCCTTGACTTGAGCTCGACAAGTTTGTTTTAATTTTTCTTCTAATTTTAAGTCCTGATCTATAATTATATCTCTAAAATTGCACTATGCCTACAGCCCTTTAATTTCAACACATCTCATATAGGAGTACAGTTACAGTATATATAATTTATATTTAGGATCTGGCTCAGGATATGTGATTTTCAGATCAAGATTCTGATAGAAATATATATGAAAATTCATGTATAAGTTTATAGTTCTTATTCCACATAGCTGCAGTGTTTTAGCAGATAGTGAGTAAATTAATTTCCTATACTACTGAAAACTGAAAGAGCTGCAAACAGATCAGGAATTAAGCTAAAATGTACTCAGTTTTTGGCTTTTTTGTCCCCAAAGTAACAAGTATTTCTCTAGAATATAATAATAGATACCTTTTAAAGTAAAAGTCACAGTTGAATGTCCCTTGTAATTTACAGAGTCTGAAAAAACATCTGCTGACAGTCAGAGAGATTTTGCATCAAGTACATTCTACCATGCAGTCAAGGAACTTGCTAACAAACATCAGACTCACTCTATCATAACATAATCAGTGTCCCTTCTTGTAAATACAGTTTAACTTCAGAGACAAAGAAGGTAGGATTTATTTACTCCAACTATGTATCTCTACATTTCAGGTGTCTACATTTGGGCTGCCCACATTTACACCTAAGCTACAGTACTTTCAAGTCAAGAGAGGGTAATAAGCGGCATTACAGGGGGGCAGTCATCTGACATAGCGAAGTCTATGCCAGGCAAAATGAGTATGACCATGACATTACTGAAAGAAATGTTGCCAGTCTTCCAAGCCACATCTAATTGCATCTCTTGTTCCTCTTCAACCATATGTACATGTATGTGCATTTACCAGTGTCATTTCTCTGTAGTTAATGGAGATAATTTAGCTCTCTTCTAGAAATTCTTGATTTTCTCTCCTACTTACAAATACATTCCAGCTGACAACATAGACAAAGTGACTAATTTAAATGGCTTAGAAATTAGATGAGATGAATTGTAGTGCTTGCTTCTAGCTAAACTGAGAAAAAAAATAATCTATTTGAACATATGCTAGTGTGTGTTTGAATCATTCCCAACAGCTCCAGGCACAAATTCGATACTGTGACAAACAGTAAGGACCTCTGCTGATCTCACTGGTATTTGAACCAATGATTTTTACTGTGTAAAATGATATAATAATTTTGCATTCAATTGCTGTGTGGAAGTTGTTTTTATGTTTATCACAGCTTCAACATTATTCTGAATTTTCACCACTTTCCTGTAGTGCCTTAGACTGAGAAGAATCTAGTACAGGGAGTGCAAGAGCCTATTTCCAAGAACAAGATAGCAAGAACAAGATAGCAAGATCAAGGTTTTAAACTGCTGTTTCCATTAAATATCCTAATGCTGACTCAATCAGCTCAGAATACCAAATTCAAATACTAATGCACTTGTGGATTAAATTTGACTTGAACAGTATAATGTAAAAAGAGACCATTCCTCTCAATGATGTCACTATATATGGTCAATCTTTTTTAATTAATAATTTATTTGATGAATTTTGTCCTCCTCTGGTCATGAAGACTTCATGCTTTTCTCAAGGTAACTGTCAAGACTGAGCAACAGACACTTCATAATACGTTTTTCTTTGTACTCTGAAAAAACTGACTTATTTCATATTTTAGTATTTCTGATTTGAACAACTTTTGGCTAGAATTTTACATTATATTTTATGAGTGAAGGGAATAGTCTGTAAAAAATTTAAAATCTCAGTGTTTCTGCAAATACTATGTAAAATTTTTACACAATTCATAATATACATTAAATTCCTTTCCAGTTCAGCTGCAGCAATAGTTCAATATGAGAAATATCTAGTTAGAAATAATAGTTTGGGTTTTGTTTTAGAAAAATCTAATGAATATTATAAATATGTTTGTAATATATTCCCCGTTATTAACAATATGAAATAAAGCTGATAATGGTAAGCAGTCCTCTCATACCTACATTATAACATAAATTAAGCTGTTTCCTTCCATTCTTCCCAAAGAATATGGAGAGGTTTTTTTCCAAAGCTAATCAGGAAAAATAGCACAGTCATGGAAATTCATAATCAGGCTTCTGAAAGCTATTTTGGCATGGAAGTGAAACAATAAATGGTACTTAACAATGAATACTACTCAATGGTAGTTTCTGTAGCAGCTCTTACGCTACCCTATGCCATTGTCTTAGAGAAAACTGCACAGAGGACTAAAGTTCACACAGAATATTCACAGGAGCCCCCCAGGTTTTTTTCTAATGTTTTGCAATATTTGAGAACTAGATTGCATACCAAAAAAATGCCAGTGCAATCAGTACCAATATTCAGCAAGTGCTGATTCTCAGTGGGAACTTATTGACACATTTGTGGACACTTAAAAAAAAATATAAAGTCAGAGTGTTAATAAAAAAAAAAAGGAGGGTCAATCAGAATACACAGTGATCACAATGTGCTGGACTTTCTAGCAACTATATAGATCTACAGAAAAAATATAAAAACAAATGTGAATGACGGGAATGACGGGTAAAAAAAAGATTTATGCAACATCATAAAATGAGAAATATTTTGACAATGTTTTAATAGAGCACTTTATTTTATGCATTAACGTATTCAGAATTTCACACATTTATCAAAACAAAAAACCTCACAAACTGAAAATATTTAATATATGTCTTAATTGAAACAAAAAAATTTCTCTGATTTCTCTGCCTTCAACTGCAGCTACTGAAAAAGTATTCCTCTCATCTCTCTATAAACTGCTACTTACTGGTGCTAATAGATTATAATCAATGGGACTGATACCACTAACACTCTAATATACGTCACTCCAGAGTGCAAACTTCCATCATATACAGACACAAATTTTAACTTTCATGTGTTTCATGAGTGTAGTATGTAATGCTGCAAAAGGTGTTGACTAATCTGTTGAGTTACTGTTTCCACGTTACAAATTGAATTACCCCTATTTAAATTTAAAATTAATTCCATGAGTAGCTGCTTCCATGACACCTATTTTTCAAGAGCAGGGAGGTCACATTTCAAGGACATGGAGTGGGATACTTCTTGCTACACCAGGAATCTGTCAGGAAGTTCTGCTATCTGCACATTTTTTAGGGTTTCTTTTCTTTCAGACCCCTGAAATCTGTGACATACATGGATTTTTTTTCAGTCTGTTTGAATGGTCAATAGAATTTACCAACATATTATAATATATACAAGCACATATGATTATGCACACTAATACACATAAATACACACACGCACATGTACACTAGCACATTTTTGCATAAATTTTTTCCCCTAAAAATTTTAGCTGGTCTAAAATCAAGGTATGTTTGTCTGGGAAAGCCAAGGCCCACCTGAAGCTGAATCTGGCAATGGGCAGGAAAGGCAACAAGGACTTCTACACGTGTATCAACAGCAAATGTAAAACTAGGGAAAGCGCAGACCTGCTGCTGAATGGGAATGGGGACCTGGTGACACAGGACATGGAAAAGACTCAGGTGCTCAACCTCTTCCTCACCTTGCTCTTTACTGGCAAGACTAGCCTTCAGCGATCTGTGCCCTGAGACCTGCAAGACAGCTTGGAACAAGGAAGACTTAACTTTGGTGGAGGAGGATCAGGTTACGGAACACTTAAACTAAATGGACATATGCAATCTGGATATGGATGGGATGCATCCATGGGTGCTGAGGGAGCTAGCTGCCACTATTGCAACATCACTCTCAAATATCTTTGAAAAGTCATAGTAAGCCAGGGAGATTTATGAGGCCTGAAGAAAGCAAATGCCACTTACTATCTTCTAGAAGTGCAAGAAGGGAACTACAGGCCTGTCAGCCTTACCTCAATCTCTGGGAAGGTGATAAAGCAAATAATCTTGAAAGTCACTGCTAAACATATGAAGGACAACAGCGTGATTTGGTGTAGTCAGCATGGATTTATGGAGGGGAAAACATGCTTGACCAAACCAATAGCTTTCTACAATGAAATGACTAGCTTGGTGGATGAGGGAAGAATAGTGGATGTATTTTATTTTGACTTCAGTAGGGACATGACCTGGGTGATAGGACAGAGTGCACCCTCAGCAAATCTGCAGATTATACAAAGCAGAAAGGAGTGGCTAATGCACCAGAAGCTTGTCCTGCCATGCAGAGTGACCTCAACAGCACAGAGATATGGACTTGCAGGTACCTCATGAAATTCATCAAAGGGAAATGGGAAGTCCTGCATCTGGAGAGAAATAACCCCATGCACCAGTCCGACTGGGGGCTGACTGGCCAGAAAGAAGCTTTGCGGACAAGGACCTGGTAGGCAAGTTGAATATGAACCAGAAGTGTGCCACTGCATAAAAAAACCCCAACAACTTCCTGAGCTGCATTAGGAGTGTTGCCAGCAGGTTGAGGGAGGTGATCCCTCTCTGCTCAGCACTGGTGAGGCCACACTTGGAGTGCTGTGTCCAGCTCTGGGCTACCCACTACAAGAGACACATGGAAATACAAGAAAGTCCAGCAAATAGCCACAAAGATGATTAAGAGACCGGAGCATCTCTCACATGAGGAGAGGTTGAAACAGCCAGGACTGTTCAATGGGATAAGAGAAGGCTAAGGTTGATCTTCTCAGTGTGTACTTGATGGGAGTAAAGAACTGAGCTAACCACTTTTCAGTGGTGTCCAGTGGCTGGACAAGAGGCAGCAGGCACGAAGTCATACACAGGAAATCATATTTAAACACAACAACAACAAAAATTTACTGTAAGGATGATTGGACACCGTCACAGGTTGCCCAGAGAGGTTGTGGAGATTCCAGCCTTGGAGTTCTTAAAAACTCAGCAGGACTCCATCCTTGTCAACTTGATCTTGTTGACTCTGTTTTGAGCAGAGTGGTTGGACTAGACGGTCTTCAGAGACTCCTTCCAACCTCAACCATTCTGCAATTCTGTACTGCATTGAACTAATCGGTAATTTAATTCAGGGAATTGCTGCTGATACCAGTGCTATAGTTTCCCTGCCTTAACTTCTTTATCGTATTAAAGGCATCAGCAAGAAAAGATTCTTACATCCTGAAAAAGAGTCCCCAGCACATACATACATATGAATGTGTTGGGTTTTTTTCTGTATGTTAACATAAGTAATCAACTGAATAAAACCTGACAATATTCCTTGTACAAAACTTTTTAAAAGTTAGTATTTTTCCTGGCTTAGGACTATGAAGGCTTTAAGATGTGATTAAATAAATCAAGGTAATTCACAACAGAAATAATTAACAATTATATTTTGAAAGGGATTTTAACAATTTTCCCTATCTCTGAATTGCTGCAATTTTCTCAGAGCTCTCACAATAATAATTTTCTATTTTATTATAACTCAAGGCTACTTTTTCCCCATGTTAATCAAATATCCCCTGATCTAAAGCAGCAATCCTAACTGGCATTCTTACTCTAAATTGTATTATTTTAATGGGCTTGGATATATAGATGCTTCAGTAATTTAGGGTAATTTTCTCGGGTTGCATTAGGAATAAAGAAAAGGAAACAAATCTGACTTAAAAATTTTGTTATGCTTCCTCAAGAAGAAATATTAAAAAGTGATCCAATTTATGTATAGTCTTGTTACAACTGAATATGCTAATTACTTTTTATCAAAACAATTTGATGTTACTAGGAAACAGAGTGACAAAGGCCACAGGTGGTAATGAAAGAAGGATGCCTTTTCAGAAGTGACTAATAATGGTTGAGTTGCCAAAGTAACCAGATTGTCTCCTAAAAATGTATGCTTTGACATTCACTTATCAGTGCTACTGAAATGCAACTCTTATCATGTTCGCATAGCAAATTTCATTTCTGTATAAGTGATGAATATGCAGATTCTTCCATTATTTGAATGCCTCATTTATTTCTTTTTCATGTATACAGGACAAGAAATGCTTCTTCTGGGAAGATTTCACTCCCTGAAAGGGACAGGCAGTGGCTTCACTGATTTGTCTTTCTTACAGTTTTGCTTTCCGGTCTTGGGTGATTACGCAGTAGTTTCACGTTGGATTAAGAAGTAATAGTTCTCATTCCTTCACCAAATTTATTTTGCTATGTTGTCATACATCATATCGCCTCTTTTAGCCACATACTGCTACTTACCTATGAAAAATATATCGAATGTACTATTTCCTAGGGAATCAAAGAATTTTGTTTCAGATTTGCTTTATATCTGTATTACTGTAAAACCTCAGAAAACTGGTTGGCTCTGAATTACAAGAGTCTTATACCTTTAGTTGCCATTTTCATCTCTGCAGTGAAGTCAACTATACATTTTTCTTAGCTTTCTCCTATACTATTATAGAAAACTTCTGATTACATGTTCCATATATTATCAAAACAGCTATATGACAGCACACAGGTCTGCAAAAAAGGAAAATGCCTTCTTAAGGGTCCTTTGAATCAAGATCAGACTACAAGAAGTGCCCTGGCAGCAGTATAACTCTGCTGATATTTTATTTATTTCTTGACATCATATTGTATATGCAGCCGGTCAACAGATACCAAACCTGGTGGTGCAGCACTTTTTGTGCAGGGATTCATGGAGCAGGTGAGAGACCATGGCACTGTATGCAAATATACAGGTGTAGTAGTAAAGAAACATGAGACAGGAATCAAAAGAGGAGAAGGTCAGGGATTTGACAGATATGAATTACATAAAGCCAACTATTTTAATTTACTAAAGTTTTGTTCTTGGCACACACGTAAATGATTGCCAGTTGAAAGACAGTATAAAATCAAGTCCTACTTCCTTTGTTACTATGAAACAAAAGTATGACTTTCTCACCTTCAAAAACTGTCCATGAAAAATGTCTGCATGATTGAGTACTGTGTTCAGCTCTGGGGTGCCCATGATAGGAAAACCGTGGACCTGCTCTAACAGGTCCAGAGGAGGCCATGAAGATGATCAAGTGGCTGGAGCACCTCTCCTAAGAAGACAGACTGAGAGTTGGGGTTGTTCAGCCTGGAGAAGAGAAGGCTCCAGGGAGACCTTATAGCAGCCTTCCAGTACTTAATGGGGGCTACAGGAAAGAGGGGGAGGGACTCTTTATCAGGGAGTGTAGTGATAGGATGAGGGATAGAGGTTTTAAACTGAAAGAGGGTAGATTTAGATTAGAAATAAGGAAGAAATTCTTCACTGTGAAGGCGGTGAGGCACTGAGACAGGTTGCTCAGAGTAGCTGTGTCTGCCCCCTCCCTGGCAGTGTTCAAGGCCAGGTTGTATGAGGCTTTGAGCAACCTGGGCTAGTGGAAGGTGTCCCTGCCCATGGCAGGGGGGTTGGAACTAGATGATAGTAAAGGTCCCTTCCAACCCAAACCATTCTGTAGTTCTATTCTACGATTTTCACCAAAACAGACATACAATATAATCTTGGGTATAAGTGCCTGCATATATTTTAAAGAAGGAAATCAAAATGTTTGTCAGCTGTTGAATATTGCAAGCTGCTTTCAATAAAGGGTATGTGAAAAATATAAACACATCTCACTGGAAATTCAACCAAAGACCTATGAAATTTACCAAGAACTAAGTTTGAAATTTCAGGTAACACTTTTACTGATCTAGTGGGATAAGATTTATCTCCTCTTATTTCAGATATCTAAAAATTAAATGTCTAAATTTGACTGTTAAGATATGTACCATGATGAAGAAAAATAGACTCGACTAGAAGGAAATTTGTTTGACCCACATAGATACGTATTTCAGGATAAGACAAATTGCTCTCTGGAAATATCTCTTCCTTGACTGTAAAGGGAAGCTGGGAGTTCAGACTTGGACCCTGACGTTTCAGTTACTTAAATTATGGTGTAAAGCTATCCATGGTGACTGCAAGATACAAAAGACTGTTCAAACAACTGGCACTTGAAGTGAATGTAAAAGTACCAAGTTGAAACAGTCTATAATGCATGGCTATCACAAAAAGTAAATATTAATCTTGAGAAATGTAAGAGAAATCTTTCTGGAAAAGAAAACTGTCTAAAATGTTTGGAATAATTTAAATTATAAATGGCTAAAACATTTTGTGAGCCTGTCCTACAAAAAACTCGTACCAGTAACATGGTAGGATGGTGTGCCAGCAATGACCCTCACCCTGCCATCTCAGTGGAGGCAAGGGACGGAGACAAGCAGCACAACAAAGATGCAAGGGATACTGATGGATCAGTAACTCTGCTAACACCTGTGAAAGGTCAGCCCAGACTCAGGACCTCTAAATGAGAAAAGGTGCTGGGGACATCAGCCCATCTGAAGTGCATGTATACCAATGCACACAGCATGGGTAACAAACAGGAGGAGCTTGAAGTCATGAAGAAACAGGAAAATGATGTAGTGGCTATCACAGAAACATGGTGGGATGTCTCCCATGACTGGAGTGTACCAGCTGATGGCTACAAGCTCTTTAGGAGGGATAGACAAGGAAGGAGAGGTGGTGGGGTGGTGCTGTATGTTAGGGACTGTTATGATTGCTTTCAGCACAAGTGTAGTGAAGACAGGGTGGAGTGTCTTTGTATAACAACCATGGGGAAGACAAACAGGGTAGATACTGTAGTAGGAGTCTACTGCAGGCCATCCAACCAGCACAGAGAGGTGGATGAAATACTCTGTAGGCACCTAGGAGAAATCTCATGATCGCTTGCCCTTGTTCTTGTGGGAGACTTTAACTTCCCAGACATCATCTGGAAATACAACACAGCAGAGCGGGACCAGTCCCAGAGATACTTGGAATGTGTGGAAGATAAGTTCCTGACACAGCTGGTGAGAGAACCGACAAGAGAAGGTGCCCTGCTGGACCTTCTCTTTGTGAACAGAGAAGGACTGGTGGATGATGTGGTGGCTGGAGGACAACTAGGGCACAGCGATCATGAAATTGTAGAGTTCTCTATTCTTAGAGAGGCCAGGACAGGGCTAAGCAGAGCTGACATCCTGGATTTCCAAGGAGCTGACTTTGTCTTGTTTGGGCACCTGATTGACAGAATCCCTTGGGAGAAAGTTCGAAGGGTATAGGGGTCCAGAAAAGCTGAACACACTTTAAGAAATAAGTGTTAATGGCAGAGGATCAATCTGTCCCCAGGTGCTGTAAGAGAAGCCAGTGACAGAGAAGACCACCCTCTCTGAACAGGGAGAAAAGGAGAGCTTACAGCCTTTGGAAGAAGGGGCTAGACACTCACAGTGCTAACAAAGAGCCTGTGAGGCTATACAGGGCAGAAATCAGGAGCTCTAAAGCCCAGCTGGAAATTAATCTCACTTCAGCAATCAAGGACAACAAGAAATGTTTCTATAAGTATGTCAGCAGCAAAAGAAAGACGAGGGAGAGCCTCCATCCCCTGCTAGATGCAGGAGGAAACATGGTAACAAGTGATGAGGAGAAGGCTGAGGTGCTAAATGCCTTCTTTGCTTCGGTCTGTAATAACAAGACCACTTTTATTGAGGGAATCCAGCCTCCTCAGCCAGACAGAGACTGGGAGAACGACTGTCCTCTCAGTCCAGGAGACAGTGACCTGCTCCATCACACAGACACACACAGGTCTATGGGACCGGATGGGATACACCCAAGGGTGCTGAAGGAGCTGGCTGGGGTGCTCACCAAGCTGCTTTCCATCATTTACCAGCAGTCTTGGCTGACTGGGGAGGTCCCAACAGATTGGAAATTGGCCAGTATGATGCTCATCTATAAGAAGGTTTGGAAGAATGATCCGGGAAATTACAGGCCTGCCAGCCTCACTTCAGTGCCCAGGAAAATGATGGAGCAGCTCATCCTGAGTGCCATCACACAACACATGCGGGACAACCAGATGCTCAGGCCCAGTCAGCATGGGTTTATGAAAGGCAGGTCCTGCCTGACAAACCTGATCTCCTTCTATGACAGGGTGACCTGCTTATTGGATGAGGGAAAGGCTGTGGATGTTGTTTACCTTGACTTCAGTAAGGCCTTTGACACCATTTCCCACAGCATTCTCCTGGTGAAACTGGCTGCTTGAGGCTTGGATGTGCACACGCTTTGCTAGGTAAAAAACTGTCTGGATGGCCGGGCCCAGAGAGTTGTGGTGAATGGAGTTAAATCCAGTTGGTGGCCGTTCACGAGTGGTGTCCCCCAGGGCTCGGTTTTGGGGCCACTCCTGTTTTAACATCTTCATTGATGATCTAGACAAGGGGATCGAGTGCACCCTCAGTCAGTTTGCAGATGACCCCAAGTTGGGTGGGAGTGTTGATGTGCTTGAGGGTAGGGAGGCTCTGCAGAGAGACCTGGACAGGCTGGAGCCATGGGCTGAGGCCAACTGGAGGAGTTTCCATAAGGCCAAATGCCGGGGGCTGCCCTTGGGCCACAACAACCCCCAGCAGTGCTACAGGCTTGGGGAGGAGTGGCTGGAGAGCTGCCAGTCAGAGAGGGACCTGGGGGTGCTGATTGACAGCCAGCTGAACAGGAGCCAGCAATGTGCCCAGGGGGCCAAGAAGGCCAATGGCATCCTGGCTTGTGTCAGCAATAGCGTGGCCAGCAGGGACAGGGAAGGGATCTGACCCCTGTCCTCGGCACTGGTGAGGCCGCACCTCGATTCCTGTGTTCAGTTTTGGGCCCCTCACTACAAAAAGGACATTGAATGACTCGAGCGTGTCCAGAGAAGGGCAACGAAGCTGGTGAAGGCTCTAGAGCACAGGTTGTACAAGGAGCGGCGGAGGGAACTGGGGGTGTTTAGTCTGGAGAAGAGGAGGCTGAGGAGAGACCTCATCACCCTCTACAGCTCCCTGAAAGGAGGTTGCAGAGAGCTGGGGATGAGTCTCTTTAACCAAGTAATAAGCGATAGGAGAAGAGGGAATGGCCTCAAGTTGCAGCAGAGAAGGTTTATACTGGATATTAGGAAGCATTTCTTTACAGAACAGGTTGTTAGGGTTGGAATGGGCTGCTCAGGGAGGTGGTGGAGTCCCCATCCCTGGAGGTGTTTAAGAGTCAGGTCGATTTAGCGCTGAGGGATCTGGTGTAGTTGGGAACTGTCAGGGTTAGGTTAATGGTTGGACTGGATGATCTTCAAGGTCCTTTCCAACCTAGATAATTCTGTGATTTTGTAATCTTAAAAGTCTAATATCAAAGTGCTATAAAATTGTATTTCCCCCTACGAAATTTCACAGTTTTTGAAGCATTTAGTCTGAATATGATCTACATGCCACATTGCTTCATTACCACATATCCTACTGAATGCAGTGTCAATGGGTCTGTTTAGAGAACAGTACTCCTCAGTATCTGTATGCCCAAATCTAGCTTTCCTCAGTCAGTAATTTTTTCACTGAAATTAAAAAGTCTAAGGCTGATATTAAAGTTGCAGGTCAGGCCCTATCTTCTTCACGAGAAATCATGAGCAGACTTAAGGTTGCAACAGAAATTAGGCCTAGATAGAATTTTAGATCTCCAGATGGTAATGTATTAAGAGTAGTAAATATTCAGTCAAGTGTTTGTAAAGATCTCGGGCTTTCCATTCATCATCATCCATGTATCAATATTACTATGTTTTTGACCAAAACAAATGAAAACAGACTGAATAATTTACAAGTAAGTACTGAAAGTTACAATTTATTCTTCTGGAGTTTACCTCATGACCCTACCCCAAAAATGCTACATGCTTTAAAAGTGAAGGGATATATTTATTTTTTTTTTACTGTAGTTCAGATCCAATTAGACTTTTTTCTTAAAAGGTTAACACTGTTTTTGAAGATTTAATTTTCTTCTTGAATAGCTCATTCTAACATTCTCCAGTTAAGTTACTGGTCAAGAATGCACCAGAATCCAGAATATTTTTGATTCCCATTAAGTCAATAGCCTTGTTGAATGTGAAAATCCCAGCTGTGACTCACAAGAGGCTCTAGAGTGGACCACTTAAATCAGTAAAACTGATTAGTTTGGTGGCATTAGTCTACTGAAATAATTCAGAAAAGCCATTCTACCTGACACTAAGGGAACTTTGTTACCCAAAAATTGCCTCAGGGGACCTAATCCCTTTCACAGGCAGCCAAAAATTTCACTTACAGTGGTTTCAAATAAGGGATTACTGGAAAGTGTACATTTATTATGAATTGTAGACTTTAAAATCAACATGTTATAAAATTGCCACATCGACACTTCTGACTCAGAACAAAACTGCATGCAAGATGTAAATATAAACCTGTATACATATATAGATATATACAGGTATATACAGGTTTATACAATGGTCTGGGGATAATACGTCTACCTTCTTTGAGGTATCACACAATGTCCAATATTAATATTTATAGCATTAAGTACAATTCTTAATTAAAGTACCTGTTGAAAAAGAGTTTTATAATATGAGAACAAATGAAAGACCATAAGTATGGGATTATCCAAGGAATATAGGCAGACCACTAAAATGACTATCATGAAAATTTTTACTCAGTTCCTTTTATTGTTGTTGCTGTGAATAACACAGTAAGTGAAGAATATTAATATTTTAAAGGGAACAAACAGCAAAGATTCTGGCTGAATAGTACTAATCTCTCACTGCAAGGCCTCATGTGTCTAACCAGAGTAGATGTGTGCTGTGTATATGAACCTTACTTACATTCCCTTTTCTGTCTTACATTGCTGTTTTTATTAAATAATAATATTTCCCTGAAGTACCCAGTGGAACAAGGGTGGCCATGTTGTTAAATGCACAGTCAGAGGCACAGATTGCACTCCTTTGCAAAGAATTAGCTTACATAAGGCAAGTGGGGCCAAGGGAAAGGAAGAGAGAAAGTGATCTGCTCAAAGTCAGTGGCACGCCAACAGTAAAAACTGAATCCAGATCCTTCTAGTCTGATGTCCCTTCCTCTCTAGCCATTTAGCTCCATGTTATCATATGGCCTATCTGAAGCCTCTAACTTTCTTACAATAGCGAGCATTTATTACTTAATGTTGAGTGAAAAATGTTATTGTAATACTTGCTCGTAAGCCATATCATAGCCTGTTATCACCAATACAAAAACAACCAAACAAAAAATACTTTCACATATAGTCACAAACACACAGTAACAAAAGTCTTATTCCCATCTGCTTCACATCCCGAATTATTTGGTCTGAAAATATTCCAGTTCCTTGGGAATTTGCTTAAAAGAAATACTCACATAGATAGAAAGTGTCTTAGTATGTCCATTTGAATACAAATTCAAAGTCACACCCAAAAAGCCCCCACAGCTACACTACTTAGTTCTTACCAACACATAACTTATACCATGAAAAAAATCACAGCAAAGTTCAAATATCACTGATTTATAAGGTCAAAGGTTTGGGTGCACTAATCAATCCCAAGTCCATACTGAAGTGAGACTGTTTTACTGTCTCCTGCAGGATGAAGAATGGTATCCAAGCTGGACCAGAGCTGCTCTTTGTGCCAAGAAACCAAGAGAGATTATCAATGTCTCTGCCTTAAAGTTACAAAGTTTATGTTTTCGAATGGCTACTCATTTTGTTTTTGTTTTGTTTTGTTTTGTTTTTAATATATATATGGAGAAAAAATTTAATTTTCTTTTTTTAATAGTTATTTTTTTCACGTTTCAAGACTTATTCTTAACTGAAATACTTCAGTTTCTTCCACTTTTTCTCAGAGTTTATATAGTCTGGTAATTCTTATTACACTGTCTGGACTATTTGAAATTGCTCTTTTTCAATAGTGTCCAAACCTGGACAAAATGCCCCTGCATCACAGCACACAGTATATTTATGTATCTTTCTGAAAATGCTTCTGCCCATCCATCCCATTATACACATTGGTGGTTTTTGGCAATATCATGACATTTTTGACTTCTGTTCAGTTTCTAATGCCTTGTGGCCATAGAAATCTTTTTCTTTTAAATGTTACATAATCAAGCATTTCCTAGCCTGTACTTAAACTGCTGTTTCTCCCAGATTTCTTTTTTTTCCATTTAAATTCACCCTATTTTCTTCCCAGTGGTTTTGCCAACATATCAGAATCGTTTCCTTTAATGTTGCAGGGTCAGCCATGAACAGGTTAGTGTCACTGCAAAATTGAATATGCACTGTTTCTATTGTCTCATCCAAATCAATACCGTGAATATTAAATAACACCAGACATAGAACAGGCCCTGCAGAACCCTTCCAACACATTCATCTAAACCAACACCGAAGCACTTTGAGAATGACTTTTCAATCAAGGTTATGTATAGCCTGCTAACAGAGTTGATAACCAATAAATATACAAAAATAGGATAAAAGCCCAGAATGGACCTCATGTGACTCAGAATGTATTGCAAATTTATAGTCTCATGCAGCTTGACAGCACTGTTGTATATGTGTTAAAAGAACATGAACAGAGAAGGAATCTTTCTTATTCAAAACACTAGTCACTCTTACAGCATGAAAAATTATTTTCCAAGACTCTCTTATTAGCAACATCATGCATTATACAACAGCACTACTTGTTCAAACTGTTTTTCTGATAAGAAACACTGCATTTTAAAAAGCAACCTCTATTTTAATATTTAATACCTCAGCATATCTAGATCTCCAAAAGTAGCAAGCTATTTAGGCAAGTAGTGCACTTCGTGTAATGTTAAAAGCATTTCTGGCATTTTATGTTATCTTCTTTTTAATGACTGTATTTTCCTAACATTAAAAATGAATTAATATCTTTCCTTAAGTAGTCTGCTGAATGCTGAAAGAGTAAATCTGACAGGGTTACTCATACCTTGCATATACTGGAGAGACCTACACATCAGTTTGTTTTTCACACTTTTGAAAGGAAATGGGTTTCCTTCAAAACTCAGTATCTCCAAAGCTCATCACCATTATGCTTGGGCACCAAGGAGAAAAAAACACCCCTGTCAGCTTCAGATTTCTCACTTGTTAGCTTCAGATTTCTTTAAACTAGACTGTCAAGTGCTAAATTGCCACTGTGCTTACTGGCATTTAAATGCAGTGATGAGGGAGCCATATCAAATCTTAAAGATTGCATATGGTCTTAAATTTGCAGAAAGGAAATCCTTAGAGCTGTGTGGTGAGTTCTTAGGAAGACTTTTAACAACACTAAACCAAAGAGCAACCCTTCCATTATTTTATCCTCATCTCTAAGGTAAGTTACTTCATTATCCATTTTTTCCATCATAGTAGAAAATGTGTACTTGCATACTCAGACAAGTATTTTTCTGAGGTATTCATCTTCCTAGTAAGAACTGCAAATACTTTCTTAATTATAAAATAGAAGCAAAAATGACCATTCATAGCATTCCTAAGGTAAAATAGGAATTCTGGGATTATAATTAAATATTGGATACTGTATTTCTGCGGCTTTTCATTTTGGGGGCATTTTTTATCCTCATATTCACTTAAGGTTATGTATTGCATTTTGAAAAGCAGCTCTCCATTCCCACCTGCGAATGGACTTATATTTTACACCCCTATGTCTTTACACCCTCCAATAAGAAATGAAAGAGACAGAAGCACATACATCTCAAAGGCCCAATTTTGCCACATTTCATTAGACAGAAGAAAGTCAAAACTTCTTCAACCATCTATAACAGAACAGTTACGTCAGAGAACTTGTTCTAAGAAATAGTTCTCAATGACAAAACGTGTAATAAAAAAACATAGAGAAGAATATGGATGACTTTACTAGAACCAAACCAATAGTAAGAAAGTAATTCCCTGACACTTTTTGCATATTGGGAGGATCATGCTCTTTTCCACAATTTTTGACTGACTTCCTACATTTCTTAGAAATAAGGGTGGACCTCTGACATAGAAGATGTTAGAAGGATCAGTATGACTGAATTCCATTATAAACCATGCAATTTCATTCATTCACCATGTAGACACCATAGCTATAGAATTATAATGAACTGCAGCCAACGTTAGAAAACTACATACTAGTATTTTTTTCATTAGCGTTACACTCTGTATTGAAAACTTTGGCAGTGTTTAATGGGAAACAAATGCTTCACTCAGAGCACTGTATTAAGCTATTCCCTAAATTAAAACTAAAACAGACTAGATGCAGTGGCAACAAAACCATACAAAATAATTTTAGAATCCATCCTCAGAGACTTTAATCAATACCTAAGAATTCAAACACAGATCTGCTTGCCTCTTCCTCCTGAGACCACATAAATATACATCTTCACTCCAGAAAAAGAAGATAAAATCTTCCCTGACCTTGGTATGCAACATGGTAATAGATGCACGGCAGTTAAGGCCTAAGCCAAAAACCTGATTGTCCTCATATTCTGTAATCAATATAATGCAGGTTCCTCCCACATGCTTATTACCTTAGATCCAGAGACTCTGTTATTCTGCTCCCTTCTTACAATATATAAACAACAGCAAAAATAATGTCTATTTTTGTACAGCTGCAAAATACACTCCACTTTCCTCTGTATCTAGAGAGTTACAGCTCACTCTGTAAACCCAGAAATGTAAGGGACAAACACGTATTATGATGCATGAATGGCAACATCAGTTATAGTACCTATTTTTTTGAGTGTTAAGTGAATGTTCCTTGCAGGCACATTGCAGGGTCTTTGAAAATGTTGTCCCCCATTATACTGAATAGAGGCTTGATATTAGGGGTTATTATATATTGATTTCCTTTTAGAAGCAATGATTCCTTCACCCACATGATATGTTACTCTCACGCATACTGACATTCCTAATGTAATATCCTAAAGTAAAGTAGACTATTTGTCCTACTCTCTGGAATTAGTCTCTGGAATTTCAGAATTTCACAAATTTCATAAAACAATCAACAACTTCTAAGAAAAGCAGCTGCTATTTGCCTTTTCCCAGACTGTTAAACAGTACATCATTATCTTGACCTAGAAACTAGAAAATATCTTGACCTACAGGTTTTTTATTTTCTAGTTGTTTCCTAGTTAATTTCTAGTTATTGTATTTATTTTCTAGTTATTATATATAGTTATAATTTCTAGTTAATTTCTAGACCTAGAAATTATCTTGACCTACAGAAACTTTCCCATAAGGAAAAGCAACTATTTTTCATACTGGTAGCACCACTGTAATTAGCCTCCTACTGAGTTTCCCTTAGCCCAGGGCTCAGTCACGAAATTATATCTGGAAAACAGCATTTGATTAGGATAAACTTATAAATTCATTTTGCAGGTCTCCTAGCTATCATTTAATGTGGATAATTCAAACTCCTTTTCACGAGTTATTTAATGAGACAATAAGCATCCATGGGACAAAACATTTGAAGTTCTTAGCAATATATTTGCATCATTATATGTCATATATGCCTTGTCTCTGTGTTCAAAAACAGGTGTTTGAAGAAAGACTAGGAATTAAAGGCCACTGGAGAGTATGCGTTTCTATATAACTGCATCAACAAGGTTAATTTAAGTCATGGAATGATACTTCAGTGATTCATGTAAAACTCAAATGATAATGACTAAGATTTTCTTCCAAGTATAATCTTTCCTTCCTTTAAAAATAAAAATAAAAATGGAGACTTTCTGCCTGTGATAGATTTTCTACCAATTCCCTCAGGAAGATTTAAATTAGCATTAATAAGGAGCAAATCTGAAGTGATTCAGAAAACTGCTAGGGCTTAGTTCTGCATCTCAGAAACTGTGAATAATACTGTGAAGTGAATCCTGTTGGAGCAGATTCTGAGGCACCATACATAGGCTTGCATTGATTCATCTCTCACAAAAGGCCAAGACTGCTTCACTATCATCTTTGATAGATCATCTTGGTCATTCAAGATGTAGGTGCAGAGAGAAGAGGAATTTTTTCCTCCGTACAAGAGTGGTTCCCCTTCCACTATGTATCGGATGTCTCTGTACTCCTTCCTTATTTTCATCCCACAGTCCTGACTTGGAGATAGACACTAGGAAGACAGCCCTCTCCAAGGGCGCGTAAGTGGTGGCTGCCTTACTGATCAGATACTTATTCACAGCTGTGCCCCTCCAACAGCAGGGGAGTCCCTGCCGGCACAACCAGGAGTACCAAGGCAGTCTCAGGGACCTATACTGCTTTGGCTTCTCCTTGCTGGTAATGTTCCCACCACCTTTGTGCTCCTCTAGGAATGACATCTGACGGTCTAACTCTTGGATAGACTGGAAGGGGACGTTTTTCATTGTGGTGGGTGGTGGTCATGCCTGGAAGTTTGGTTTCAAGTTGCTGCGCTGCCCCTGCGTAAGAGAGGAGAGTGTCTCAGACAGGTTTGGTAGCTCTGTTCTGAACATTTGTGTTGTTCCTACCCCTCAGCAATAATAATGCAAGAAGATGGGAGGCCCTATATTGGTGGGTTTATGCAAATGTATACAAATTAAGACTTGAAATTACAGCCTGAGGCTTAGGAAGGTCTTGCTGCCAGGTAAACAAAGCTCCTGCCAGGAAGAATAAAGCTCTGCAGAAAGTTTGGGGCATTTGAAGAAAGAATAAAACAGGTAAAAACATTATCAAAAAAAGAACCCTGAAGCAGGGCAGTTATGGACCATTTTCCTTCCTGCAATGGCAGGTATGGAAAACATGGGGTTAGGACTGGCATGTGGCAGCTGCTGTACCCATGGGTAGGTAAAGAGAGCAAAACAGACAGTTCTGATGGCCCTACTGATGGAGGACAGCTCTGGACAGGCCTAATTTGACACCACTTGCGTAGCCATAACCTTCCAGCAGATTTGATGAAGTACTTTCCATTCAAACATAATTTTTTCTTGTCTCAGAACGTAAATGGATGCAGTAACAGGTGGTTTTATTTTCACGTAATTCTGGCTGAGATTTCATCCAACCTGGAAACCCAGCAAAGAGCATGCCAATGAGTTGGTTACATACTATCCTTCCTCCCCAAAGGAGCAGAAGACTTCAGCAACAACAGCAACAAAATCTAGAGAGTTACAAACCCCCCTGGTCAAGTGTCACACCAAGTCTGTCTTCCCCTTACTGCTCTTCACTTGATTCCTTGTGATCCAAGAAGTCCTGGTGAATATGCATTTACATGGCATCTCTGACTGTCACTATTACTGGGTCACCTTCCTCATGGTCTTCACACGGTTGTCACAAAAGCACGCAAAGCTTGCATGGTGCCTTTCATCTCCTCCCAACATAAGCCAGTGGAGCACTAACATGGTGACCACCTCCTGCCCGCATCCTGCTTGCAACAGCTCTGCTCTAACCCCAACTAGGAGACAGTGAGAAGTTTTACATATGTAGATGATTCATTTCCTGCTTATGTGATATATTATTGTTATTCAGGAAACAACCAAGGACACCGAATCTGAAAGTAACTATAATTCTACCGTGCAAGCGCCATAACTTTATACTGTGAAGCTACCTTTAAAAATATGATTGGAGTATTATGTTTCTGTGTTATTTTCTTACTAGAACACAATAAATTCTTGTCAAGACTGCCAAAATTGGAGGATTTTATTCAGCTAAAGCTTAAATCAGTCTGACTTATGCAAAATTTAAGAGGGATAAGAAAGGTGCCCTTTGCCATATCTCACTGGTACCGCGTATACCTTGAGATCAATGTGCCTTTCAATATTCATTGTGATGGGCTTTATTCCAAATTCCCACAGGTGCAGCAGTCAGTGGGAGTGAGCTCAGGCACTGTATTGTTCCATGTACCTTCAGCTTGAAAAACAAAGTTAGAGAAGATCTGTTCATTACTATTTTAAGACACGCAGCTGGGGCTGGTTTTGGTTCTAAGCATTTCTGTGCTCAGGCAACTGTCTTTTCCTTGCCATTAGCCTTTACTTTGCTTGATCAGGCAGCCTGTCATTTAGTACCTTTCTGTCGGTTTCTTGGCCTCACAAGTTTTGATGGGCTTTTATGGGTGGAAAGGTCTCATCATGCCTTCAAAATGTGAAATCCATATCTGCTAACTATGGGGGGAGGAAGATCCCCACAAAGTGGATAGTTGTAATTGCATGGAGAGGCTTTATGCCTCCAAATCACGACTGAATGATCCTGTGATGTGTGGTGTGCACAGTTTGTGCCTGAAATCTGAATTAACTGGGTAAGGAACAATCTATCACTGACGCATACGATGAAATGGTGTCACGTAAAAAACTGGATTGCAAGTAAAAAATAAGGTTCAATTTTTTCATGAATATCTATTTTATTTCATCTGGAAACCCTGCTTACCACCTTTCTTAAAAAAAAAAAAAAAAAAAAAAAAGGAGAAAATCTGAGGCTCTGTCTGCTTTTTTTTATGCTTTACAATTTCTGAAGGATTTTTTCAAGGATGATGAGGGACAAGATCCTTGTTAAAGCACACTTTGAATCTCATCCAACAAAGATGATAATAAATCTTCAAACCATTTCTGACCATATGTCACAACTCCTGAAGGCAAATGAAGGCTTTTACAGCTTTTAAATAATCTCTGGCAATGACAGCTGTTAAGACACTTCTCCTCCTCCCCACTCTCCTTTCTCACAAATGGGAAGGAAGGGTTGTGCTTTCATTCACCATGCTCCCAGTGTCACACATCGTGACCTGGGTTACTGTAAACTAAACATTAAAAACAACATGAAAGGTCTACTTAATGTGGCAAATTAAGAAACCTGTTATCCACACAGCTCATGCAGCTTTCAAAAGAAAGAAACTGCCTTACATTCCTATACTACAGTTCAAGGGCAAACTGTATTTACTTCGGGGTTTCTACTGCTGAATCAGCTTCAGACACAGAAATAAATAATTCTGTTAACGTCTGTATAGAAAGTTTGCAGAGGCTGAATTCTATAAATCACTATATTTACCACATTTAATAGTATGGTTTTTGCATCTGTTTTCTCCTGTTGAAAGGCTCAGATTAGTATATCAGAGTGTAAAACAGGATTTGAATTTTAAGAAAACAGTAGTGCTTGTGACTTCAATAGAGCATTCATCTCCTTACAGAGAATCTTGTGAGCTATACAGATCAGTCTAGCAAACCTGGGAGAGGGCTACACTGAAAGAGAATTCATTTATCCATAGGCACATTTTTTTTATATCATAGGTTTTGAGACAGAAGCAGCAACTATGCACTAAATTTTTAAATATTTTATGTGGAAAACAATATATGCAAGCATCACCAACAAGGCTAGACAGTCTTTAGTTACTGGAAACAGGTGATTTCTCGAAGCTGAAGACTTAATCAGTGGTGAAATGCTATGTTTACTGGATTTCACTTATCTAGAAACTAGGGAACCCAAATACAAAGCATATCCTGTGTTAAACCACGTAACTTAGTTCTTATATTTCTTGCAGAATTCTTAGATTACAAATCATCTCATGAATTTCACATGCACACACACTTTTCCTCAATATGGGTAATAATACATGTGACAGACAGGATTAAGGAATCTAATTATAATGTTCTAAATATTCTTTATCACATTTACTGTCTCAAAAATCAGCTTAAAACCAAACCAAAACAAAAAAAAAACAAAACACCCCAACAAAGCCGGCAGTTGCTATACTTTGAAAGTTTTGCTTATTTTTATCATAATCTAACAACTATCAATGACTTACTGCAATGAATGGATGCACAAATCAATGTGTTTCAATGCCCCCTGTGTATTTAGGAGCCAAAGTTCCACAGGTATGAAATGGTGGCGTTTCAGATCCCCAGCTATGCAAAGCCTGATATTTAAAATACTCTTTGGCACATACATACTTTAAAAAGTACAGCCCCTGATTTTTGAGTTTTACTTTCATGAGTTTGAAGTAAAGTTGGTTCAGAGCATGGGCAGCTTTAGCTTGTAGCTATCTATTCCCACATGGGCATTTCTCTTGGTGGGGAAAAGGAGTGTCTAGGAACAGGCATCTGTTGACTGGTTGATTATGCCAAGCTAACCAAAAAAAAAAAAAAAAAAAAAAAAAAAAAAAAAAAAAAAAAAAAAAAAAAAAAAAGGCAGAAGAAAGACAGGATCTGGAATCTATTTGGAGAATCTATTTGGAGATTTATGAAGCACTGGGATGAACAATTTGGAATCTCTTTAACAACACAACAATGATTTTACACATCACATTCAAAGCAATTTCTTAATTTTTTTTTTTTCAAGAAACAGAATCAAAGAAGCCAGTGAAGAATGCTGTGGGGGTTCTCACCTTAGAGTCCACCCTTTAAATGGAAGATCTGGTTTCAACGTTCTCCTCAGTCTAATATACCTAAACCTTTTACCTGCTGCAATATGGAATGCCTGCTTTCTAAAACTCCAATACAAGTCTTAGAGAGTTCCTCTGTGGGCTTTTACAGTAACACCTTCATCCCTTCTGTATTTTAGAGTGAAGATTTCTGTTTGTGTTGTAAAACATTGTCTACGATGGGTAAACGAACAGGAATATGTAGCTTTTTGAGGTCTAGCTCAGTACTACTAAGTTAAAATAATGGTTTAGGCCTAAAAATATTATAATTTATCCACTTACAAATGTATAAACCTATGGTATATATCTATGCAGATATCTTCCTGCAAATTACACTTACAACTAACTTGTCTGGCAAACAGGGTCTTCATTGTCAGGACATAGTGAAACATGATGTCAAGTATTTGCCGAACAACAAAGCAGAAAATGGTATGCACATGCCTATGTACTCTCTATGATGAACAAAAGAAATTACATGCATACATGCTTTCGAATCCAGCCAAGTTTCTCTGAGCTGTATTTTATACTTCCCATTAATTATATAGGAGAAATGGGAAGATCTGGAACTGAAGCAGTCTTTAAGGAGAGAGGCAAATTAATAATTGAATACTGCATTGCTTCAGATAGCTTCCACATTCTTTGCCCTAAGATATCTCTTTCAAGCTTCAGGGAATTAATAAATTAGACCACTGATACATCTATTACA
This sequence comes from Athene cunicularia, assembly GCF_003259725.1. Classification (NCBI taxonomy): domain Eukaryota; kingdom Metazoa; phylum Chordata; class Aves; order Strigiformes; family Strigidae; genus Athene; species Athene cunicularia. The sequence continues at coordinate 53,597,795 of NW_020799091.1, read as the reverse complement.
CCTGCTTTGGGGGACCACAAAAAAAGGCGAAAAAAAATCAGGGTGGAAACATTTCATCTTGTAATTTATTCCCCATCACTACTGCTTGACATCTTCCCCACTAAACAGTGAAAAGTCCATTTAAAAACCTGGATTTCAAAGTTGGTGTGATTTACAGATCAAAAATGAGTTCTCTAAAACACATATGTGTACTTAAGACAAATTTCCTATGACATAAAGTGTTTTCTGTGAATGTTTGAGTGTAGACTTTTTGTATTTTCATGTAATCTACTAAAGTGTTTTAGATAACTCATTTTTGATCTATAATATGCTAGATTTGCTGATTTATGATAAATCATAAAAGTTACAGGAAGAAACAATATGAAACATTATGAGGCCGTATTCTTGAATTTACTCTATGAGAAAGGACAGTTCAAATTAAATCTAGTCAAAATTCATGAACTGTGTTACTCCTAAACTAACCTCTCACTCAGGGTGTGACCTGAGAACAGGCATACCCCTCTGGCTCTGCAGTCCCTGTTTGCCATTAGAAACAGAACCTGACAAGGAGGTGCTAATGCCTCAACTTTATGCAGTCCTTCAGATGTTCAAGACCCCTCTCACATGCTGGGAGATTAAATTTCCTTCTCTTCTAAGGGGAGGCAGGTTAAGGAACAGCAGATGGAACTGTCTTGTAATTTTGGCATTAATTTATTTCTACACCTTGATTTAGTAAAAGAGAGTCCCTAGATGAGAAAGTAGAATCCCAAGACTGTCCCACCTCTTTACAATCTTCACAGCCAACACTTGTCATAAGTATTTTCTTCAAATTTACATGCTGAAAATTCATGTCCATGACTTCATACTTTATAATATATATTCCTGTAAAAATGTTTAGGCTGTTCATGCACTGCCCCATTTTCTTTTCCCCTTGCCAAGAAAACAGTGTACCCAAGACAACACTGTGAAGGAGCTATTACCTCTTCCCTTCCTCATGATAAAAAAACCCCCAAGCATCCCCCTTAAATGTCACAGTGCAATATGGAGGAAGATTTAAACATTATCATTAAGCTTTCAAACTGTCCAGTTCCAGATTTAGCTGTTTTCTTTCTGCTGATGTCATTTAATTATAAATGGTGAAGCTTTTAGCAGCATAGAATCAGATATGTTTGGTTATGAATGATTAAGTGTGCACAAAGTTTTTACCAGCACATTAATCACTGGTATAGAAAAAAGCATGACACTGGTTAAAAATTCACTGCTTCACTGCCCATGGGAAGTGTAAAGTTTTAGCAGACAGTCAGAGATTGCTTACCTTTATGACAGGCCAAGTGCTGAGTAAGATTCGTTGAATTTACATTCCCCTAAACACTACTTTCTTTCGCTAATGAGAGTAATTGTCCTTTGACAGTATGAATGGCAGCATCAGGAACAACAACAGTAGCAAAATCAGATTAGGAATTTTAATTATGCTTTATTGGATGCCTGCTCCTGAAACCAAAACCAGATACCAAAGAACAAAATAGTTCAGGAGAACACAGGTATCTCAATACATCTGTCCATTTACCTGCCTAGCTCTGCCGAAATCACCCACTTTCACTCTTGTGTGATCCAGCAGAAATGGTTTTGTTCAGTAGAACAGCAGCACATAGAGACCTTGGACAACATATGGCCACTCTGTGATACATTTTGAAAATACGCTTAGTAAAGGGCTGTCTTTCTATTTTCAAGTATGTACAACTGTAGGCACCTTTGGGACTTGGGACATTCATGTGAACTTTCTATTACTTTCACACTAAAGTCTTCCTAAATGTCACCCATCTCTCAGTGGGAAAGTCCCCTTCTTGCCTTCTGTGACACTGACTTTCAGACTGGGCCAAGTTATGTCTATGCATCAAGCCTGAATAGATCTTGCTGCAAAGCTAGACAATTGTAAAAGTGTCCCCAGCAGTCCAGGTTTTGTATTTAAGCCTTCATTCTTCTTTAAATGGGTGAGAAGCATTTGATGTACCTCAACATTTCCTTTAACTCAGTTAGGGTAGCATAAAAAGCCCTTTAAAGCAAATGTAAATCAGCAAACAGTTGCTAATGTTTATAGTAATTGATACTTAAACTGGATGTGCAAACATCAAATCTGAAAAATTTCTGTGTATATCCAGCTCCCAGAGGCACCCTCAGGAATCCTGCTGTCCTGCATTCCTGTTGTACCTCACTAATAATCATCTGTTCCTACTCAAACATACTGAGTTTTATAGATTATTTCTCTGGGTGTTCTCTGGAAGTTATACATGCATTCAATTCTTCTCAGTTCCCAAATTTATTTATCTCTTTGACTTTTTGGGGAGATACTTAGACACCCCTCCCATCCAAGGGTTGTTCTGCTGCTGCTGTAGAGATGCAAGCACTGATGCGGCAGAACAGTGTGCTTTCTGCACTTGACTGACCAACTGCAATTTCTCTGGTTTATGAATAATTCCTTTTCAAGTCTGTGTAAAAATGTTAGACCAGAAATTTCAGTGACTTCATTTACATTTATAAAAACAGATGCATATTTTAATGGTAACCTGGCGATTACCTTATATACTTGATATTCACATGAAAATAAGAAAAAAGTAATTAGCTCATTACATGACCTCACAGACAAATATTAAACACTTGCATTAACCCTGCTGAAACAGCAGATGTTTTAGAGTGACTGTCCCCTAAACTTATCTTTGGTAGGTACTATAGTAACCTGTAAATTTGAAAATCTAGTAGCGCCACAATCTAAGTAAGTAAGAAGCACTGGAATAACCGCAATATAGCAGCAGGAACTTGAAAGAAATTCTGAACTGTAGAAAACCTGAGTAGGATTTTGCAAGGTGCAAGCCTCAAATGCATTGGGAAGCATATTTTAGTGCTCTGAAAACTGAAAACAAGAATGTGTGTAAAAGAAGCCATGTAGATTTTAAGTCTGTTTCTTTGCACCTGTGTTTGTAACTTGGATACTGTAGATACAGAAAATACATCTCAAGAGATACTTCTTTTTCATGTGGGAAGTCTCAATGGAGGAGTCCAAAAACAACCAGCCATGACTATGACCTGCATGAGCTCTTGATAGGCTTGCTATTAGTTCATCACGTTTGCATTTCTTCATAAAATGGCAGATTCAGTCTGCACAGGAGAGCTCCAGAAAAATATTAACAGAAAACAGGGAAATTCAAATGAAGAACAAAAATCTTATATATCTTTATACAACCTGAAGGCTTGAGAGAAATCATTCCTACATTGTATTAAAAGATCCTTAATACTACTCCCGATTATTAATCTTCAATGGACTTGCAATGGTATTTGAGGGATTGTTATTACTTTGCTTATTTGTATAAAGACTTTTTTGTTTTTTTTCTGCAAGAAAATATGCTAAAGAATGACTATTAAGCAATTTCAGTACAAATAACTTTCATGTTCTACCCAAGTAATCATCTGATGAATAATATAATCTAAGAAAGTTTACAATAACACAAAATAAATATGGTATGTGTAATGATGTTGCAAATTAAGGCTGCCCAGCAGAAACCACTTACTTTTTTCTAACATTAGCATAAAAAATAAAACCCAACTGAGATTTCTTTCAGCCTCTCCCTGCAGGACCAGCTATACCTCCTTTAAAGTGAACTTTCAGGATAATAAAGCAATGGCGTGATGAATATTCTAAAAGGTCAATACTAATTAACTGCATTAATATATTTTACATAGAAACAGCTATTTGAGGACACTGATTTTTTTTTTTCATATGTGTACCAGCAAAAGTTTCTTCAGCAAGATTTCTGTGAGAAACAACTTGAAGGAAGGCAGTTAAGAGTACAGAGCTTTATGAACACTACAGTATATTTGGTGTGCATGTGTATATGTTTGTGTGTGTGTGTATACACATTCACGTGAATATGTTACAGTAAGTTTTCTCAGATCATTAGTTTAACAGTGTCAACATCTGCAAAGGAAATAAATCACATCCCCATACATACGATGCCAGCATTGCAGGAAATCAAACATCTGCTCAGATGCTTCAAAGTTAGCTCCTGTGCTGGCTGAACTCCAACTTGCAAACTTCATCTAAACACTTTGTACAGTTCAGCTACCAAAAAAAAAAAAAAAAAAAAAAAGTTACTACACATGATCCATCACGTTGTCAACTTCTCTCTTAAAATGGTGGAGCTTTCCACCTCAAAATGGTCTAGTTGTCTGTGAACAACAAAGAAAATGAGTTCCTAGGATTGTATCTGTGCTTGCATTGTGGGTTACCTTTACATTAGCACACAGCGCACCACAGCAGGGGGTTCTGTAGAACAAAGCACTTTCTGCTCAGTTCTGGGGAGTTTTTACTACGCACTCATTCTAGTTCATTCTAGTGGTGCACATGAGATTTGCAGAAAAACATCTGGTTAAGTTTCATCCACAAAGCCTTCACTTCCTACACTCCAGCACAGTTTCCATGACAGTAATGAAAACATTGAAAGGTGGGATGGTCAGAACACCTCCTTCAAAATACTCTTAATCCTAAATAAGATGCTAACATAGATGCACCTGTTGTCAAGACACTATGTGCAGTCATTCTTCAAACTGACCTGTCTCAAGGCTCTATTTCATAGCAATAATCTATGAATTTTTCAATCAGTAAGAGTCTTACACACCTCTACCCATCCACCCTGCACAAGTCAGTCCAGAACTCAGTATTCTTCAAAAAAAGGAAGAAATAGTTTGAAAGCTTAAAAAGTGCTAAGTCTGGGCACCACCTTCTTTTGTAGCTAATCAGATCAACTAATAATTTTTGCTTTGTCTCATCCCAGCAACAAAAGATTCTCAGACCAATTTCCCCCCAACATTCTTTTGGCCTTCCAAATGAAAAGAGACTGCTTAATAGAATACAACATCTATACATACATTAAAACGTAATGAAGGTATCCGATTACTGAAGAAGCAAGTCTTTGCAATTTGCCTTATATCTCTTATGGTAAGCTTCATAGTGGCTTTGACTATTACTTATACATGCAACCTTGAACAAAACAGTTTGAAAGCTGCAAGGCCACGAAAGGGCTGCAAAAAACATGATGGGACCCTCTCATGTAAGGAAAGGCTGAGAGAGCTGGAACTGTTGAGCCTGGAGAACAGAAAGCCTGGGAGGGATATCATCAGTGTGCTCAGATCTTAGAAGGGAGGGTGCAAAGAGGACACGCCAGTCTCTTTCACTGGTGCCCAGGGACAGGATGAGGGCCAATGGGCACAAACTGAAACATGGGAGGTTCCCTCTGAACATCAGGAGATACATTTTTACTGGCACAGGTTGCCCAGAGATTATTGTGGAGTCTCCATTCTCAGAGATACTCAAAATCCAGCTGGACACAAACATGAGCAACCTGATATAGCTGACCCTGGTTTGAGAAGTGGGGTTGGACTAGACAATCCCCAGAGGCACCTTCCAACCTCAAATATTCTGGAATTTCCTAAAGAACCTACTGCGATTCATATGAATTTTGTCCATTTCTCTTTTCCTCTATTTCTACTATTTTGTAAATGGGAGTGAATTTTCCTTCTTCAGCAGAATAAGGGATGTTCTGGCTCAGGAAACAATTTTGATTGATAATCCCTATTTGCAGTAATGTAACTTGGGCCTTACAGTCTCAGCTGTAGGGCAGTCACTGCTGTGGGTTTTATCAAGAGTTTTCTTTAGATGCACTGACACCTTCAGTCAGATCATTACATAATCACTATAGCATTCCTTTGAAAGAAAGATCAGTCAACCCAACTGTTTACAAAAATTGATAATCTGTATTTTAAATGCCCAAAAAGGAAAATTTTCTCTTAATGGTCAAACGTTTTTTGTTTGTTTGTTTGTTTGTTTTTGTTTGTTTGTTTTTTTTTTAATCTTACTGGTTTTCTGGTGTTCCAATTATGGAGACAGAAGCCAAGAATCTAGTTTCACCAACAGTGGAACACTGCAGCTGTAAACTCTTGTAGTGAGATTTTCAAAGACTTGAAGATATATTCTCCTGCACACAAGGAGCACCTAAATTCCATCTTCAAATAAACTTATTTACAGTAGACTTGAGCCTTTTAGCATGAGTTCCCTCTCCTTAGTTGGAAAATCTTTTCGTCACTTCGCTGTCCTACGGGCAACTACAGTTGCAGTTGTTGCAACCCTAGAAATATGGTAGTTCAAGGGGTACAAGTTTAACAAGTGGGCGTCTGGAAGACGCTTTTATTTCCTTAGCATTTGCAAGTAACTAGCCAGTTTAAGGGGTGTTTTTGGAGAAGGAAAACATAATGCAAACAGTCAATATTAATTCTTGCTATAGCATGAGGACATAGGCAAAGGAAGAATTGTTTTCCGTTCTGCAGACAATGTCCATTTCAGATTACTGAAGAAAAGGTCATCTAAAAAACTGCTTACAAAATGGAAAGAATGAAATTATTTCAATCAAAGTAACAAATATTTTTCCTAAAATACTGCTTTTTCTCTCCAGATATGATTTTTTTTATACTTCAGTTTGCATCTGGCAATAAATGTAAACAAAACCAAGAGGTAACACTGCTATAGTTTCTTCAGAGACTAAATGAGCTTTCTCTTTAGATGATCACAATGGGGAGTTTCATATTTTTCAGGCATCTAGTTGGCACAATAACAATCAACTTATTTAGCTCATATATAGTATTTACCACTGTATTTTAGGCTGACTAGTCAATAAAGCCTCAATTCCATAAAAACTGAAGGAACCATTAAAATGATATAAAGAGGATAGACATGACATTAAAAAAAAGTCCTAAAAATCTTTTTTTTTTTTTATTTTTTTTTTTCCCCCTTGGAACAGAGTATATGCCTCTGCATTCTTTAAAGAGACAGAACATGAATCACTTTCCAGAAAGCTTCTCTTTATTGGATAAAAGTATAAATAATGCCAGTGCCAAATCTTAAGGCAAAAGGAAAGTAAGCGTCACATTCTTCTTCAGAAATATTACCTTTGTCCTAATGATAGCTATTGAATGTAACAGCTAAATGTCAGAGAAGAGAGAAAGAGGAAAAGAAAGAAGATTTAGCATTAAAATCTACAGACAAAAAGGACATTTTCATCATTCATTTGATCAAAGTTTCTTTACTGTTTTCTTAAAATTCTGGCTTTGCTAGAAGAGAGTATTTTAAGTCATATATCACTATAGTGGTCAGTATAGTAAATAACAGAGAATATAGTAGAAAATGGAGCAAAAATCAGTGTTCAGTGTCACGGAAAGTAACTGCTGCATAGTTCTTTTCCCTTCTCAGTACAGAATAATATAAGAAAAGCAGGGAAGATAGAATAAATGCCAGCCCAGAATATTACTGAGTGATTCAGTTCAAGAGATGGTTCGGAGAGTACTGGCTAAAAAACTTACACTTGACTTCAGAGTGTAAACAGCCAAGTCTAGCTCATTTTTGTGAGCTGATATTTTCCTCTTATATATTGATCAACTTACCTCATTTGACATCTCTTCATCAGTATAAAATTGTATGGGATTTACAGTGATTTCCCCCCTCTCACCCCTTAAAATTATAACTCTGAGAAGCTTTTAATATCTGTAACTGTCATGTGAGGACACTTGTATGCACAGTATGTATGCATAGGTCTTCTTAGATCTCTTTCTACCCATCCTCCAGCACAGGGAACCAGTTTGGTCATTTGTTTCTGTGGCTGAGTAAAAAAAAAAAGTACAAAGCCTTAACTTCCATAGGAGAGAAGCCAGACATCAGGGAGCAGAGTAGTCTATACCAGTAAACAGTCTCCTGACATTATAACTGAGAACTCTGCAAAGTGAGACTACCAGATTTGTGCTTCTGGATGAGAAGTTTAAGCCTTGAGGAAACAGGAAAAAATGCATTTGATGGTGCTCTGATTGCTTCAAGTTTCACAGACCACAAACTACCACTCCCATAATAAATCTTCACCCAAAAGCAACTCAGAATAGTAGTAACGGGAACACTGGTAAAACAGATGGGGAGATCTCTGAGGACCATTTCAAGGCTGTGCTATTTATTATTGCTCAAATTCAGAAGTGTTAAATTCAACTACAGTTTTAAAAATAGAACTACAAAATACAGTGTTTCCTGACAGCACAGTGTTCAACCTCATACACTTCCCTCATATTATGAAGACAAGATTACAAAAATCTTAACAAAGCCTCAATCATACTGTTCATATTTTCAGGTATATATCTACAGGAAACCAAGTTCAGATTTTATACAAACCATTAAAGCAGTATCAACTGTAAAAATAAAATTTTTATACATGTAAATTAGTGATGTTTAAAGGTGAGTTGGTTCTCACATTTTGTCAGAAGATGGTTTCTTAAAACTGTCAAACAATCTTTTCTGCTGGTTTTCAGAATATATCTGCTATAGCGAGTCCAATGTCAGAATTTCTGATAGGTCACAGATTTTCTAGGATTATTATTACAGAAAGATTAATATACTTTGGTTCCCATTCTATCTGAATTATATTAAAACCACTTGCTTTTAAGTGTGAAAATCGACAGACACCACTAATCATGATCTTTGGCCAAATGTAAACCCTGAATTCTTGAAATGTACTGAATACATTCAGATAAAAGACAGAAAAGTAAAGAAAAAAAATACCTCTAAGATAAAAAGAACTCCTTACTTCATGTTACCCAGGGAGATAAAGTTAAGGAAATGTGACGTTTGGCTGTTTTTTCTCTCTGATGCATTTAGCAGGGTTCGAGTTTTGCTACCAACAATAAATAACATTTCATGATACCTAGTAGTGCTCTATGAATTGCTTCAGAATCTGCCCTTATGTCCTGATGCAAAGGTAGACTCAGTGACTTGATGTGAATCATAGGTACAATTAATTCACTGACAATTTTGTGTTCGCCAGGACATTATCCTTAATCTCTAGCAATTACATTTATTTTGGAAAAGGTACAATGTCACTTAAGTGACAATGTTGAGAAATGAAGAAAGAAAGAAAAATATTTAATGAAAGGTCATCAGAGTTTAGAGGCCATATAATCTCTAATTCTGATGAAGGACACAGCAGATCTGCAATTTTAGAAGTCTGTGTTAGCACACCCAGCAACTGGAAAACCAGGAAATACTGTACCATCCTTAAGCATGCTTCAGGCATTTTAGCACTTGTTATCTCACCATGAATTTTTATAAAGAAAAACTGTATTTCTGAGGTATAGTGAATGAGATTTGCTGCTTATTATTACTAGGTCATATTTATGTGCTAGATATGGCATGTTTATCTATTCTCTATATTTGTAAGTCATCCCAATTGAAATCAAGAATGAGGCTGCATTTGTCCAGTTGCAATATACTATTCCTCTGGCAAAATGAGGATGTCTTGAGAGACAGTAGTCATTTACGACACTCCTCATATCTTTTGTTTCTAGGAGCTATCTAACCATGCCTTCAGAGTAGTCTCATGAGTGGCAGGTTTGAGAACATCAGCCTCAGGTGAGTAGACAAATAGCCTCAATAAGATGCTAGCAAAAGACATTAAAAGTTCCTCTCTCAAGTTAAAGTGTGAAATCCAAATATCTCCTCAGTTCCTCTGGAACATTCAGGATAGTCTGAAAGGCCTGAAATGTCTCATCAAAGATATTTTTACTTCTGACATCCAGGAAACTGCCAAGTCTGTGCATCCAACAGCTCCCTTTGCCCTTACACTTTCCTTTGGCAGGAAAGCATCACTATAAGTATATGTGGTCTACTCTTGTTAGCAACTATTTTTATATAACTCTTCCAGGATGGTTAAACAATGGTTGTTTACAGGCATCCACAGCATTTTCTGAAGCTTCAAGAAATAAAAGTAAGAAGTAAGAAGAGCATGTGGTGATCCTTTCAAATGTTGTGCATGACATCTGACAACATTCAAGGCATCTTAGAACTGCTCTTCAGCATAAAAATATCAGGGGAAAAAGATAGAAACAAATTTATGGAGACTCACCTTTTTGCATACCACATCACATGCAATTTTCATACCTTGCAGCCTCATACTGTCATTCTGAATATTTTTATTTCACTATTAATATTGTACAGAACCATCCTGTGAAATTTTTCCTCACATTAAATTCCTCTAATTGTGATAGTTCAGTGTTAGTGTATTTAGTATAAAATCAGTCTATATTATGTATAAACAAAAGTTCTGAGACTTCAATGTTATGCAAAGACTTCATGTATATGAATAGAGTTAAGCTTAGAGGGATTGATAGAGCTGTTATTTGTATTTTACTCACTGAAATAAGAGAAATAAATCTTTTTTTTGCCAATAGAAACTAGTTTTTACTTTTCTTTAACCACCTCCATGAATACAACAATATGAGTGATGATGAATATCACATTTAGATGTATACTGTGTACTTTTAGACTGCTTAAAGAATTTTGCTGTTTCATCTGTTTTTCTTGATTGATCGCTACTCTGTAATTATGGTAGGTTCTAAAATGATCTCTAATGGAAAATAAATTCTTGACTTTCTGTAATATCTGTAAACAGTTATATTAATTATTATCCAGTTCTGTATTTTATACCCTTTGCATTTCTTATGAAGTTTTCTGTACATAGATTCACAAATGGTTTAAATTTGAAGACCTTGAATGTAGGCTTTGTCTGATTTCTTTCTCTTTTTTTGTCTGGTTCTCTTCCATGAACTGTCATGAAGGGAAAAAATGGGGAGGATGTTTGGAGAAGATTAAAGATGTGAAAATATTTTGGTTTGAGCGAAAACTCTAAAATGTTGCTATTTGATTATATGCTCTTTTTAGGGGCTGTTTCTGGGACATGTTTTCAATTACTGTTGTAAAGACAAACTGACCTCATTATCGTCTGTCATAAATTTGGAGGATTCAATTATCCCAGATTTGATTGACAGGAAAGGCTGAGCATGCATATCTAGTTGAACTGTGTACAGTGGTTTTGCAGACCTTACCAGAGGCTGGCATTCACATATGCAAAACCCTAACAATTTAGTGGAGGAAACTGGTGTACAGAAGGCTAATTGAGGAATGGCTCATAGTACACAAAACTTTTGTCATAGCAGATAATGTTTTCTGTCAAATTTTAACTCAATGGATATGAATTTGCACACAGTTTCAGTCAGTTGAAAATGGAAGTGAATGGAGCACTAAAGAAATATAACCATATGGTTTGCAGTCCAAGATGTAGCTCAGATTTGTAGTCAAATTTAGCCATGATGACACAAGATTATGCACAATGCATTATAAGGAGTTTACCTGCTTCTTAGTCAAGTTTTATAACCTGCGCTGAACTCTTCTTGGCTAAGGACAAGATTAAGTTGACCCAACAGTTTTAGAATAGCACTGTCTCCTTTAACGTTAAGTAAAATCCTGATTCTCACAGAAAATTTAACAATAGAAATACACAGGAATAGAAAATTAATTTTTAATCTAAACATGAGGTGCATAGAATTACCATCTAGCAAGACAGATTTTTTGAAAATAAACATTATTACAGTCTAAAATAGTACAAAATAAGGTGGGCTCTTGGAGAGCTGAGAGTGAAAAAACTCTGTGTAACTTTCAAGGAAAGATAATGCAATAAGTATCTGCTGGGTGATTTGGAAATAATAAAAAGAATAAAATCAATTTGTCTAATACTATGCAGAGTACACAGCTGCTGTGAACCCCATCGTTTCACACTTCTGTAGTGACTCTAATATGGTGCCAGCCTAGAGATGCTAGACTACATAAGTGAGCAGCAGACATCTCCTTACATAAATGAGACGAGAAAAGCTAACGCAGCAATAAACATTAGTTCATTTGATTAACACTGGCCAGAAGGCATTAGGGACAAACACTAACTATAAAGTTCTGAAGCACCTCTCTACATTTAAGAGTTCTTATAATGTTTATGACATTTATTATAAAGAAGAAAAATATTCTTAGAAAATGTAATAATTTACATTCACATAATAATTCACATAATTTAAATATTACTTCTATTTCTTCTCCTTATCAATATATGTTTGAACTTTATTCGTGTGACCTTAGCTAGTCCATTTTTTGGTACTCAGGAGAAATGAATCACTATGTAAAGGTGCTTGATTTCCCTGAATAGACAAAAAAAAAAAAAAAAAAAAAAAAAAAAAAAGAGACAGCAATTGGATATTCTGGATCAGTTTTCAGTGTCCTTTGGGCTTCCTTGATATTTCTGTAAATGACTGGAGGAATCAAAATTCCTCCAAAATCATGATGTTGAGGCTAAACATCTCTGTCTCAGATGCTCCAGTTAGTAGAAAAACAGAAAAAAAGAACCTGTTCATGTTTAAAACTGAAATATTCTAAACCAGTTAGAAACACTGCAGGCCTCAAGTAGGCAACCTGAACATACCCGAACATACTTGAACATACCTGAACATACCTGAACATACTTTTCAAAGAAGTTATGTCTATTGAGTATTTCTGTAGTTTAGCTGCCTTACAATTTTCTTATTGGTTTTCCCAAGCATGATTCCCTTTACTCATCTGCTTATATTCTTACACCACGCAAAATACTGTGGGAGAAGTTGTGTTATATAAAAAATGATACAAAAATTGCAAAAAAACACAGTATAGAACTGTATCTCTGTCCGAGGCAGAAAGCCTGACCACAGATCCATTCCCAGTAAAGACTAATGCAGTGTGTGTCAAATTAATGCCATCTCTGGTGCGATTCAGCTCCATCTTACACACACTAGTGTTTGACTCATCTACCTAAATATAGGTGTGTAGCGCCATTTGATAGACCCTGGATTACCTGAGCTAGCCACAGATATGACAGTGGTGAAATGTGAGCACCAAGACTTTCTGAACTGGCATTTGGAGGCCAGCTGTTATGCCCCAGGAAATCAAAATGGCATTAGACTGCTACTGTCTGCTTAGTTGAGTGACTGATCAACACACTCAGATGAGACTGGAGGCCTATTTATCTTACCCCAAAATAGACAACTCTATGCAGGTAGCTGTGATCTGTCTCTGCAATCCATTTCTAATACAGGAAAATAACATGCTTGAAGAGAAAAACAGCATTCTTTGTGGGCGTTATATTTCTTCTGCTTTGATATGAACACACAGTGCTGCTCAGTGTCACACATTTTATGAATACAGCATGCAGAAATAATATTTTGGTACATTTTATGTAGATATTCCTATATATCCGCTAAAGTTTAGATATGTACATGACCTATATCATGGATGTTCAATACTAAGGCAAATTATAACAATAGTAGATCTATTATAGTAGTTTGAACTTGATATTGGTTTCAATTAATAATATAGTGTGACTTGGAAAGATAACCTCATTAAGACTGATACAGGCCTGTGAATTAATAATCTTACATCTGAGACTCAGATCTCCACATATGTACCTGGAAAACATGTTACTGATACCTATCACTATTAAAATATTTGGAAATGAAAGAGCAACTTAAGCTTTGTAACCATGTGATGCACACGTCTAACACATTGACCCTAAAAAAGAAAGATTAGGACATATTTTCTAATGTTATCTTAACAACCTTGAGTCATCACGAAAGCGAGGGCAATGAGGTCTTAATGATACATGGTCACTTTCACAGCACTTATGTCACTATTTAAGTGATATAATTGCACTGGAGGTTGGCTCAGATAGGGTTAATTTTCTTCATAGTAGCTTGTATGGTGCTAAGCTTTGGTTTTGTAATCAAAACAGTTTTGATAGCACACCCATGTTTTAGCTATTACTGAGAGGTGCTTGCACAGCATCAAGGTCATTTTCTGACCCTCACCCCACCCCACCAGCGAGTGGACTGAGGTGCACAAAGAGTTGTGAGAGGACACAGCTGGGACAGCTGACCCCAACTGACCAAAGGGATATTCCACACCATATGATGTCATGCTCAGCATATAAAGCTGAGGGAAGAGGAAGGAAGGTGGGGACTTTCAGAGTTACAGTGTTTGTCTTCCCAAGTAACCACTCCAAGTGATGGACCCCTACTTTCCTGGAGATGGCTGAGCACCTGCCTGCCGATGGGAGATAGTGAATGAATTCCTTGTTTTGCTTCGCTTGTGTGCGCAGCTTTTGTTTTACCTGTTAAACTGTCTTTATCTCAACCCACGAGTTTTCTCACTTTAACCCTTTCGATTTTCTCTCTCATCCCACCCAAGGCAGGGAGTGAGCGAGCAGCTGTGTGGGCCTTAGCTGCCTACCAGGGTCAAACCACAATAGGAACACTTTCATATTATTTCTACAGCGAGGGGATTAAATTTGGAACCAATTTTGTGTTAGTTTTATCAATTAATTGTATCAGAAGTAAATTTCATTCTAAGTATTTCAGCAAGTTTGAAAAAAAGAGATGGCATTTTAAAAACAGGTGTGTAACTAAGCAGGTTTGCATTTCCTGTCTGTCATGGTGAAAAGTACTTAGCTCTCGATTACTGCTTATTTTCAGTGTAGAACTGGGACTATCTATCAGACAGAACTCTGGGATAATGTTTTGGCTCAAACAAAGGTGAGAAACATCTGTCAGTTTCCAGTGTGCTCAAGTTTCAATTACAAGATTTCCTTTTTTAAAAACAAAACCCAGATATTTCTAACCCTGGCATGTTGTGAGATATCTGCCACAGTATTCAAACTGTTTTACATACACACACCCACCCCCCACCCCCCTTAGTTATGTATATTTTATATATCTATATCTATATACTATTTACATATATATATATATATTAACTTGCCTTTCCATTAGTTATTTTATACAAGTTTAATAAGCTTCAATTATTGAACAAAGGAAAGCAAAAATTTTAGCAATTGAAAGAAATTGTAATCAAAAGTGATATGAACAAAATATTCAATGCTATGTCACAGATTCTATGTGTAATTTCAATTAATATACGAATCACTGAGGCATAAAAAGTATCAAAGCCTTGACAGTTCTGTAGCAATGTACAAGGATAGAGGTCTTCTTTGTAAAGTAATACTCATAGTTGAGGTGGCATTTTTGTGTCAAGGCATTTTACTGCAATTATGTTTGCATAGCTGCTGTGATGTCTGTGAGACCAGACTGTATAGGTTAGAACATTTCCTTCTGTCTCCTGATTTCATACTTTTATTTTACCTGGTCGGTCAGTTGTGATCAAAAAACATGCCACCTTCCATTTAATGAGTCTTACTTCTTAATGTAGGTAGCATGTGTGTGTCTGTATATATGTAGTGTATAAGAAATATGTATGCAATACATATATTTTATAAATGTGTATGTGTATAAAATGTGTAAGAAATATATATATACACACTTTCAAAGTGGGAAAAATTATGTATAAAGATTGAATTCTGATATCATATTGCTTTATTTCCTTCTGATGAATAACATGCACTTTCAGAAGGTGATCCACCAGTTGATTGTAACGTGGAAGGAAAATGAGACCTTTCAAGGCATTTTTATTCTTTTCAAGGATCTGTTTGCCGCATATCCAGCTACACTATCATTTTATGACTTACAGAAGAAATCTGATAACCAGTATTACATATTTAGTGATCTCAAATATGTTGCGCATTTATTTATCGTGTAGCTGGATTCCAGCTGCTGATACAGTTGCAGTCAGAAGTTGTCGTGAATGTGGTCCAAACCTATCAGAAGCCTTTGCATTTTACCAAGCTTTTTGCTAAAGTGACAAATTTAGGCAATGTGTATAATAATTAGTCCACAAGGACAGGTATTATATTTTACTTCTGTCCTTGCAGTACAGATATAAAGGTGTTGAATATCTGAATTTGGGCACTGACCATTAGGCTAGTGCAAAAAGGAAATGGTGACTCAGAACTGTGTCTGCATCAGAATTACTGGTAAGTCCCAAAATTTGTATGAGGCCATCAGCTGAATTATTTGTCATACCTAGGTCATTGTACCTAGGCAAAAGTGATAAAACATGTTATTAACTTTTACAGATTGATTTTAGAGGGAAAAGTACCCCACTTTTTCTGAAACCACTACAAGATGTATGGAAACTACAAACCAAAGATAATAAACAGTTAAACCCTGGTAATATGAAATTACAAATCATCTCAGGTCTTTTGAACTCTCTTGGTTTAATATATAACTGTAACTATTTTGTGATCTACTTGGATATTCACAGACATGGTTTTCATTAAATAAGTAAACAATACTGAGTTTATAGAACAGAAAGACTTTAAACCATTATCCTTAACACATTTAGCCTTTCTTGTTTTAAAGTCAGTTATTTACAAAGCTACTTTCATCACTAAGTCACTTCTTCCATTTGGGAAAATTTTGCCCTTCTATTGTATGTTTTATGACTGAAAGAAGTTAGATATGAATGAAAAGTAGTACAGAATATGAACTTCTTCCCATTCACATATGTCTGATTTTTCAGAGCTAACAACATTACATGCTCCATTGTCAATTGACCTTGTTTAATACCTCTTTGTCTTAGAATTACCAAAACTTTTAAGATATAACATACTGTGAACATAACAGTGTATTATACAATTATTGTCATTTAATGTCTATTTCTAGAAATGTTCAAGATCATGTCTGTCTTTTTCAGCTTACAAGCATCAGCAAAGACTGTCTGAAAAACTTTTATCATGCACCCTTTTCTACTCCATTATGTGCAGTAGTGTGCTTTTATCTAAAACCAATCACTATTATTCAAGTAGATGACCCCTAATTTCATTATCTTGCAATTTAAGTATTAAACAGACTATGTCATTTTCTATAATTATAGCAAATTTGGGTTTAGTTGATGAGGTGTGTTCATCTGGTTTTGCTATAATTCCATTTTGAGATTAATGGTTTGGTGTTATAGAAATCTCTGATGCTTTCCTAATTAAAACCTTTACAGGTAAAACACACTTCATTACACTTATAGCAAACATGTTAATCCATCAGGATTACTGGATAGTCCAATGTTCCTGGACGACCAGCAATTTGTTTGGAGTATTTTAAAAGTATTAATATGGAGCATTACAACTCAGGTTAACAAAGAATGTTTAAAATACAATATGCAGTAATCTAATTGGTGCAATATGAACTGAAACAACTTTTAGGTGTCACTCCTACAGTTGTTTTGACCAAAAAAAAAAAAAAAAAAAAAAAAAAAATTTGCTGCTGGGCAGTTGATGTACACTAATCACTGATAAAAAGTATGCCAGCTGAGCTGGCTGAACTGACAGCAAACAGGTTTATTTTAAGCACAGCAAATACTAATTCGTTTTCAGAGAAAGGAGTACTGTTGCTGCTGGTAAAACATGGCACTACTTTCCAGTTATTTATGAAAGTGGTCCAAGTTTCTGTCCTTGAGTAGTGTGCAACCTAGGGAGAAAGCAAGCAGTTGGGTGGCTACCTGGCCCCAGGGAGCTCAAAGCGTTTCTAATCCTCATGACTACTGCCCTTCAGGGAAAACTCTTTTTTCTGGGGATTACTGAAGAACCAAATACTCGCCCACATTGCACCCTGCTGCAGTTTATAACAGGAATCAGCAATGGAAGGAAAAGAGATTGGGAGCATGGTTTCATGTTCTGGAGAATCTTCCATCACATCCAACTCCCTCTGACATCCCTGTGGGACCAGAGGCATTGCCAGGGCTCTGGGGCTTCTGCCAGGACAGCACAGGCAGAATGAGAATGAATGGAGACAATCCCCTATGTGGGCTGGTGTTGCATGTGTTTGTAAATTTACACAGCAAACATGACTTAAAGATACAAATATCAGAGAAGCAGACTATTACTTTTCTTATGAGACAGAGAAAAAGCTGGCAACCAAATGATAAAAAGCTCTTTGCTGAGTGAAGCTTATGAGGCAAGCATCACCGAATGCAAGCTAAAAGCATGTTCATCCAACACATCACATATTCAGGAGTGTAATTTTTAATGTATCTCTGACTTTTGCCTTTAAAATTTATCTAACATGTAACAATATTTATAATTTCATTTAATGCCATTAACAGTTTGAGTTTGAGAGACAGTTCATGTTTTCTTGTCACTGGTAATCTGCTTTGGATATTACTGGCACCAACTGGTACAGTCTGCCACAAAAGCACATCACATAATCTAACAACTGCTTAGAACAGGCAGAGAAGTCCACAGAACAGCCGCAATCTCATTTATTCCAGAAAAGAAAAAAAGAAGCACAATATATAAGCAGCAGGTTATTTTTCCTCCTATTAAAATATATATTGCTCTCAGAGTCTGAATAATAATTTATCATTTTCTTTGTATTTTGGATTTATTAATAACGAGGTTAAAAGAGAATAATGGAGATAAATATCTTTAATTTTCTACTTCATTTTGCCTTCAAAATACTCAAGCAACCTGCACCTTTCTTCTTTTTACGACTAATTCTTGCCACATGGTAAACTGAACACAAAACTTGAGCAAGGGATCCATTTAAACAATTAGAAAGACCACAGGAATTTAGAAAGCAGAAATTTTAAACCAGCACATACGCACAATCTTTGAACAGTAAACCTGCATTCAGATTCACTGGCCTAACCCTCAGACTCACCAAAACCCAATCAACTGCACTTCCAGATGAGAAACAAATTTTAATCTGAAATCACTGTCTAATCCAAGAGTGCACAGAAACCACTGCAAGCAATATGTACTTGCATTGGCTAATTCATTCCTTGTATTCCTCAACTGAAATTCGTCCATCTGGTGGTTCTTATCTTCTGCATATTTTGGGGACCTTCTTTTTCCATCTGTTAACAGCACTAGTTAAAATTGGATCCTGTTCTGTTCACGTTATTAAACACTATGAAAATACAGGAAAAAAAATTATTAAATAGCCTTAGAGAACAAGGTCAAGCTTTCCAATAGGTTTCCAGAAAGTAAAACAGGTGTCTTAGACTTCTCTGACTAACAATTTCCAGGAAACATTTTTGAAGAAACGTTTGAGCAAACACTTGCTGAATGAGCAGAGAAACCTCACTAACTAACCTAAACCACTAAATAAGTAGCAGTTTCACCTAAAATATCCAATCTGCCAGGAATTAAGAACAGAAATGGTTCCTCCAAAGCAAAGGTGGAAGGGAAAGGGTGAAACTTGCACTTTAATGTATTGGCACCATGAGATCTTTTGCATCCTAACAGAGACCTTCCTCCTCTGGAGCCTTCATAATGCAAGGTGGGAACATCCCGGTTTGGGGAGACAACAACAGAGGGTTTAACATGGTGTGAGAACAAGTGGACATTTCATATACACTTTCTATGTCTTTCAGGTAGGCATTTTCCAAACTCATCTGCACTGCAGTGCTGGAAGGAAGATGCAGAACCTGAGTCTGAATATGAGGGGGTTTATTTGCTCTTACTAAAGCTGGTAATTTATGGTATCAGACTCTTTTATATAAAATGATTACCCAGCCCTTCCTCTTCTGATGTCAGAGAAAATCTATCTGGATGGATTTGAAATTACATGACTCAAAAAAAAGTAAAATGAAAACATGAAAACAACTTCAGAGAAATTGTTTCAATGGCCAGCTAAACTTGACAGCATAGGAAATAGTGTACAGCCAGCTTTGGATCTCTGTCCCACTGCCTCAGAGTATCTTTCTTGCATACTCTGTCTTCTAATTTTCAAATACACATTTTCAATATTCACAGAAAAAACAGCATTAAAAATTTAAAAAAAAAAAAACAGCTTCTCCTAGAAAAGAGCTGAGGACTAGAATTGGATTAACAGGATTGCAGTTGCTTGCAAAGAGTTTTCCTGACCTATACTTACAACTGTATGCTCAGAAGCCAGTTTTTCTTTTTTTATAAAAAATAATTTTCTCCTAAATAAATACGTGCTATTACATTTAAATTACACAATAATCTGTGGCCCTTCATACATCTATGTTTTGCTTTTAAATACACAAATAAATGGCTACTTTAAAAGCGCTATAGTTTATCATTTTGGTAAGGCTTCAATAAAATTGTATTAGCTTATCTGAACATTTACATTATCTAAAGTGAGCAGCAACTATATCCTCTTAATAATAAAAGCAAAGCAGCAGTTCATTTTGTGAGGTAGTAAATTAAACTTAGTTCCAGAGCTTCTCAGTTCATGTTTTTCCAAGCATGTACTCCTGACAGTCTACTCGGTGTTTATTATTATGCTCCAGAAACTGCACATACACCTTACTTTTACTGTCTAATGTCTAATTGTATCTATCCATCTTGTATTCTGTTGCCATCATCTTCTACATTCTGGTTTCTAGTGAAGCAGCTTTCTCAGAAATCTTCACTGCATGAAACATGTTCTTATAATCTGGAAGTTTCTTTTTCTCTTTTTCCTCCATTTTTTTTCACGGCTCCCATGACTACCATGTTTGAACAGGCCTTCCAAAAGCAAGACTATATATTTTCATTGTGGACAAATGAATTATCAGCTGTTATCACAATTTGCGGAAAATGTTTGTACCATGACCATATGGATTACTTTACACTTACATCATGATTTCTTTAACTCTCAAGAGTACTTCAAATTACTTTACATAGGAAGACTGTTATGATTATTTTACTGGTGTTGTAGTGGCTAACTGCAGCTATAAAAACATATCTAGATGCCTAATTAGTACAGAAAACTTTGAACAAATTTTTTTCACCAATATTCCTGAAATGAGCTCTGTCACATTTAAAAAAAACCAAAAAACACTAAAAAAAATTAGCTAAACATGTCCCCTGCTGAAAAAATCTAAAATAATTCTGTCTTCAATAAGGCACTTGATTTTCAGGTGTGCTGTGTGCTCATAACGTTCCCATAGTGCTATGGAAAATAATAATTACTCAGGATATTTGAGAATTAATCGATATTAAGGTACTATGATATTTTTTTTATTTTAATTTAACTTTCTTTTGGGATGGCTTTAAAAATGCCTTCAAAAATTCCTTCCAAAGGTCTACTGTTTCAAACATGCCTTTGCTGTAAATTTATTTTATTTTTACATTTTAATATAAAATTACAAGTACTATTTAAATCTACAAGTATCACAATGAATATATATAAAATAGAAGTTAGCAAATATTTGGAGTTAAAGGATGTCCTGTACTTCTCACACTGTAATTGAAACACTTCATTTAAAACAGAAGATATAGAGATATCTTTTCTTGACATTTAATAGCAAGAAAAAGATTTCTACTTCTTCCATGTCCTGTAAAATTCCTGTCCCTTTAATTCTCTTCTCTTTGACATTTGCTTTCTATCTCACGCAAAAGCAGATTTTCACGAACGTTGCCCCAAAGGCTCCTGAGAGTTGTTACTGACCAATTGTGCTTTCACAGTTTCTGCTCCCACTCAAGTCACCACAGAGACATCTCTTGACTAATTTGAACACTCCTCTGTTCCCAGTTCCAGGATTCTGTAGCGTTTTTAGTACAGCCATTTACTGTAGATAGGTATGTTCCTCTTAAAGCCAGCAAAAAACAAACACAAGGCACTTCCAGCTGGAGAACCAAAAGACACAGGAGGAAACTTTGGCTCTGTTGAGCACAACATAAACCATTCTATTTAGCCCCATAACCTGTTTCCAGTAACGGCAAAAATCAAAGTATATGATTAAGGTAAGCATATAAGGAGACACATAACAGTCAGTCCTTGTGTTTCTGCAGCATACAGATTCAGGGATGCCATCTCTGCATTTAGGAACTCTTCATGGAATTTATTTCATTAACTTTTGGGATTGCCCCTTGCACTCCTGTACAGCTTTGGTGTCTGTGGATACCTATGGCCTATGGCAAACAGTTTTCCAGGTTACAAAGTAATCCACACAGAACACCTCTTTCTTTTCTGATGTTGATCTTTTGTCTGAATTTTTGATGTTGATCTTTTACTTGATTTTTTTTTTTTTTTTAAATTTTATTTTAAATCCAGTGAGACCCCTATTGCCAGTTAAGTCAATGGGATCTCTCTTCCTCCACTATGGAGCATGGATGGTTGCAATCCTCCCAAGAGCTGGAGGTAAACAGTGGCCACGGGATGATAACATTTCAAGAGAAGTGTGTTCAGGACTACCAGAAACTTCTGACATGGGAAAGGAGCAATAAGAAGCTGAGGGCTTAACTTCATTAGCTAGGTGAGACAAAAATTTCAGTTTCACCTTCATGAAGAACTTGCACCAGACGAACTTGGGTGAATACCCTGTTCTCAGCTAGACAGGCTGCCCTGTGCCACAAACCCCCACTCCGCATGCTCACCGGCTCGCTGTGTCCCACAGGGGAACATGGGCACTCCACAAGACACTGAGCCCCCATTTATTCAGTCACATCCTGGCTTCCTCACCACCCACACAGCACAAACCTCTGAAGAAAATCGGGGTACATTTGGAGAGGGTGACTACTTAGTCTTGCACAGCTGGGGTGCAAGGATGATGCATATCAAGGTACCAAGATTTTGGACTCACTGATGAAGCACATTTTCTTTTTTTGTCCTTATTTTTTGAAGATGAGCCCACCAAAGACCACATACCCTGTGGTACCCAACTTGCAGGCACTCACCAATGCAAAATCATGTTTACAAAATAGTTGATATGTAATCAGTGTTTAAAGGTCCCAGAGTACCCAAAATTACCCATAGGACATTTGAATTATACTGAAGTAATTTTTCGGAGGAAACTGAGCATGTTACTGCAATGTAAAAAAATGTTCAAAACACTGATTACATATTGCAATGCATTTTATTTTTACTGGGATTAACAAAGTAAATTTATTTCTATTATCCTTGTTTGGTAAATACCAATTCCATTTTACAGACAAACAGACAAGGTCATGGGAACATTCAGTAATGGAAATAAAATTTCACCTCAAAATTTCTTATGTTAATTCTTGTAGTTATCAGACTGCTAAAAACTCATAAGAGAAAAAAGTACTGACAAGTGTAAAATGACAGATAGTTCTTCATTCTAGTTAAGGGGAGATAACTTGTATGTCAAGGACTTTAACTCCCACTGAGCTCCCTTTGAGAGAAGCTCTTAACAGTGGGTGTTTGAATTATTTTTAATTAAAATGTGAATTTTCTTTATAGCCCTGGCCTGACTTCATGATTGGTTTTGCTTCTTACAGTCACTCACATTCAACACACAGGCCAGGTTCTTCTACCAAATGTGATGAGTGTCCCCTTTATTTTAAAAAAGTTTCTTAAAGAATAGACTAGAATCTCACACCAAGTTGCTTATGATGTCCATTCTTAATGAAGTCAGGAGCATGTTATTTCATGTAGTTGAAAGACTGTCTACACATAATGCCTAGTTGTTTTACTAACTGAATTTTCAAAAATTCAGTTATTCAAATGTTGGTTTAGTGCTGTATTGAATATTTAACCTAAAAGGAAGAGAATGATATTATAGCAGTGCATAGGCATTAGAATAATAAAATATCTGACAGCAAATCAATGAGCGATCTGTCTCGTACTACAAAAAACAATACCTTATTGTTTGAAAAATCTTACAAGTCTTGCAGTGCTATTTTTTCCTCACATATAAAAATACTCTCATTTTAGAATATTCAGATGTTACAATTACAAATGTCCATACCTGGCACATCAAGAAGACTGCTAAGAAAAGCATAAGAGAAAACTCAGAAACCTGCCTGTGATGTGCCTATCTGAATTTGAAATTAATGCAATGATATAAACCCGTGAAGTTATTCTTGCTTTCATCAGCATCGGAGAAGAACTGGATGCCACAACTGGTCCAGTAGGCTCAGAAACACAAACAGTGCCACATCACAGCAGCACTTCTCATCAGTGCAAAGCAGCTCATCACCTATCACCTATCAGCTGTTCTCAGAACTAACAGTGACACTGAGCCTCATAAAAAATACCAAAACAGACATCATGCCTGAAGAGAGATACAGCTGAGAAGAGAGGGAAGCAGGCAGCTTCTCTTTATTCCACAGGCTATTGACTGGGATCAGTGTGTTAAGCTCGTGTCTCCTGTTTCTGCTGCAAACCAGCAGACATCCATGATAACAGCATTTTGCTCAAGTGAATCTGGCCTGTACATTGTCAAGTGACAGCATCCTAGCATCACTGGGTCTAACAATTCAATGTAATGACAAAACCAGGGATGCATATTGGCAGTGTTCTAAAATAGTTTTATGTGGAGCTTCCCTCCTATGCATCAAATTAACCTTCTGTTAATCTTTCAGGAACCGGAATAATTCCAGATGTAATTTCCAACTATAAATTTATCAAAGCCCTTAAAAATAATTTAGACTAGCTTCTGATTTTGCATGGTCCTGAAATATAAAAATCTGAGTTTGCTCTACAAAACACATTTCCGTTTTTTTTTGTTTGAAATTTATTGGTCATAAACGTCAGATACACAAACTCCATCTCAATCAGACTCCCCCAAATTATTTTTATATAATTGGTTTATAATAAATCACTAGCCCGAGTCTGACAATAACATCTTGTACTAATGGTCTATAGTTGAATCTGAATCTATTTCAGGGATTGGCATAATCTGTAATGACATTTCATGCATTTAACATTAAAAATATTCTTTGAAGTTTTTTCTGGGTTGCCCAAAGTACTTATAAGTTTGCAAAAACAGGCATCATAAATAAAAATCTTCTTAGATTCACCTCTTCTGTGGCTCAGGGAAATTTTCCAGATGAGGTAAGAGGGGCAGAAAGAGGGAGAGGAAATAGAGATTCAGGTGCTAGACCCCTTCACAACACATCATCTGTAAAAATATTACTTAATATTAATGCTGATCTCACTGTCACAATCACTGTAAGGATCTACTAGGTTAAATATCATCACTCCTCAATTCACTTTTGGATTCTTGTCATGTGGTAATTAGCATTCTAAATGCATTATCTATCTTTTATAGTGAACCAACCAGCTCCCTCCAAGACCAAAATTCAGACACCATCCTTGTATACTTCACTTAGATGGAGAGCTTCCTATTGGAAGTATAGATGTGACTCCCTTGCTCTATACACTGCATTTCAATATTATATCATCAGACCTTGAACCACTGCCCTTCTCAGTCCACATCCCAAGAGAGTCAAGGCAACACCAACCATCCTCCTAAGAAAAGATCACTTTGCTGGGCTTTAGTTCAGCCCTTACTTTATTTCAGGGACTTTGGGAACCACCCACGGGATAGTCATTGCGCCTAAGGACACGGGTCTCTGCACAGTTGCTCCTCCTGCAGCAGTAACACAATCCACACACAAAGGTTCTCTGTATCTCTTTCCTAAAGAGCAGAAATCTCTTACTGGGGGAGAAACCTATTGAAATGGAGAGACGGCTATAGGGGAACTCACAGAAAATACAAACAGGCTAATAAGGGCTTTTCCTTTAACCTATCATGCTGAGCTCCTGTGCCCTCTCTCATCATTATACAGGTATTTTTAGACACGGCATCCCAACACTATCTAGGTTTGGTTGATATACAACCACTAAAAAAATGCATTGACTTTTCTGCTTTTGATGTTTTTATTCACATTAAGCCTTCTGAAATTGCATCATGCAGATACAACTTTTTGCATTAAAAGATTAAATTCCTTAACTATTTTTCACACCAACTACCTTCTTGCAATTTTAAACACCTTCAAATCGAATGTGTAAATAAACATGAAGACAGTCTTGTGAGATTTAGCAGCTGGGGAGCACACCCAAATACTTTTTGAAAAGTTCATGCTGCTGCTTCTGGAAAATGTACGGCTGATTATTAGTCTTCTGTACTAGGCACATAACTTACAGGATACAAACTATCCCCCAGTGTATTTACATGGCTTCTTCTTACCAGCATCCCAGGATCCATTTCTGTCCAACCACATGAAAAGAGCAGCTACTTCCAGCTATTGTAAAAATAACCATGTAAAATACATTATTGTTTTGTTTTTACCTTCTTCTTTGTGTCAGGGTCAATAGTGTGAAGCACTTTTGCTTTACTATATGAAAATATTTTCTTCAGTGATCATTTGTACTTCTTGCACAAATGAGTCTGTAATCTGTATTCACTTTGAAGAGTTCATCTTCAATGCATAGTCACATTCCCCTCTCATCCAGCATTTTCTTGGCTTTCATGGATCATAAACTACAATGATCAAGTCACTTCAAAGGAGGCACTCTGTTCTTTCACCATGCAGGGTGTACCAATTGTGCTTTGGATAGTGATGACATTACAGACAGTGCCTCTAGATCTAGTTTTGCTCCACAACGCCCATGCATTGACCCACATGCTTCCAACTTCATTTCGAAGTACTCTTCAAGTAGAAGCAGAAAAAAAAAATCAAAATAGTGTTTCAATATTATTTCAGGGAATTAATTACTATGCATCACTTTGAGAACATCTTTTAATATTTGTGTTAAAAGATGTCAACACTGACTTTTAATAAGAATGCAATATATGCAATAGTGATGTAACAACAGAATTTTTTCCAACACTTTTTCAGTATACAAATACGCAAGTACTTGTCCAGCTGTATGTACCTGATTATACAATATGATTGACCAGTCAGCCTTGCTCTCTGTTCTTCCCATTCACATATGTCTGATTTTTCAGAGCTAACAACATTACATGCTCCATTGTCAATTTTTTAATCGGACTGAAATTATTTCTTTTTGTTTGGACTCATATCTTTCTGCTAGGGACCAGTCTGATCTGTGCTATTTAGAAGAAAAGCTTTTTCAGGAAAACTGTTAAAAGCAAACACTATTTGTTCAATGTCTGTGGTTCACTTAAATAAGATGACAAAATATCTCCTCATTATAAATTGTGATATAAATGTGCAGACTTCTAATCTCAGTTAAAACTATCGATAGAGATATTATCCTATTTTTTCTTCATAAAGCATTTCCATTGATAAATTATATGACTGAGTTTAAGCCACATAGACATCTTCTTTTTTGAAATATCTGCCACCATAGAAGCATTGATTATCTTCTGAGGTCAGTTAGTTGGAGGGGTGGGAATACAAAAACGCAGTTCTTCTTCTACAGAATAAAAGGTGAAATTTTCGATATTGAGATTTTAAGATCCAATTAAATCTAAGTTTATGAGCAACAAAAGAGACTCAAAAATTCTATTAAAACCATAATACCAGAAAAAAAAATCCTAAGAATACTCTAACAGTAATGTAATTGCAGGACTGATGAAAACTGTCCTATTAGTCTGACTGTGAAAATCAATCATCAGCATCGTATACGAACTAAGCTCAATGAACTTCATTTCGTATTCACTTTAATGACAGTTCGACAGCAGGTCTTCAGGCTATGAGCTCCCTAATATATAACTAACTCTTTCACCAATAAAGCTTGCTTTATGAATAGCACAATAGGTATATCTCCACTAATCAACAGAGGCACAGGCACTTTTTTTTGTTTTGTTTTCTTACCTCTCCAGCATGTTAAGTAACATGAGCTATCAGAACAATCGCAGATATATTTGTGAAGGTTGTTCCATCCCCAACCATGCCACACTTTTCATTGCATATAAAATACCACTGTGAAACAAAGACATTTATTTTCTTGCTAATTTCTTCATTAGCCTTTTTTTTTTTTTTTTTTTTTTTTTTTTTTTCCTTGGAGGAAATGTATTTCTGTCCTTACTACTGATTTCAACTGGTGCTCACCTGTGGAAGACCTGCAGAATGTAACCTATACATTATTTTTAAAGAGGCTTTCAGTCAACTGCCTGGAGAAGCTGTTACAATTGGCAGATGATAACAAAAATAGTTTTCAAGCATAGTATTTTGGTGTTCCCACAATCAATGATGTGGTCAGGAACCTATTGATCTTCCTGAATTGCTGACTCCTAAATTAATACACTTCTGCCAACTGCATTCTTCAATGGGACTGCTCTATGCCCATCATACAGTTAACACTCCAATGGATATACTCCATATAAATATTAAAGCCGGGTGCTGACTCCACCTCTGTGATACATATGAAAAAAAGCAATAGAAGAGCAACATATTGTTTGCAAGCACTACAAACTAAAGAATTCTCTTCTCCCTCACCACAGTAAACTTAACCTTCTCTGTGTCCACTGGCAAGGAAGACGAATGCAGTGGTGATCAAAAAATTACACAGCCAGACAATGCCAAGCTGAATTCTATTGAATATTTAATCAAGAAAAAAAAATATTTTGGTTTCTCTCCTATTCTGTACCACTGATTTTCCCCCAAGTTGGTGGATTTTTCTGTGAGATTTGTACTGTCCTTTAAGCTCAGGTGGAAATTAGGAAATGGGCTCCAAACAGACACAAGTGGAAAGACTGTGTGATTGCATAAAACTCCTCTCTGAGTTTTCTCAAATCAGGTTATCTTAAAACAAGATCACCATGATTTTACTACAAAGAAGCAACAAACGTGTTACCATGCTAGGTTTTCTGAAGGTGGTTATCTGAGGCTTCTAGCATACACAAAAAATACTGTTGGTACTAATATCCCAAGAATATTATGAAAGAATATCTATCTAGATACTGATTTGCAATTTTTTTTGTTATTTGTAGTGAAACAAAAGAACAAATTAGCTAACTGAGGTGTAATTACATCAGACAGTTATCCCGGACAGCTAATAGTGCACTGTGGGTATTACCTAAAGATGTGGGTCAGAAAAAACTTTAAGAATAAATGTAGGTTAGACTTTGAGTGGCATAAAAGAGAATGAAATATTAACCATAAGCTGAATGTTTCCTATTACCTTTATTTGCCTTAGTCTTCACACAACACCAAAGTCCAGAATATGACAGGAAAGGAGATGATTTAATTGTTTTGGCCCTTATATGACAGCTGGATGAAAGATCTCTAGAAACAACATCTACAAGCAGAAATACAGTTTGCTTAACCAAACTATTCTCACAGTAGAACACAATTTAAAATTTTATTTAACCCTGGAGCAATACTTTGTATGTGTTACACTCTTGGAGTCAATTTGCTCTCATCTTTGCCAACATGGCGTGCCAACAGACCTCACAATTAAGCAGAGTGCATATAGTAGTGATAAATGATAGAGTTTTTTTTACAAACATCAAGTGTAATTAGTAAATGGGATGAATAGTAAGTATGGAAAATAAACAGTGCAGTATCTCCAGCGAAGAACCAAGAACATTCAGTAGGGCAATGTGGGCATATTACCTTTACATATGTAAGTTATGATCAATGCCTTAAAGACTAAGTGTCTGGTCACAGATCTGATGTACAAGACTTTGCCTGAAGACACTGATAAAATAGGTTTTAGAGAGACAAAACACTTTTTCTCTTTTGCTTCTCAGAGTTCTGAAAAAAACTCTGCATGAAACTTGTCACAGGAAGAAATTTCCCTCAGGAGGTAGACCTAATGTCTCATTAGACATTTCCTTGATTTCTTTTGTGTTTTCAGATTTTTAATACTTGATTATTTTCAAAGGTCTTGGGTGAAATGAATATAATTGCAATTAAATCCTCTCTAGATGCTTTGAGATCTGCTAATTGAACATTCTGGGTAAGAGCTCAATGTTGTTAAATATTGTGATTCTAAAGCTAGGAAAAAATAAACAAGCATTGTCTATTTTTCATTGAAGCACAGGGATAGCTTTTTCTTCAGTTCCACAGCTAAAATTATTTCCTGCATATTTCATTTCCAATCAACACCTGATGTAATTTATTTCCCTAAAAAACTTGGTGTAAACATTTTATAAGGAAATAAATTAGCTAGTTAGTGGTTCAAAATATTTTGAGATATAAATTCAAGGTTTCTTTAGAAACTAGATCTATGTTATTTTATGATTTTATTTATGTCTTGGGGAACACTCTTCACCAGTTTTGGCCCAAATTAATAAATTCTTTCACTGAATTCAAAATTGCATTTGCAAAAGAATTACTTAACCATCCCAAAAAGTTTGGCTTAGCTACAGATATTATAACTATGTGCCTTTACTAAAACAGTTTTGTATTGCAATATATTTTTATGGTACAACAAAACCCAGAAGCACATGAGAACAGGTTTATATTAATAATTAATTATTTCAAATTTTATAAAGACATATCCTTATCACTAATGTAATGAGAAAGCTTGTTAGAAAAAAAAAAAAAAAAAAAAAAGATCAACAAAATAAGTGTGATAAATAATAAGGCATGAATAAGAATTGTCAACATTTCTTTCAATAGGTATGTTACTTTCTGTAGATTTTTTTCTTGAATATAGCAACCAGTGGTTTAGAGCTTATTTTTTTTTCGTCACATTCCCATATATGAATAATCAACACCTAATCACGGATTTCCATAACACTGTTTTAAAATTGGTTTTCAATGGTGATGGCAATTATTTCTTTCATAACTCATCATTCCCTAGTGATGAGAAGGAGCTCATCTTCTCAGCCTCCTGAGATCTTTGCATGGTGATCTCTACAGAGCATTTGCATGCATGTCACGGCTGAATCACTGACATCAGAAATGACTGGGAGTGTGAAATATCTCTACTCTGTAAATACTTACGTATGCACTCTTCGTTTCTGCTAACTTTTTACTGACTTCTTGCACAATGTACTACTCTGTGTAACAATTTTTACAGTTGCAGCATTCTTGCTGCTTTTATTGACTCAATTATTTGTAGTGATATGAAGTGACTTTTGCTACAGAAGTTTACACTTTAGTCACAAGTCAATTACAGGCATTATAATATTCAGGTATGTGTTTTTTAAAATATCAGTCTTCTATTGACTAAGTTATTGCTCATCTAAAAAGAAATTAACAGAAGGATTCATCAAGCAATGATTAATTATCCAAGTCTATTTGACTGCTCATATTGTTTTTCATGATAGGAACACAGTTCAATTCAGTTTATTGTGGTTTTGTTCCACATAGTTTTTCAGTTGTATGACTGCAATTCCCCTCTAGACACTTAAAAGAAATTGAGCTAGTCAGCTGCTTATCTGAGACAGCTTTCAGTAGCAGTGGGACAAAACCATAATGGCTGACCAGCAGGTTTTCTTGCATTTTCTGTGGTGCCTGGATGAACTTTCCAACAGTGACAGCACAGACTGTAACATATGATTTTTATATCAGTGGAAAAGCACAAACCCTTCGTTTCAGTTTCCCAGCAGAGGACATAGCGATGTAGAATCTATGCATAATCTCAGAGTTACTAATTTCACTTACACATAAACATGACCACTAAAATAACACAGCTGGGCTGAAGTACAGCCTCCTCTAGGGATCTGAACTCAACACTAACACACAAATCTCAGGAGCATCGCCACCCTAGACATACTTTATAATCAGAAACCAGTGCAAAAGGAAAATTTAACTTATTTTCAGAGGATCCCACAACAATTCAGTTTGGAAGGGACATCAGAGGTCTCTACTCCAACCTCCTTCCCAAGGCAGTGTTAGCCACAAGTTGAGCACTGCAAGGCCTCAAGGGTCTTTCTTTTTCCTCAATATTAATCAAGTGTTCAATTTACTTGCTTGCAGATATGTGTCCTGGTGCCATCCAACATGTCCCTTCAAATCAATCCCTCGTGGCCTCCAGCTCTAATCCAGAAGAGCTGGACCTCCTAAATGTCATCAGTGACTTCCCAAAATTCCCAAGTTATACCTGTAGGACTACGATGTTGCACATGGAGTCTAACACCTCTGGGTGGAATGAGCTGGGACTGCTCCGTGTGCAAGGCATGTGCAGGAAGGGCATGCATGGAGCACCATAACCCTGCATGGGGAGCAAGTGCTCAGCCAGCATGGACAAGAGAAGTGATGACTGCCTCCCAAAGAATAAATAAATAAATGAAATATTGAGACAAGGTGGGTTTGGTTTTTTTTTTTTTTTTTGCCATGAGAAGACTGATTTCTAATCAGCCAAAACAATTCAGTTTCTTCTGAGAAACACATAATATACAATGCCAATCAATACCTGGATGCCTAGGTATTAGAAGAGGATACTTCTATTAATTATTGTCATCAATTATTCCTATTTCAATTCCTTATTCTTTATGTATACCATTTTAACTATTATATCTATTACTTATTATATCCAATGAATGTTAGCTTCAATATTGCAAGTTAATACTTCCTTTACTGATATAACCATCTTCCTCACACAAAGGAGAAAATATGCTTACTTAGATTCAACTCAATAAAGCATTTATTAACATTGAACTACTGTCTCAGCTCAACAAATTTGCCTTTATCCACTTTCATGATATAACCACCACATCTATAATATATATGCAGTGTTTCCAGATAAGTATTACTTGCACCTTTTAATACAGTGATCTTAGCAGTATCTGCAACACTGCAAGCAGACTCACTATGTAAACTGCAGTAGAGATACCAACAGAAGAAAAATTTGTACATGTATCTACAATCTAACTTGCCATTCAACCCAGCAGTGTGCAAGCCTTCTCTCTATAAGCTACCACAGATTCCATGACCAGAGGTGGTCTTTTTCCAAATATGGATATTTTGGGGTGAATAGTGTTGTAATTCTCAGGTATCTCTTCAGTGTGTAGATGAGTCTGTATGCGGCTTTGGAATGAGCTGTGAAGAGTCAAGTCAAAACAAGGAGGAATTTTTTAAACCACTGGATGCCTCAAAAAAACAAATATGTCAGCAGAAAAAGCAGTGGGAGGGCAGAAGCAAGCTGTGATAACAGCTGAATAGTCCCTTTGTCTCGATACAATCTCCACAGATTTCTGTCCCCAACTCACACAAACAGTTTGACTACAACATGGCCAAATTCTGAGGCAGAAGGATCAATCCTCTTGACACAGAAGTTACACTTATTTTTCTTAGCACAGAAGTGATGGGGGAAAAGGCTGGCTACCCTGGCACTATCATTAGGGAGAACCTGGGGAGGACTAGTAGTAAAACAGCTGGTTCTGAATTCTGTGTGGAAATATTTTTATTTTACAACTAGTCAGCTAATAAAATTAAAATCAGATGTTCTACCTCAAGGTATAAAAAGCCCCAAACAAATATCTCAGAAATTTGAAAATTTTCAAAAATTTTCTTAAAAATTCTGAGAAATCTGTTTGCAAAATGTTTGTGATTCTTGGTTAGAAAAATAACTGCTACAGGAAGCAGGAACATGTTCCTATATTTCATAAGTATTTAATAATTTACTTTCATATTTTTACATTTTTAAAGTGGAAATGTTTTAAAAGTGAAAGATGAGATTTTTATTTACCATAACACAAGAGAATGACCAACTTAGTTTTTATACCTCCCTATTTTCTTCCATAGGTAATTTCAAAATTTCCTGAAAATGTCAATTTTAAAAAAAATATGGATTTTCTAATGAGCTCTGGTTAAGTTTAGGCAGTAATTAGTAGCATTATATAGAAAAGGAACACAGTCGAATATATTTTCCTCTATGAATGTTTAATTTAAACAATTTTTAATCTATTACTATTCCCTATTTTTTACATCTTTTTATAATATCTTTATTCAATTCATAGAAAGTTACTTTAAATGTTTTCTTTTTGAAACTTTTATACTCAGTGATCAAAAAAATAATGCATGTTGCATGCATTTTTCCTAAAATGATAACAAAAAAAAAAAAAAGTTAAGAAAATTCACCAGTATTTATGCATGTCTAGAAGGTAGAAGTATTTAATTTCTCATAGTATAATAATGCTAACATTTTCAATTTAATTTAAAGTAAATTATAGTTCAGCTCTCTAATGTCATTGTTTTACTTAACGGCCTTAATTCAGGCCTGATGTTCAGATTAGTAGCCTTGATTATTCTGTTTGTAACAGCAACTGCTTCAGTTTACATACAAAGGATTTGAGAGCTTGGGGAAATAAAGTCTGTGATTTACTAGACTTATCACTATAGATTATTAGAAAGAGAGAAGTGATGTCATTAGCATCAAAGCAAATGAACACACATTTAAATAGCAGATGCAAAAGGTAAAGACTGCAGTCCAAACAATTTGCTTTGGAATATCTTTTTAAAGAAGAAATAACCCTAAATAGTTTCTGGTTTCTTGCCTTGTGCTCCTTCAAGCTTCATGAACTTGCGTGTTCAAAGCACCTTTTTTTAAAAAGTTTTTCTGTTGACTATAGCCTCAAAATAAGAAAACTAACCTGAACATGTTTTAGAAAATGCTTTTTTGTTTCTTTTTTGCCTACTAAACAACTTTTTTTTTTTTTTTTTTTTTTTTTAAACACATCAACACCCACATACTTCTGTTCATTGCCATCATTCTTAACAGCTACTTTACACAAAAAAAGTCCAGGACTTAGTTTGATAAACACAACTGAAATGTCCCAGAGGTCATTACTGATAACTAGAAGAGAACTGTAAATGCAAATGCTGCATTAAACGAGACTCACCATCCATAGAAGAGCTTTTTCAAGATACTGCTTTAGCAAAGGACCATCCACAATTTTTAACAGACCAGCGTGTAGCCCACTACTGCACAGTAGTTGAAAATTTGCTGGTACATCACTGAAGGAAATAAAAATGTTTCACAAATCATTAGCTTAGTATTACAATTAACATCATAACTAAAAAAACTGGTAATGCCCAGCGAAAAGCACTGGCAGAAGTCAAGAGCTACCAGTCATTCTGAAAATCAAGCTTTAAAGTCCTGGATACTGCTATTACTTCTCTGATCCTATTTTAAACAGCAGCACAGAGGCAGTGGCTATTTTCTCTCTGAAATTGGAACCAAAAGTCAGTCCATTTCTCACTAGTCTTTGGAGATTATCAGACCACCATGTTCCTGTAATAATGACTAATTCCAATCCTGTATATAATATTCCAGCAACTGCAAATCAGATTCAGAAGTATATATACATCTGAACTGGCACCACCAACTTGAATAGTCAATTGGGACAAATCATTCAAGGACTAGTTCATTCTTTTAAAAATTATATTCATTCAGTTTCAAAAGAAAGTTGAAAGGTTATGTTGGTTTATTGCAATGGGATTATAAAATCATTTAGCAAATTGTATTATCTAGACACGTGTAGCAAAATCCGCACTGTGCAAGTCAAGAGATCATTTTCTGGACTGGTAAGTTTAGCTTAGAAAGCCAGAAATGAACCTGTCTTTTGAAACGTCCATCAGAAGTCTGGGCAGTTCACAATGGAATTCAAAGTCATATCTTTTCATGGAAATGAGGAGTTAGCTTCATATTAAATATGATACATTAGGAGCTGTCTGAGTGGGTGATGCGGTACCTCTCACAGGAAGCAAAAGCTGAGGCTACAAGCTTGAAATGCATGTAGTTTGAATATAGAGAAACAACAACTCCAGAAATATATTTACGAGTAATTACGATTGTCTGTTTTCTTTTGCCTTGTCTGATTTTAGAGATTGCTGTATGGTAAAACATGTTCCACAAACCACTTATTTGTACATGGACTTCCCTCTAATTGTTAAAAAAGTCTAAAGGAATCTAGATGCAAAGGTCTATAGGGAACATTTAAAGCAGAAAAGTATCCAAACCTCTCCAAAGTACAAAAGAACATATAAAGGCACATCTAGGGCTCATCTCCTATGTAAGGTGAGTCAAAAGTAAACAGAGTAGTGGCTTCTCCCAGTGGTGTTTTCTCAAGAGCAAAAAAGAAAACATAAAGAGGAAAAGATTACAGACATACGAGGAGGTGTTACCTAGCAGAGGTCAAGGGCAACAAAAGAAAAATGTTAAAAGCAAATGATACGTTTCTATTTTTAAAATTCGGGTAGAACTCAGTAAAGCATATGTAAAACAACAACCAGTTTAATATGTCTGCTACTTGTTAGACTAATAAAGCTGAATTTGAAAAATCGTGTATGCATATATATTTTGCAAAAGGTATTGCAGTATTGATGTAGTAGGAGCAGAAGGACAGTAACCTTCATTAAAACTAGGTTATGTGGTCAATCTGCACAGCTCTTGGCTGCAATGCAATGTGTATTTTCTGCAAAAAAGATTTCTGAGAGAGCACGACCTTTCTGAAGAATAGACTGGTATCCTGCAGAGCCAGGATCTGTGGTCAAGAATCAATACAGCCTTCTGGAGGTGTCTTGTTTGGTTTAATGGAGAGTGAGCAAAACAGCACGATGCACAGTATAAATCCATAACACTATTCAAATGTCATTTGAGGTGCCTTCAAGGTTAACAATTGTTGCTATCAAATAAGCTGTCAGAATGGCAGGAAGCGTTCGCTCACTGAGAGGTCTAAGGTCTAATGCGGTAATTAAACCCCGAATACAAAATAAACTGTTCTCATGCAGTGTACTAGTGTGCTGGAGAATCCTAATGAATAGTTAGTGTTGCTGCTGCTAATGATAACCAAAACTTTACTGCTGCTTAGGCATCTTTAGCTTCTTGTAAGCATCTGGTGCATTAAGTGCTTTCTCATGTTTCTAGGACCATTCCTTCACAGTTTTCAAAGAAAAAAAATCCCTAAAAGCAAAATAAAAAATAAGTTTTTACCGCTTGTAACAACCCATACCCAGATGAAGCACATTCACTTTTCAACCAGCTCAGTGCTTTTAGAGGCTGTAACACCAATATGGAGAGAAACAACTGTTACAGAACAGATCCTCTAAAATGCATTATACTATCTTTTGAGTCTGAGTTCAGCAGTGTTGGGACACTGTGACTCTACAGTCCTGCACAACCCTGAAAACACCTCAAATGTCTTCTCTACCCTGGAAGTCATGTTGGTCTCTTACGGAAAGGCTATGGAGCTTAAAAGCTACTACTGTTCTTCCCCTACTAAAACTTTGCTGGAAAACAAACAAACAAACAAACAAAAAAAAAACCCCACACAACAAAAAAAGCATCTGCTATATAGATGGCTCCATAGCAGAATGAGAAGATTATGAATAGGACTGCTTGAAGCATTCCCAAATTTAAAGCTGATGGTCATAAACAGGGATCAAAGGATGCCAAACACTGCTGGCTGCCCAACAGGCTTCCACAAAAGCAAGGGCTGGCAGGAGTCATCTCTGCCCAAACTCCAAACATGACACTCACTGCAGGGCCACCAAGAGGATAGGGGGTATTTTGAAACGTCTAATGTTTTAAGGACAAAGTCCCGATAAGACTTTGCTGAGCCTTGTTTTACTGCATATCATCTTTAGATGGATAAATCGGACAGGATTACAGAGTGCCAAATGCCTGGCTGGAACCCCTAGAAGTATGAAGAAGCATCAGACATTCTTTTTCAGAGCCAAGGCAGTGCTATTCAATGGTAGTTAGAAAGGGCCTCCAAAAGGATTTCTGAACCTAAGATTTGGCCTCATAGACCTAAAAATGCAGACCATATCCAGATACAATTAGCTTAAAAGCTTCTGTGATTGAATAATTGAGTATATCCATACTGCAAACTGAAAGAGGGCAAGGAGAAAGTTCAAGCATGGGATCTCTCATCACCCATTTAATTGCTTAATTGTTAGTTCATTCCTGGCTCTGGTCATATACAAGGGACTTGATAGAGCAATTGGTTTTAGTCACAAGACTGGTAGATATCAGGCCACAGTCTAACAAACACCCTGGAAATGCAGCACTCCAAGAGAAAAAGAGCTTTCACATTTCTGGACTTTAGCCTCATAAACTGTATTTGTCTTAGGTCCTAAACCAACTGCAGCATCATTATTTAGTTCTTGAAGGATTTATTAAAAAACAACAGGAAAAAAGAATTACATTACTCTGGACTAGACATTATGTTTCCTTGAAGAAAGCAAAGCCTCAAAGTTGGAGAATATTAAGCTTTTAGAGTAAATGATTTAATAGTCTCTTAACTGTGGAATATACAGAGCAATAATTCTGACAAAAGGTGACTTATCTTTCTGAGACAGCTATCAAATTGCTTGTGCAGATTAAATACGTGCTCCAAACTGTATGCATACAGGTACTAAAATCACAAAGTACTGCTGAAAATGTCCAAAATCATCCCTTGTGTAACTCTATTGAAGCCAGGGGAATTACACCTGGGAGACATTTGTCACGTTTATAGGCAGATTTCAATCTCTGTGACAGCAGAACAAAGGCCCCTGGCAGCAGGAACTCTGCCAAAAGTTGTCACAGAGAAACAGTGCAAGGCATAGGCACGTAAGCCCTATTACTGATTAGCTCAGGTCCAAAAAGAGACTGAACCAGCTGGTAGAAAAGGTTCAACTTCATGCCTCTTCTCCACATGTGTGAGTGCCTTGTGTAATCCCAGGTGGGTTTAAGGCTTCTCTCCCAGTGGGCCTCAGAACCATTAGAGCAACCCACAGTATTTCCACCAACTTGATAAATGCAAATGCCATATCTCAGGTCAGATCAGCAATGTACTGGGGTGAGGTAGAGGAAGAAATAACTGCTCAAGACATTAAACTGACCAATACTTTTTGTAGAGTTCCCCTCCTTCATCCCTTCCAGCTAGGACACATTAAATAGCAAAAGAAAACTATAACACATGGAGGGGTGAGTAAAATAAAGTACTCATGGATTTGCTTCATAACATACATGCAATAGACTTGTAATTTCCATCTAAAGATTTCTGATGATGCCTGGGTTTGAGTGATACTTAGGAAGTTAATAAAATGTATGCACATTCAGTGTTTCTTCCATTGTAAAGGAAGGTACTGTTCCAATGCGAAGAAATTATTTTCCAAATCAACTGATACCTTAAAAACCAGATGGAAGCATGACGACAGCAAGTACTACACTTGCTTTTGCCTTACTGTGCTCTTGCTTTAATAAGGAGATTGCTGCTGAGCACTGACAAAACTGCCCCCTCTACCTATCTCCTTCACTTTAAAATTACTGCATAGAAACTCTTAATGAGCCCTAGAGTGGAAAAG
Organism: Athene cunicularia; assembly: GCF_003259725.1. Classification (NCBI taxonomy): domain Eukaryota; kingdom Metazoa; phylum Chordata; class Aves; order Strigiformes; family Strigidae; genus Athene; species Athene cunicularia. The sequence continues at coordinate 53,559,084 of NW_020799091.1, read as the reverse complement.
AGAAAGTGTATAGACATCATACAGTTTCATCAAGAGCGACAGAAAGAACAGAAAACAGACATCACACATTATTGCATTTAGTAAGACAAACAATAAAAGGAAACTAATGGCAAAATAAGTTGTTTTGGTGTTTGTTTTTTTTTGTTGGTTTTTTTGGGTTTTTTTTTTCAAATACACCAAGGAAAATACGGTAAATGCAATTCAAAGGGAGAAATACTTTTTTTTTTTTTTTTTTTTTCCTGTCAGTCTTCAACAGGGAGAGAGGAGTTCCCATGCTCTCATAAAGACATTTTTCAGGAACTGATCCTTAGAAACTGAAATCTCTAGGGAGAATCCTAAGTGCAGCAAATCACTGAGTGCAAATCAGATACTTGGAATGCTCTGTAGAAAGATTTTTCACTGTAGATTCAGTTATGCATGAACCCACAAATCATGGAAGGAATATAATAGCAACATGACCATAAAAGACAATTGCCCACAGTTCCCAAGACATTGGGCCAAACTAGAGCCGTCCTTGCACTTACAGTTACAAAAAACCCAATCCAACCCAAATCAAAACCACGTTCCTTGACATGTGAAAATCCCATGCATTAATGGCCCTATTTCATAGATAATCTTTTTTGTCTATATATTCATCACCAGGAAAGAATCCTTTTTCCATATCAGTCAGTATATAGAGTATTGTAGACTACAAAGTCAGTAGTAGAGTGTTGGCTTCTTTTTAGCAAAGGATGCAAACAAAATACAGCCTAGCATGCAAAAGAATATTAAAAATCACTATCTTGTGAGAGGGTCACTTATCAAACAAACAAACAAGCAAATAAATAAAAATCCTGTGGTATGCTTACTCAAGACACTCTAGAAAAGACTACTCTTCTGAGAGAGAGACAGTTAACATCAACAAGCAAAGTAGATTTATGCATTAGTGTACTGGAAGGGAAAGTTGACTAAACAGTTGAAGCCTGCAGGTGATCATTTCAGTTAATGAAGTATGGAATATTGCAAGTAAATTCACATAGTTTTGCATGAGTTAGGAGACTGAATGAGAAACACCAATTTCTGGTAAAGTAAATGATCATATTTATCAGGAACAAAAGGCCTAAGACTTCTAGTTTGAAATAGGACATGTATCTATACTTTACATTAAGCTTATCAGTAAACAATAGGTGTAAGTTTAAAGGAAAAGGTTATTTTGTGGAATTGAGAAGTAGTGGAATATAATAGGATTATTTGTTATACAGAACCCTCCAGTGGAACTTCAGATTTCAACAATATTTCAAAAATGCAATAGAGAAAATCTGAAATATCCAAATTTCATATTAATTTGTCTTCCAATTTTTAACTAATTAAGAAGTCTTTCACGGACATTGCAATAGGATTTTATTGCAATGAAATCTGCATGCTAACTGAGGCCCTTTTCTCTGCAGCTTGTTTTGCTTATTTACCTAAACAGTGTAAGATAAGGCAAATGGGATTGGAATCAAACCATTATATCTTCCATAATTTATTAGGAAAATTACATTTTTTTCTGAAGTCCTTTAAAGCAGGTTTTGTCAAATATTCATACTGGGTTAACTTGAAGCATTGAATATCCCAGGACACATGCCAGTCTTATCAAAGCTATGAACTCTGCATCAACCAAAAAGCAGATCTTTGCCAATATTTCTAGTCTTCTGATTCCCACACTCTTGAGGAACTACATTTATTTGAAAAAGCAACAGGTAAATAAGTAGAAAATCAGTACAAGAAAATAAAGATAGATTCAGGTAGAAAGAAACAATCTGGGCTGAATAGCTCACTTACTAGGAGATCAAGCTGTCAGATGCAAAACGTTCAGCTAAAATCTGGAAGGCTTACAAACACAGATATTACTAGCAGGCATAAGTATTTCCTTCTTACTAAATTTGCATAAAGGAAAACTGTTCATTAAGGAGGGAGGCTTTTTTTTGCAAATAAACACCAATATTGCAAATGTAAGTTCTAAACATCCAGTGTATACAATGCTACTGAAGCCTTTACTCTTCCCATACTTAAAAAAAAAAAAAAAAGGATAAGAACATCACATATATAGGTATATGTGAGTTTAGGTATTTAACTACAATTATTATATTTTATTATCTCAGTGAATATAAAAAAACCCACATTGTTAAAGCAGCTATTCTTATATTATGAATTATTTTACTAACATTCGGAGGATACTGCTAAGTCAGAAGGCATATTTCCATATCTTCGAGAATTCAAACACAAAGATGATGTAGCCCAGTGAGTCTTAAAATTAGAGTCTCTGGATCACATGTTTTAATAGATTCCTATTCTAAATCCACTTTTATTCTTTCCCGGCAGTGATAAAGAAAATACAAGATTTAATGTTTACATTCAAGCATGAAGATTTGTCTGTTAGATATGCCTATCTCCCTCAGCTATTATGAAGGAAGCCCAGGGCAAATAACCTGATAATTTAGGAACATCAGGAATATGCCTAAAGCTAGGTGTGATGAAAATTACAACTAAAACAATAAAGAGAGGAGAAAAGTAACTCAAGTCACATATTTTCAAGGCTTATCTCTAGGTATTCCAAACTCCAATACCACTTATGATCTAGAGGTCTCCCAAGTAATTTTATCTTGGTGGGTGATCCTGCATTTACAACAAGTGATCCAAGGACTTAGAACCTGTTGCCTAGAAGTCCCATCATCACATGTTTTAAAAACACATGCAGTACAGAAGAGTGTATACTGCATCAGAAGGCAGGATCTAGAAACCAGCAGAAACAACTGAGCATTCAACAACAGGGGAAAGAAATTAGGGAGGTATTCTTCCCCAAAACCAGCATTTAGACAAAACTATTCTAACAATGAGCTCTTACAGTAACTGCTACAGCAACTGCTTCAGATTGAACAGGAATATATCCCTCTCTTCCTAATTTCACTGTCAAGTAATTAAAGCTCTTGTTTACTTTCCTAACTAAATGAGTGCATATGGGTTGCATGCCAGGACAGACCAAATTGTGCTCTCAGCCTAGCCAGCACAGAAGGAAACAATACCAGACAGATTGCTTACGTTATGGGTTGCCATCAATATTACCTGCCCTTCAGTCTTATACATTCCTGGAGGTTGCTAGCACTACTCATGGCATGACTAAAAACTGTTCTCATGTCCATCTATCAAATACAGCAAGAACGTTGTCACAGCCTTCTGGTGGGCTTTCACAGGAACTGCAAAAATAATCCCCTTGTGGAGGTTAGGCATGGATGGGTGGCAATTAGTAGAAGCACCCTTACTACTAAAGGAGTTTATGCCAGACAGAGCTCAGCTGGGACACTAGAATCGAGGCAGGGTCAGTAGGGATGGCAGGTCTGGAAGAGCAACATTGCTTCACTCTCCAGCTAAATAAAGTTTTAGGTGAAAAATCTGAGAGACACATTAAATATGGAGGTCTACAGTGCCATTTTTGCAAAGTCACTGCTGACATCAAAATCATAACTTCCAATAATCTTGACTGTGTTCTGTCCTTTATGTCATTACTATGCAGGTTCTTTTTTACACTGGTGAATTACCACTCTTTCTCTCTATGATCTGGGATGCTTCGAGGAGAGCTGGAACCTCCCTATCTCCCTAAAGTATTGCTGTATGGATAAAACATTAGGAAAGAAAACTGGGATTCTGGAGCGGGGGAGGCTATCTTGCTGATCTGATAGACTCAAAAGGTTAATCTTCAGCTGCATCTTGTTCATTAGTCTAAATATACATTTAAAACATCAATGTGCTTAAAAGTACTTTGTCAGTACCCATTAAGAATGTGCATTGCATATTTCAGACATGTCTTGATAGTAATATGCACTGAAAAGCAGGCACTGTTCATCTTTTTAATGAGTGGTTTTCCCTCTGAGTGCACTATGAAGCTATGATGCACCATAAAGTGACACTGGTATGCCCTGTGGACATGCAAGAGCAACCCATTCTGTGAAAATCAGGCAATTAAAAGGCGTAATGTATGAGCATGACTTCAAAGTGGCTGTTCTTTCATGTCTTGATTGCAAGTCCTACTTCTTCACACTTATATAAGGGAGGTGAGGAGGTCTAAGAAGACCCTTCTGATTCTGGCCACCTACGCTGGAAAGTGGACAGCTGATAAAAAGGGTCTACTGTAAGGTTACATGATAGGCTTTTTCACATCATTCTGCTAATGCAGCTACACTGTGCAAGTAAATATCTTGCAGCAGATAGCTTAATTGCATCTGCCAGTTAAGGACAAAGCTGTCTATACTGCTAATCATCCCTGGGCCTCAGGCCATGCAGTGAATAACCTCCTTCTTGGCTGGACTGGCAGTATAGTGGCCCACAGTCTAGTGCCACTCCCACATGCTGTGTCTTTGTGGCTGTTAGACATAGTTGTTTAAGTTTTATCAGTTCAAATACCTGAAATAACAGGAAGGCTGTCATGCAATCTGTCAGTGCAGAGTGGTGTGTACACAGCATGCTGCCATGGGAATGAAGGATATGGCATCAGAACATATGGTGTGTTTGAAAGTACATGGCCCATTGGGATAGCATAGAGGACTGTGTAGGACAGAAGAAACCAAACCTGGCATGGTCCTGACTGAGGAACGATTTGTTCTTAGAATGAAGCATCTCCTGAACTGCAGTAGGGTTCACCTTGAAGGGAGGAAACACTTTGATTTGCTTCACCGGAGAGCCTGGGAAATAAATAACGTATCTACCACTTCATAAAGAAGTAGCTGATTCATTTGACATTGCTAACACATCCAAAGCATCCTTTTCCACTGAAGCTGCAGGAACCAGTTGTGTTAGTACACTTCCAGTGTGCCAGCAGTTCTGTAAAAAGTGAAGGCAGGAGTAGAGGGTTGCATGGCTAAGGACAGGGCCAGTGGCAGGAGAATGTTGCCAAGGCAGTTAATATTGTGGTTGCTGGTAAAGATGGAAATGAGCTTCACCTTCCAGCTCTGACACTGCTCACACTGTTACTGTGGAAATGTCATCTCCTGTTGCCCTTAACTATGCCAGATGGGAGTGAGTGGATGTAAAGCACTGCTCCCCTCAGGGTAGCAGTCTAACTGAGAAGTATGAGCATGAATACCACTAGTGAAGGCCCAATACTGTTTATTTAAAAACATAAAGACCATGAAGGCAACTCTTTGCCTCTAATAGGGATATAGCATACTCCCAGCTCTTGCACAGTTTGCAATAACACATGAGCAACTGCATTCTACTTTCAACATGGGGAACAAGAGGGTTACAAGGCTTTGAGCATGGTGTACCTTCTATATCATGCCATTAAAATACTGGAATGTAGAATAATACTTGGAAATGAAAAGAGGTTTTGCCTCCCCCCCAACCCACGTGCACACATTCCTGTACACACATGAGTAAGAGTAATGTATTGGGATTGCATGGGTACAATGTGGGGCTCTGAGGACCCCCCACAGACAAGTGCTGTGTCACGTGCCACAATTGCTCCCCTTCAGTGGAGGCTTGCCGTGACCAGCATGGCTAGACCACCTTTCTCCACTCCACTGAGGAGTCAGGAAATGCATCGGTAACGGATGCATTGAGCCTTGCAGATGTAGCCTACAAATGACAAGAGCTGAATAAATGAGTATGCAAAAGGTAAGCCCAGACTCCTGATGACTTTGCAGTGTCAGACAACGCATGTTCAGATGTTTAGAGGTTTCTGTTTTCTTCTCCCATTACTGATTCAATTGTTTACCACTAGGCAAGTGCACTGCCCACTGAGGAATCACTGTTCACCAGAAATAAACACAGAGGGTAAGAACTACATAGCAACACTTTCACAGTGGTTTGCTACAGTGAGTTTAGGATAGAATTTAAAAAACCCCAACACCCTTTCCACCAATAACTGATGGTTAGCAAATGACTGTTGCTTGTCCTTTGGAAGATCATGTAATTTCAATTTAAAAATACTTATCATCTTCAACTTTGTTCCAACCTTTTTTCGACCTTAGGCTGTACCTACTATTGCTAGTCCATAAACTGCTCTTTAGGCTATCAATAACATCTCAAGAAACCTCTGCTAGTGCCTCTAGGAATTGTTTAAAACCCTGCAGATAAAAGAAGGAAGGAAAAGCAAAAGAAAAGCAAAATGTTAATGTACGCTTTAAAAGCCAGTGCTTGAAAGAAAGACTTAAATAATATCTATGTATTTATAAAAGGAATCAGTGGATGCCTTGTGGAAATATCCAACTGAAAAATTCATATTCATTATTTTTTCTTAATAAAGCAACTAAGAGGAAAAAAATAATTAGTAACAGAATCTTTGTAATTGATTGGATGCAGCTGATCAGTTAATAGAGTACATGGGACTGTGTTCTTCTGTCTGGACTAGAAGATTAGATTATGAAGAGTTCATGCTATAATTATGGAGCATTACTGGACAGGAAATATATCTGTGAATAGGAACTATTTTGTGTATCTGCAAACATTATTTTTCAGGTGAACGACAGTGAAGACTTATTTTAGGTACAGTTTTAAGAGAATTTAGATTCATTCAGCAGTATTTCAACACCTCTGCACTTTTCAGGAAACAAAACTGTTTAAATTCAGAGTAAGCCTGATAGTGAATGCACAGACATTCATTTTAAAATCCCTATTTTGATAAAGTATTAAGAAGAATGGGTAAATTAGTTGGTATAAATCTGCACAGACACACTGCAGCTGTCAGTTTATATTTTCTTGAATGGTATTGGTGGTACAATAAGATCCCATAAATTTTGAATATTAAGTGGCAACCAAAGCAACATTAACTGGGGAAGGGTAACAAGGCAGGACACAAACTTTCTCCTAGATGACCATGAACTTAAGGCCTTTGTGCTCACCAGCTGACTTTGTATCTGAAAAAGGTTTTTTCACATACTTTTATATTCATTTATGTTTTTTAATTTTCTTTCTCTGAGACATTTGCAAGAGGAACTGTGGTAAGGAACTGCATACCTATAAAGTGGCTCGAAACTCAAGGATTAATTCCACTTGGAATAAATAAAATATATTCCTCAAACACTCCTGTAACACAGCGCATCCACAGTGTATGTGAATGGCATAAAGTACTGGTGACATAAGCTTTGGAAATTGTATCTTTACTTACCGATATCTTTCACATCTAATATACAGTGTCTGTTACAAAAGGATCTCCCGCTCTCCCATCCTTACCCTCAAAACATAAAGCAAAATTGTTGGTTCCACTTCTTGAGTAGCACTGTTTCTTCCAGGATAAATGTCCCCTACGTTTGCAACTGGATGAACTTCTTGCAGTCTATCTCTTCTCTAAATTAACATACCTTCTTATGCCTTTTAAGTTCATATAATGCATTATTTAAAGCAAGGACCAGATTTTTCTCCCATGTTCAAGATGACTATTACACTTCAGGAAAAGCAAGAGCAACAACTGGTTTCATAGAAAGTCAGATGCTTACACTGTTTAACTAAGATGTAACAACTTAACTGACTTTATTTTCTTTTACAAACTTTGATGAGATTTGCTCTAGAGTTAAACACTGTAAGAAAGGGTCTATTTTACCACAACTACCTGTATTTTACAGCAGTGAATAAAAAAGAAATGTCACTAGCCCTTTAGCTTCAGAAGAGGTGTGCATTTTACTGTTTTCTGCAAGTTTCCAGTAAGACACGCTGTGGGCTGCTAGCGTAGTCACTACACAAAATAAGATTGGTTCTCCTGGGCCACACTTCTATAAATTTTATTCCTGACAAGAGCAGCAAAGGCAACAAAGAACAGTCTAGGGAGGCATACTAGGAAACAATAAACATAGTATTAAAGAGCTTGCAAAAGGAGAATTATCCACTTTGAAGCAGCACAGCCTCTGCCTTACTGCTTCCCCCTTTCATTCAAAGACAAATAAATTCTCCATGACAGCTCCTAATAGCCTACACAGTTGTTCACTGAACTTGCCCTCAAATTACAGGGTAATAAAGGGATAACAATTCTTGACTGACTAAATGAGGAGGTGGGTCCTCCCAGTAAAAGCATGTCTTTCATTACTTGTCCTTTTCTTTTGCTTGTCCAGTGAAGTAATATCTCACAGCTACAACTAAATTGCTAACAATTAACATACTAATATATCTTTATTCCACTTAAATAATTCCCCAGATTATCACCGTAGTTAATGCTCTAGAGCTGGGTTATACTTTGTTTGTTTAGAAGTGAGCAGTGTAATAATAACAACAACCCCTACTTCAAGTAAGCATACCAAGGCACTTGTATTACTATCTCTGTAACATCATGCCATCAGGTTTCTTTTTCCAGATTATTCAAATTTTTTCACAATGCATATTTGCATTTCTGTTGAATGCCACTTTTCCTATTCATCTGTTATTAGCTTGTTAAATTTTGGTCTGCCTCATAGGAGGCCACCTACATATATCCTGAAAATCTGAGCATTACATCTGTGATTATGTCTGTCCTGACCTGCTTTCAGTTTGACATCCCCACAAAAAGAAATAGAACTTGCCTGGATAGCCACATTGCTACAGGTGAACTTCTGCCAGAAATAACTATTAAATTCAGATGAAAGCCTGTCATATTCTGTCCTATTTTCACAGATTCAAGCTTCCTTAAAGGACTTTGTGAGTAACAAATCTAGAGGCCTGATCCTCTTAAATTGGGAAGTCAACGATTATGTGACAAGTTTTAAGGGCACTGATGTCCACTGCACTTGAACATCACTTCAAAAAGCTCTCCCTGCACTGAGCACCAGACAAAAACCCAGGAGTTATTCAAGGCAACCCCACAGCCTCTCGTGTCACTGGACACACAATATTCTTACCTCATGTGTCTTAAACCAGTCTTCCAAAAGTGGTGCAACTCTTGTTTGAAATGGTTATTGTACAGCCTTATGTTGTTATTGCTTTACAGTGCATAGGATCGGACTTGACGTAAACAAAAGACAAGTCAGGCTTAAGCCCAAGTCAGCAGTAAGTGAGGTGGAATAAAGAAAGGTTTCAAATCATTACATATCCCTCATAAAAAGAAAGCAACCCCCTTATGCACCTCCTCCTTGACACAGGAAAATAATGGAGATGCCAACCTCCTCCTTTCCAGGCATCCACTAGCTGGGATTTTTCTATTTTATAGAGTTAACAGTTTGACAGGAATTTTAGAAAATGAAAGATTAAGTAGCATGATTTCTAAAATGGTAAACAACCTGAGAAGTCAAAGTAATTTCAAAAACTATCTCACTAAGCAGGGCTGATGTTGATTTTGTTTTCATGTTGATGAAGTCAACATGTTGATGTTGATTTCATTTACCCATGCAGATCATTGATTTTACCACATCCTCTGCATATAAATGGAAATTAGATAAATTAAAAAGTAAATATACGTTCTACTGAATAACTTCTGTGTTTTTTTCTAATTAGTATGTGAATAAAGATGTTTTCTACTCTTTCTACAACTGAATATTCTATTACCAGTTATCCCTTTTGAAAGTAAAAACTAGAGCTGTTCATAGTTTGGCATGGGAAAGTTTTCACACATACATGCTTCCTTACACCTAGACACCTCAGCTCAAGAAATTTACAGTTATTTCATTAAACTGGCACATGAACTGTAATCCATTTATTCTATTTTCCTCAGCTATTTGATGTATGTTGTAAAAAAATTCTATGAGAGCAAGTCCATTTGATTTCCTTTTTTACTTCAATTTTTTTTAGAGTTTATTGTCCTCCCCTGAAAATAGCTGTGACTCCTTTTTGCTTAAGAGTAACAGGGCTTGTTTTATCAGCATTCTGAGGAAATTCAGATTTGACGTGAAGTCATTTTTTTCATTGGTAGATATTGATCAGCGTCATCACTGGAGTGTGGATATATGTTTTCTCACTGAGTTGTAAAATAGAGTCTCTGACACATTTTATAGACAGGATAGTATGATTGGACATTGCTTTCTAATTTAGTTATTTTCTGCTGAATTTTTAACTGTTTATTATACATGAATGTTTTAAAAACTTCTTGCAACTAAAACACCATTTCCACCCAAATTTCTATCACATGAAATCACAAGAACAAAGATAAAAATATTGCCCTACATTTTCCACACACTTCTCTTACAAAATGTTGTTAAGGAGTATAGACTGGATTATATGTACTGGCTGATCTTGTTTTACTGATTGTAGAACAGTGTTGTAAAATGTAAATATGCTGGTTATTAAGATACTGTGACAAGCTTTAGGCACACAGGAAAAATTAAAACAAAAAAACAAACCAAACAAAAACAAACAGAAAATGTGACTATGAGTCATTAGATGGCATTTTTGAGTCAGTACTGAGCAAATGCCCAAACTGATGCTCTGTGTTGCTGGAGGCAGAGTCTTTCATGTCAGATATGGAACTGTAGTCCTGATTGCTTATAATTAGAGGGTCCCATGACACTTTTTTTGAGGAATTAAGGGAAATAAGGTCCAGCATCCTGGCGAGATTCCAGTGCTGGTAATTACATTATAACCCTCATTTTTTCCTGTTAAATTGCAACTGGGGAAAAGAGTTCATCTCCTTTTTAACAGTTATAAGGAGAAAAACCCAAACCTCATTGTTCTCATGTTGCTGATATGAAGGGATGTAGTGCTTCTAATCCAAAAAAGACTGTGTGAAGTGCCTTCAATTGTACTTTGGGACAGTGCAGGACAAATGTGAGATATTGTTTTTAATCAACAAGATAAAAGCTGTTTTTTCTATAGTTATATTACTCATTTTCTTTCAAAACCGGCATGTATTTATCATAGCAACCCAAAGCAGCAGAAGTAAATAACAGGATTTTGCAGATTCTTCACAAAAATAATTTACCCATTCTAAGTCTGGTGATTCCCCTGGAAGAGATTACATTTTGTTATATTGGTTAGAATACTTGCCACCTCTTAGAAAAAGTATATTCCTGGGGTTGAGACTATGCGGTTCTCACTGATGTTAATATAGTGAGAATGCTGTGGACAGTCATCTTAAGAGAGCTGGCAAAACTAAATTTCAGTAGCAGACAAAAATCTGCCATCTTCCTTTGTTCAGCTCCTTTTAGAGCTACTATGTCCAGTGGCTATTTTTCTGTATTACTTGTATCATGTCGACACTTCTGCTGAAGCACCTTTTGCTTTCCACCAGCCCTGATTTCTGACACAATTCTCCAGAAACTAGAGAGACCAAAGAAGTGAGTGCAATTACAATGTACCACTTTGAGATTCTGATGCAACATTTTTAGGTAAAAATTTTGGTGCTTTTTTTTTTTTTTTTTTTTTTTTTTTTTTAAGGAATATAAGTAAAAGGAGAAGGGAATTGGAAGATAGAGCTATGCTACAGCTTGGGATTCAGGATCAAGGCATCTGCCCTGGCATGAAAGGGTCATTAAAGCTGCTCAAGAAATGATCCACACTGTCCACACTAATGAAGGCTCCTGATCAGTTTTCACCCTGAGTAACTCTGGTACCTTCTAGTGTGCCAGACTGTATTACCCCAAATCCCATAGTTAGGGAGATTATGTGACCCTCCTTCATATAATATGTGTTAGTAATGAAACACCTTAAAGTCTCTTTGCATCTTCTGGGGGTGGAAGTGTAGGGGTAGCAAGGAGAGCCCTACCTTGCTACAAGAGATAATGCTACTAGAATCAGCAAAACATGACTGCAAAGTACAGAAGTCCACAGACAGAAAGTCTTACTTTGTCACCTCTAGTCAACTTTCTGTCCTGAATCCTTTTTAATGGTATGACTCCCACCTTTTTGCTTTCTGTGTATGTCTCGGTATGATTTGAAGGCTATAAGGATATAAAAGTCATCTAGGTAGTTTCCAGCACTTGAGAAGATAACAAATGCATTTTAAAAGCAGAACAATCTAAAGCTTGTTATTCTAGAGGCAAATTGTTAACCTCTTCACTATACAATGGTCCATGGACCTGAAGAAAAAAATAGGATGTGGATCACAGTTCCTTTTATTTTCTCCCTTTATTCTTTAGAGATTCAATTCACCTCAGATTAAATGGTAGTTCTTTCTTTTCCATTAAGTTTTCCAAAAATAGAGCCTAGGGTTTAAATATCATTTACATCACAGTCAAAAGAATAATCACATAAATAAGAATTTATGAATAATTAATTGCAACTGCTATTACATTAGCACGGTACTATTTTTTAATTTATGGGGACCACACTGGCATCTTTACCAACCTGGCAAGGGGCAAGTAGCAATTAAATTAGCACGCTGATTAACTGATGAGTCATTGTATAGGCATACAGAGTTTGATTGACTGATTGATTGATTGATTGATAGGTGAATCTTTTCACTGTGATCATGCTACAGCATACCCAAACAACAAGGAAAATCTTGTGTTACAAACATTGTCCTCAACCACAAAAAGGTGATAAAAGTCCCACAAATACAGAGAAGTATTGTTAATGCTATTTTCACTGAAAGGGAATTATTTTGCTCTCAACAAAAGAAGGGATGAAATCTAAACCCTGTTGCAGCTGCCATAATCTGCTGAACGCTTACAATTCAACGGGGAGAAAAGAGCTCTGCTGAAGTGCTCCAGTAATGATACTTCTGCCTGAAGAGTAACTGAAACTTTCAAAACACTCAAAATGTGCCCATTTTTACATTTCTGACAGTCAAAGAAAACACAGTGTTTTTCTTCTGAAAATGTCAGATAAGATACGCACTCTAGTTTCGTGCCTTTTTTTTCTTGTCTCCCTACCCAGATGTCTACTAATTCGTACAGCTCCATGGAAACAACAACTGACTAAAAACATAGTGAAAGACTGAGGAGCAGTTACAAAAGGGAATTTGAAGAAGCTTTTGGTTTTGTATTTCTTTCAGGTAGTAACATGTGAAACTGAAAAAGTATTTAAAAGCAGCAGCAGATAAAAGCATGGATGTCCATTTTTCTACAATAAATTAGGCTAGTATTTCAGAGGAATATATTGTGGAAGAACGTGGTTGGAACTTTTGGACAAAAATAATTTCTCATTTGACTTGCAGAACTGAAGCTTTCCAGAGAAACATGGTGTTGCTTTTATCAAAGACAGAATTAGTAGTCATCATCTGTGAAAGGGAGCACATATAAACTTACAGCCAATAGGCAGGTGGCCACAAAGCTCATATGTGATGTTTGAGTGACAGGTTAACATTGCTGTTCTCCCTGATTCAGACATATAAATTCATCTTTATACTATTGTTTTCATTATGAAGGATACTGGGTTTACTCTAGTACAGTGTTGGGAAAAGCTTTCAAATACCAGAGGTGTCTTAAGTGTGAAAAAATTGTCTCCTTTATTGCTTTGCATTCAAGACCTAAATATTTCCTACAGATACAGAAGAATTTATATGACTTATAATCTGCTTTCTATTCCCAAGTTATTCAGATAGGGGTATAATGAAAAAGAAATTCATGCTATGAATGTTTATCCTAACTATAGAAATTTATAGAATAAATTTTCTATTAAAGATAGAACATATCATTATTCTACAGTTTAATTTCAGTAATTGCCTTTTATTTTGTTCTAATACTCAATCTGATTAAGACAATTTCTTAATACCATAAGATTTGTAGTATACCACAAAAGGGAAACAAATGCTCTAGCAGAAAAGATTAAAAATTCAGTTATGAAGGAGAGGATGGACACGTGTTTATTTGATCATATTCAGATTGAATGAGAAGATGAATTAATACAGACAGCTTCTAGAGCCTTTGTTGCAGAGAGTAACTGGAATCCTTCAAATGCATGTCTTTTAAAATTAGATGTCCCTCCAAATTCAAGAAAACCATTCTACTCCAATACCTACATCTATACTTGGAGATCAAGGGAGAGTCATACAACTGAAGTATTAACAGAGAGGTAACTTGGGACATTTCCACTATTGTTATTAAGGAGGAAGGCGCTGCTTTGCACAGTAATTAGAAATTCAGTGGGTCATTCTCTGGAGATGTATATCTAGTTCCACATTTTATGTGGATAGCTGAGGGCCACCATGTTTCCCATCTGGGAATTTCTGTACAGTTTGTTCACAATCACAGAATCAGTCACAGGCTGGTTACAGTTGGAAGGGACCTCTGCAGATCATCTTGCCCAACCCCAACTGTTCATAGTTTCTCAGATATTCATAGTTTCTCAGATAGGTTTTGCCTTGGTTAAATGACGTGGAAATGGGGGGCTGTTGCCAGTGCCCTGTTTCCCAGATGGCTGGGACAGCCCCTGAGCAGCTCCAGGAGTTTTGGAACAGAACAAACCCAGGCCACCTCCCTGCCCAAATGCAGGTGCCAGCAGACATTGGCATGATGTTTCAACAGCTCTGATAGATTGTACAAAGGCCTGCCTATCTCTGAGGCAGGGTGATTACAAAAATGCAGAGAGAAGCAGAAGCAGCAGGCAACAAAGCAGCCAGGTGAAAGAACTGAACCTGCAAATATAAGCACACCTCCTTACCATACTGTGCTTCAGGAACAGTACTTTGACACAACCCTATTTATTTCACAAAGGAAATATGAAGAGGGATTCAACTTAATTGTCATTTTGTCCTCTAACACAAGGGATCCTTGTGACTCTAATTACTAGCTAACTTCTCACATCAAGAAAGGGAAATGCTGGCAGGAGGCATGAAATTTATTTTTAAGAAGATAAATTGTGAGCAGGTTTTTCTGATGAGGCACAAAAGAGCAGATGCGAGCATGTTTAACAAACTCCAAAATGGACACAGTATTTTTAAATAAGACTGAAAGACAAGAGGTGCCAAAGGGGATCAAAGCAGCATCTGGTGGTTTCTGAGAAAATGAGAAGCTGGCTTTAAAAACAATGTTAAACCTTTGTTGGATCAGCAGCTATCAAAGGCTTCAGTAGAAAAGTATCAGAGAAACTGATGAAGTGACCAGCAATTTGTCTGTCATAATTTTAAAAGTTTTCCATTAAATAACCAATGCTAGTCAAATGCTTGTTCTGATTTTGCTAATGGAAGTGACCTATAACTTGAACTTAAAAGCTCAGAAATCATCTTTCACAAATACAGTGTAAGTCAGTCATATGGATACAAAATTGAGCTTGCCATAATACTTTAACAGATTTTATATTTATAAGACATCTATTCATAATATACTGACACTGAAAGGAAGAGACATGGGGCTGTTCCAACTCAAAAGTCTTTGTTGTTACTGTTTTTACGTGTTAGGTTGTTTTGGTTTTTTGTGGTGTTTGTTTTTTTGTTTGTTTGGGGTTTTTTTGTTGTTGTGGTTTGTTTGTTTGTTTGTGGGTTTTGGGTTTTTTTTGTTTGTTTTTGGTTTTGTTTTGTTTTGTTTTTTTCCCCAGAGGAAGAGCTTTCTTTGAATTACAGCCAGAATGAATGGTTGTAGGGAACAGGAATGGGGTTCCTAACAGTCACTCCAAATTGCCTAGACATGTTAGACCTCTGGGGCACAAGGCCTCCTCCAAAAACTTGCCAATACTATGCAGATCTGGCACAATCCTTATAATACGTGCTTCAGTGTAAGTAGTTAAATTGAGTTGGCCAAAGCCCAAGCAAGAGAATGAAGCCGCTGTCAGGCAAGAGAAATGTATGCAAAGGCTGTACTGACAAATTTAGCATGGTATATCCACTACTAGCCTATGTGCACTGAAAGAATTCAACGCAGAATTACTGGATGACTTGCTACTTTTAGCCTGGTTATTACACCTAGACATAGCTAATGTACGCCACCTACACTAGAAGCAATATGTGTAAAAATACCTGTCCTCAAACTGAATGGAAATAAATCTAATTTGTTTCAAAGTAGTAAGTCACACTGACTTTACACTTAGAAAATTAACAATGAGATGGTGGTACAAGATGACTAGATCCAGTGGATCCTTGAAGAAATGAAGAGCTTTACATGATACTAATCTTACTAGTGCATATTTGGGTTTGCCATACTTACTTCAATTTCTGCACAGGTGAGTGAGAAACCACTTCCGTTATCAGCAGAGAAAAATAATTCCCGAAGAGAATTCTTGCAGGTGCTTCTGGTTTAGAATTCCTGATTTTGAGACCTTTCTAGAGCTGAACAAATGTAAGAGAGAAGACAGCACAAGAATGAAAAAAAAAAAAAAAAGCAGGAGAAAGCATGCGTGATTCTTTACGATAAAATCTGGATTTGGGGGTGTTTTTTTTCTTTTTTAGAGCAGAAAACGCAACACAAGATGATGGTAATGTTTAAGTTATTAAACTGCTTTCAGTGTTACCTATGTTGGAAGAAGCTTGGAGCCACGATGAGCTTTATTCCCTTTCAAGAACTCTCCTGAGTCAGGAATCTGAGAAGGAACTTAACAGATGGTTTGAAATTTTGCTGTGTTGCAGTAATATAACAGGCTTGAGTTCAAGTGAGGTACTGCTGAAGCCTTACCCCTTCAATAGTTCCCCCACTGCACAACCATAAATACTGCCCTAAGTAGAAGAACAGATGATTCATCATTGAAGAGAACACTTGTGCTCCAGAAGACATGGCTACTTGTCTCAACAACCACAGAACAGAAAATTATTCTGAAACAAATGCAAGTTTGCTGCAAAGTACGTATGAAACAAACAAACAAAACCATATCCCCACAACTCTCATTGGCTTGTTAGGAAATGACTGAAAAATGCTTGGAAAACACAGTAACTCTGAAATCTACCGTGAGTAACACAATCATATATTTCTAGCTGTGACAGGAGAGTGTAGCAGGGATATCTACATGAACTGCTTAATCCAATCCCAGACTCCCAGTAGAGTCTTAAAATTTGGCTTGCATTGCTGTAAAAGGTCTCCATCTGACTTTGATATGGAGATCACTTTCCTGGCTTTCCAGAAATACTGAGCCAACACTCAAGATCATTCCTGGCATATCATGCTGAAGGCTCATTTTCTCAAAGGCCTTTTAATTTTAAATGCTATGGATATATTTTCTCTCTCCAGCTTTTACCGTATCATCAAGGCTCATCAACAAGTTCTTGTGGAAATAGGAAAGAAGAGGATTGTTAACAACATAATATTGTCTGTCTTCTCTAAGGGCTTAACATGCTTAACATGATAAATTGTAAGATTTGGATGAAAATTTGTGGTGCTTCATCACATATCAAAAAAAAAGCTTAAAATAAAGCAGATCTGAACATACACAACTGTTATCTAGGAGTAGGCGAGAGGAAGCTCTGTTTATCGGTATGCGTACTGCCTGAATTCAGTGAAAAAAGTGTATGTGAACAAGGAAATTTATGAACTTACATTATAATTTAAAAATTGATGGTGTCTTAGTCCTTCCAAAAGTCATAGAACAAATGTATTTCTCTGTTGAGAAAGTAGATTATAAAGACACAGATTGCAATTATTAAGAGTTTTTGCTGTATTTAAGGGTAAGGTTTGAACACTAATTTACACAAGCTTTCAGACACCTTCATCTAGCTGGTCATCCGTATTTATTAATTTTATTCTGAGAAATGTGAGATGACTAAGTGCTCAGGATGGAACTGATGCAAGATGAGTGACCTAGATCTTGCCACAAAATGGCTCAGTAAAATAAGCGTGAGAAGAATTGCTATATTTGCACAGTGACTGAGAAAGATAGGCATTTTACAGAGGCTATAGAAGGCCTTCTGCGGTTCCAGAGCACATTCATGTCCTGGGCTTTCAGGTCTCAGTTTAGAGCCTGATTCTCTATCGCTAGCTATATTCTCTAACACAAGGCACCCACTGGGCATGCAGATTCAAAGCAGGATTTTGCGGAAGTTAGACTTCATGTCTAAGAACAAAACAACAGATCCACAGTCTACTGATGATCCATGGCAGAGATCAGGTCTTCCTTTATATGCACGTATCAGATTAAGGTGTATAATCAAACCCATTATTGTTCAGATAAAGCAATCTACCCAGCAAGCTCATTACAGATAGCCAGATACTTATTGGTGTAGATAAGGTCACAAAGAATTTCAGGGAAATCCTCCAGGTTGAAAAAAATATTAAATTTAACAGCAGGATGTATTTCTCTTTTTCTCTATAAAGGACATTAAAGAAGAGTCTACTTCTGACTTAGATCCTTACTGGTGTTTAAGCACAATGTCAGTCTCCACTGTGAAGCTATTACATCTCAATGAGAAGCTTTGGAAGAAATTGATATTTCAGTGAAGTTGTACATCAGTGTATGTGGTTCATTACAAAGTGAAATGTGCTCTTTTGCATTTAAATGGCCAAGGAGATGAAAACATTAAATTGTGGTTCATTACAAATAAACATAAGACTGTCCATTCATTATACTCTCTCCCCCTGACTCAGCTGGTGGGCAACCAAATCACTAATACAAGCTGGGTATATGTGAAAATCTGGTATCTTGATACCATTTGATAGGTTTGTGCCTTTACTACACTTACAGAAAGATGTTGATTTGCATCCTGCAGAGTAACTAATATTCTGTAGCTAATTGTGTGCACTGCCATGACAGAACATCCAAAGAAGGACATTACTGCATATGTCTCAGAGGGAATAGAAAGATACTTCATTTATAGCCACCCATCTGTCTAGTCACAGCAGAATTACATACAAGCACAATGCACAAACTGGTACGTCCTTCAGGAACAGCTCTGCCAGCACAACAGTGTGGTTCTCTGCACAACTCAATTCACGTACCAGCTTGTTGTGTTACAAGATTCTGTATGTTGTATGCTTGATGACAGGCACAGAAATTTGAATTAGCACATTAGAGGGGAGAAGACAAATGCAAAGCTTAATACCAACATGAGGAGCAACAATTATGTTTTCATTTTTTCCCAGTACAGTGGTTATGTTGCTGATGTCTCCCAGCGGGACATTTGTCCTGTAAGTGAAAAATACTGCAGTTTTCAGCTTCAAGAGGTCTTGCCCAAATGTAGCTGACCAAAGACGAATGATCTGCTGGAGCACAGAAAATAAATTTCTTTGCAGATTTAGATGACTGAGATTTTTAACAGCAATTAACTGTTGAGAACATTGATAATTTATAATTCATTACAAACATGAAAGTAGAGGGAAGTCATTATCACCCAGACCTCTCAGTGGCACACATGATATCCACATCTTTTTTTAAAGAGTCAGAGAAACCACTCTTATGTAAGCAAGGGACTCCACAGGCCATCCTTCTACCACACTGCAGATCACTGATGTCCTGAAACTAATGCTGAGCAAGCTCCTGTGTCTGCACGAGGCAGCTCTGATGCACATGTCCTAACAAAAATGCAACTTTACACCTAAACCAGAACATTTCTCAGTAGGAATACAGTTTAGACATGGCATCATACAAATGCAGTTGCATTGATTTTAAATTACTTAACTGTAAGTTTTATTCTATGATTCCAGAGTCAGTGTAAGATGTTGCCAGCTTCAGCGTTTCTTCAGTGCCTACCATTATGCAGTATAGTTGTACAGTTCAATGCAAGATTAGATTAGCCTTGGAAAAATGTCTTTATTGCACTTTCAGATAATCTGTATTCTGAGTAACTGCCCTTCCACCAATTAAAAAAATTAATCTTTATTCTGTACTATATGCTGACATATTTGCTTTGGTGCATTTGCAAGTATAGATGTGTTTGAGGGAAGCATTTCAATGTTTATGTATCTGGCAATAAGTGTTTGATCAATTCCTATCACCCTATATGGATTTCTGCTTCATACAGTTTTAATCTACTCTGTCTCTTCTTTTGGCTGTTCAATCCAGATCAGACTTCCTCTCTTTCTTTATGAAAAACAACTGCAATTTCATTCAAATATTATTACTCACATGTTGTTAGTCAGTGAAAACAGCTTAATCAAAATATGCATAGCTGGAAAATAAAGCCCTTATTTTTGCTCAAATTTCAGGGGTTTCCATGACCTTTAAGAAGTGACTGTATAGATTAATCAGTTATATCTTAAATTTTGTATCTATAATATGAGTCGTCAATGATTTTTGCTTAGAGAAAAAAGTTCTGTTCAGTAAGCAAGCTGTGTCTTAGTTAAAACTAGAAGTAAGGCACTAACTCAGGTTTTGGTCTCCCCTTCCCAATGAACAGAAGAGGGAAAGAGTGACAGAAAATAAGGAGTTGTCTGAAGAAAAGCATTTTTCCTGTTGCTGAATAAACACTGAGAGCCTACCCTGAATGGCCACCATCACTAGGGAGGTGGGGACTTAAGAATCTGTGTCAGGGAAAGCTGCGATCAGGAAGCATATTTGAATTTTGTGGACATCTCAATATGGGAGCGAAGAAGAGCCCTGAAAAGAGGTTGGGATGGTGAAAACTGAAGGGAAGGGGTTTAAATAGAACTGTGGGGATGGATGCATACATGGAATTGCTCGCTTTGGTGAAGGACCAAACATCACCAATAAAGGAGGGAGAAGTGGTAAATGAGGAGATGTTGCACTTTTGCAGGGTAAAAACTGGTGAATTAGATGGATGGCACATGAAGGCCCCAATGAAATGGAGTAGGGGAGGAGGAGGGGAGCAAATGAATGCAAGGAGTTCTGGCTGCAGGCAGTGAGCTTTAACCTGCTTATGAAAAGTTATGAGCCAAGTTATGAAATGTGGGACACTCTAGAAACAATTTGTACAAAATGTTGTATAACTGGGACAACGAGATTTAATATCTCTACACCACAAGTCATTAGAAGTACATACGGAAAAATCAATCATGGAAAAAGCCCTACAGACCAGTGAATATATTTTGCACTAATTCAAAGATTTTGGCAATTAAAGTAAAGGTTTGTACACATTTAAAAAAATGTAAGAGAGTATGTCCCGAGCAATAGTGAAGCCTATGTGAGAGCTTCTTGTTTTAAGTACAGAATGTTTTGCTTTTACATCATACTACTTCAGCAACAAAACCAATTAGTCAGACAGCAGCAAAACTGGAATCATCCATTTAAAAAAAAAAAAAAAAAAAAAAAAAAAAAAGAGACTGGTCAGACAAAACAACACAAACCAAAACAAAAAAGACAAATCTATAAAGGCCTTCAGACCAGAAACTGAGAGACACAGTTAATTGCTTAAATACATCACAGACATACTCTTAAACTAGGGAAACGTGTGGTAGTTCATATCAATTCATATTCATGTTCATTGGCAGTCTTTGTGTTCTTTCTCTGGAATACAAGCTACAGCATTTCCCAGGCATATCTGCCAATTAGGAAGGGGTCAACTTTCCAGGTTATGTTAAACTTAAATTTTGCTCAGATTAAAAAAAAATAAAAATAGTTACTGTGTCAACTAAAATTGTTGACAGCAAGGCATGCACTTAACCAACATTCATGTCTGAGGATAATTCAGCTGTGGCCTGTTAACTTGCTATTTCTGAAGCTCAGTGTAGTAAATAGGAGCTAACATTCCCAGAGGGGTAGAAGGTTTGCAAAATATTTTTTGAGATACCAAATATTCCATCTGTGGCATCTTGTCGCCAACCTAACAGTTAAAGAACTGTCATTTTCAGTATCATCCCTGAGGAAATGGGAAATCAGAGGTTTTCATAAAATCACAGATAAAACAGGGTTCAAATCTCAATAGGGAGACCATTGTCTGGAGGAATGTATTTCAAAGTGCAGCACCTACACAAGAACTTTAAAGGAGCCACACTGCCATTCTGTGCATTACTGAAAGACTGGGAGGCAAGGATAAAACAATGTGTAACACTTAGATATTTTTATTTTTTTTTTTTTCAGAAACGGTAAAGGTGGGAAAGAAACATCTAGTGGTATTGCTAAAGTATAATAATGACACTGAGCTAGTAAAAGTCAAAGTAAAAAAAAAAAAAAAAAAGAGTGCTCTGAAACAGTGTTGACCTTATACTTCAATTTTAAAATCATGACATTAGCAAACCAGATGATATATTTTTAAAATATTTATTCTGAAGGGACAACATTTCATTTTAGATGTCAAGCTGTCAGTCCAGGCAGAAGATTCAAAATGAAGCTTCATTTGATAGTTACTCACTAACACAAGAGGACATGGAAGAGTAGGTCTAACAAAGAGCATGGCTCTCTGGGGGTATTTTAAATTTATGAAAGCAAACCAGACTGCTGATTGACCTGGGAACTGTGTCACTGTCAGCTCTCACTAGTAAGAAAGATATACTATGAGGTTTTCTGAGTGATATCGTGTGGATATTTTAATCCAAATTTTATTTTAAAGACAAACTAGGAGTCATGCTCTTAATGACATCATAGCAGTAAAAGACTTCACTCCTGTTTCTCACACTCAAAGTTTCCTGTACCCACTACGCCCAGTCCTACTACTGATAACTAACAGAACTCACATAATTTAACAAAATGAACTGCAGGCCATTATGTAATTAATCCCCTAAACCTGAAGACAGACCTCCAATAATGCCAGTGCAAATATTATTATGAATCCACAATTCTTCTTAGGCCACAGAGTCCTAAAGCAAGAATTTGGTGGGATATTGAGACTTATAAGAGCCACTAAGAATAGAAACACTATCACATTAGTGGAAGAGTGCACAATATTTTGGGTGGAGGCAATTTAGTTAAAAATATTAAGTACCAGCTTGTAGGAGGTAACAGAGTTTGGGGGAGCAAGAAAGCCTATGGTTGTCTTTCCATGTCCCTTCCAGCTGAGGCACCTCCCCTGTTCTTCTGTGGCATGGGCTATGGAAGGTAAACTCCAAGTATGACATTCATGTTTGTCCACAGCTGTAACCATGATGCTGCTGGATATCATGTCTATGCCTGTATGCACACCCAGTAATGAACTCCCTGAGTGCCCAAGGACTTCCCAGGCCAGTCTTCTTCACAGATGAGCTAACAGACTGGCTGGAGACAAGGGACTGATCTGAAACGAAGTGACTGACTGAACTTTGAGCCACCTTCCATCACAATTATTTGACTGAAGAGCTTCAGTTACAGGAGCTCTTCAGGTGGGAATTACAGAGATTCCCCCAGGCAGCGCAATTTGTGAATTTAAATGTCTTGATTAATGTCCTAAGTAGAGTGTCCCAGTCAGCTCCTACTGGGGAATTGATCAAATCATACGTAGGTAAGCCACTTGAAAATAGCCTGTAGAAACTTGTTGCAGAAACAGAAATGTTCTTGTAGGACATATCTTTCGCACATACTTTTAAAATGGTTAGATGCTTTCTATGTCATTTAAGACACCTCCTGAAAATGGATGATGCATGCACTGGAGTGGTCAAGTAGTACCACAAGCCAGTAGAAGACTGCTTTGGGGGAGTCTTGTCCAAGTTAACAATACCATTTCAAAGACCCTTGCAATGAAGACTCCCATTTCTATCCAGACAGTGATCAACTGTTTGGGTGATTTCATTCCCAACACAAATATTACCATCTGCCAAGGTCCAAAGTTGTGTTTTCTTAAAACAAGTACTCTGTCCATAATTGTCTGTGCAACAATTATCTACTATCAAAGAAGCATCATTCAGAGAAGGTGTGGATCTGGCTAAACTCTTCAAACTGCTGGGGGAGGGTGTTAATGACATTTCTTCCACTCACACTCAAGAAGGATGTTCTGTGGTAAGGAATCACAGCAAGATGGGAACTGCAGAATGACTAACTCTTATTTCTCACCTTCCCATAGTTTGGGTTTCCACAGAATCCATAAAACTGTAAGATTATATATAGAAAGAGTTAGCAACAATGTATTTAAAACCTAGCTCAAAAGTGCAAACTGAGAGCTAAGCAGTACTTCTTGAATAAGATTCAGCACAAATCTACGAGTTGGGAAATGGCAAATCCTGTGTGACATCTGCCAACAAATGTAATCTCCCTAATTCTGCTTTACTCTGTCTTGTAAAAAAAAGCCAAAACTTAAAAGCCTATAAAGTTCATTTTTTTCCACTGCTTCTAGTCTCATTGTTAATTTCCATCTATATTTTTGCACAAACTTCGACAAAAGTTTCAAAAAATCAAGTCTGAACCACCGGATTAAGTAATAAAGCCCCTGTCACAGTAACATCAAGTTTGGAAGTATTATTGTTAATAGCATACCATGTCAATTAATAAACTTCAATGTAAGGTGACCTTGCCCTATTTGGATATGTGCATGTCAAAAGAGAACAGTTAAGGGACTCTGATTTTCTTGAATTTTAAATTACCAAAAAAGATCACATTTAAATTATTTAGACTTGCTGTTTCTTATTATCAACATATTTCTAGGAAGAATTTATAAGGATAGACTCAAAGATGGATACACTTCCTAAATAAGCAACGAAGTATGGAGTAAACTTAAAATGAGCAAAATCAGCTAATTCTTGGAAGAACTCTAGAAGTCCACAGAGACCTCTTTCTATTCAGCTGCTTAAAACACAGTTTTGACTTTTTGGATTATTAAACTGCACCTAACATATTAGGCTTCTTTACAGGTTTTCAGTACCTGGTACTACAAAACAGTCAAGGATGCTTCAGCCTGGATGAGAGATAAATTGAGAAGAGAGATATAATAGAGGTCTATTACATTCTTAGTGATCTGAAGAAGGTGCATATAGATTGTCCATTCCCTTTACTGACAGAGAGTAAGAGAATTACTATCAAAACAAACAACAAAAAACAACACTAAAAAAGGATAGAAGGAAGGGAAACATAACTTGTCTCACATAACATGAAATTAAGGTAAGGAACTCTTTGTAAACTTTCTACAAATGTTCCAAAGCAACTGGAAAAAATCATGGAAAAAAAGCCCATTTGGGAAACATTAAATACAAACCTACAATTATGGCTCAGAAAGTCCTGGGAAAATTTCTGTGCAATGTTGCTTTCAGCTTAAATCTTCCCTAGGCTTTCAATACCCTATTATTAATCTGGATTAGTCAAGATACAAATTGGCTGAACATTTGGTCTAATCTGATATGCTCCTACATATATTCATATTCACTGTCTTGTGACTGGTTTTGCGACTGTTATAAAACAGTATCTATCTTCTGGATTTTTAATTTTTTTTTCCTACTCTTTAAACATTATCTTTGCTTAGTACTTACAGAAACCAAAATATATGAAATATTTCCATTTCAAAATTCACACATGAAAATCTCAAAGAGCTAATGGGTACATCATATAGCCAAAATGAACACTTATATTGAAAAAAGTATTAGATGTCATCTTTAGATGTCTGTATCTTCAGCAGCTGTTGTAGCATCATCAGCTTCTCTCCTCTGTGGCCAATGACTAAACAACCTTTCCTGAGAAACTTTACAAAAATTATAGGAAGATATTAACGTGAAAACAACAGAGAGATTATTTTGAAGTGCTCCTCCAAGACTCAAATTAGTACTCTTAAATTTCTACATGCTGCTGGCTACTCCAGGAACAGCAGACACATATCAATAGTTTGATATCAGGAAAACCTGTATTTTGTATTTCTAGCAGTGGACTCACCAATCTGCTACTTTCTCCTTCCTACATATGATACGCTTACCTTCTTAGCGAGGAAGCACTGATAGTACATGTTTCTTAAGCCTTTTTTTCCCCTTCCCCTGTATTTCCATTTGGATTATACTCTCATTTCCACTTCTTGATTACTTCTCTCCTGTATTACAAAAAGCCTTTTAATGAACCTTCAGTTTACCCTGGCAATCCTGCAATATTGCACTGAGTACAGCACTTGCATTTGTACTTCACAAACATCCTGACTTGGAAGGATGTTGCATTCGAAGTAGCAATGTCCAAGAAGGAGGATAAAAGATTTATCTATACTCATTAGATTGCTTCTTCCAGATGTATTTAAAAAAACCTAAAATAACAGTAATGTTTTTAAGTTAATGGAATAACAAGAAACACATGCAACAGATGAATGATAATAACTTTAAACCACTGGCAATTATTTCTATTTATTTATGGAAGTAGTGTGGATAGGGAGCAGTGACCTGCAGAGACACATTAAACACTGCAGATTTGCAAAAATCTGCAGAGGAGGAGTGTTTGTGGGGAGCCAGACTGTGAAAGAACATTTCGGTAAGAAATTACATTATGCATTTACTCTGATTTGTTAACATGTACCAACCATAACAGTGCATTCACACATCATTGTTGCCTTTATGCATTTACTAGTGTGCTGAAGGCAAAGTATTTACAAAGCATTTTCATATACACTGCATAAAAAAGTGTGAAAAACTGTATCCTGGTATTTCCACTCCAATTCGTCACGTCAGATGAGAGACTGTGGCAGAACCTGGACATGCTGAGCCTGTGCACAATTTCTCATCTGTGAACTTCAGTCTATGTAATCAAGAGCTACACAATTCATTCCTGCACCTGTAACCATCCCGGTGGCCCCTCCAAGAAGTCGATTCTATGTACTGGTCTCAACATGATTATTTTATTGACATTTCTCAGCTGAAAGACTTTTGCAAATACCATCCAATTTTCCACCTCTTTCTAAAAGATCAAAAGATGCACCTTGCATAGTAGACGGGAATTTACACTGATGAGTGCCTATTGTCTTGAATACAAATGCCGCTCACAGTGTTTGCCCAAAGCTAAATGTTATGTCTCTATAATAACTAACTGCAGTTACACCATGAAAGCATACTTGTATTGGAGATAAAATATCTTTGTGTTGGAGAATACCTTTTGCTTGAACAACCCCCAGGCTAAGATCTTCAAGGCCTCCTAATTAGGGAGGATAGCACTGAGCTTGAAACCTGTCATTCCAAATGAAACAGCTGGAAAGGGCACGTTATTTCTGCTTGGAAACGATAACAACTATGTTAGGTTATTGGTGCAGGTAATAGGTCCTGCAGGTTGAGATCTGCTTCCGGCAGAGATCTGGAGGTAGCACACCCTGCTGGACTCTGGGTTTATTCATTCAGTGGGAGGCAACCTAATGGTCTTCACAGCTAGCGGACAACCTGGCCAAGGCACTACGCTACGTTTTCTAAGACTTTCTTTCAAGTACAGAAATAAGTTCATATTTAGCTAAACCTCTCAGATAGCATCCCTTTCTCAAATCATCCTATTACACAACTTTTACTATTTTAGCTGTCCACATTAGACAGATTGTTGCTCTTTCTGCCAGAAGTCATATATTGAGGTTAGCAATAAAGCTCACTTTATCATATTACTCACTTGAGCAATATATTCAGAAGATGTTAAATCAATTTATAGCATTTTTTTTTGAAAACACAGCTAGGGAGTAAGGCATTTTCAAATATCTTGCAGAATATCCCATATTTTTGATGATCAAAAGGATGACATTAATTTTAAAACTAGTCAAAAGGAAAAGTTGTAGGACTTCAACCACCACATGTTCACTAAATCATGAATTATATACAGCAAAAAAAATCATAAAAGTTAGTTTGAAAAAGTAAAAAAATAATATTATGATCTCTGTTCTGCATAACACACATGGTTGAGGGGATTAATTTTATTCCACTGGACATTTATACCATGAACAAAAGGGTAAAAAAAAATATTTTAATGGGATATGAGTAGCAAACAAGATGCCTAATTCTTTCAAGTGGTGATGCAAAGCATATCCCTCATGAATATCTTACTGAAAATACAATCTCCTTCACAGCATATGCACAATAGTATTAAATGTTCTCTCATGTAGACATGTATCTTTGTAGTGGTTTTATTGTACATGTCAAATCAAAAAGCAGCATTACTAGAAATAAAATTTAAGCACGTCTAACATCCCCAAAGTAATCTTAACAGCACCACAAACATGAAAATAAATTGTAGACACTGTAATGTTTTGAGGCCATGTTAGAGGCATGTTTATCCTCATATCTGATGCAAATATTTGTATGCCAATACTTTGCATTTTGAAACATCTTGTACTGAATTAAAATTTATAGCAATTCAAATAAATATACTGTTTAAATATTCATAAAATCTGCATATATGCAAATATTTTAAAACTGGACATTTATTTTAACACAGCTAGAGTGGAATAAAATAAGTTGTTTTTTGTTTTTTTTTTTTTTTCCTATTCTTGTTATTAAACCATACAATCCAGTGCAGAACTATTTTAATTTTCATACTAAGTTCTGGTTAATTCAACTCCAAGATATCAAACCAGAAAAAAGAAACTAAATCTAAAAAAAAAACATACAAGAGGGTATACATTAAATGCTTTTCAAATGGATATTCTTTCATGGCACTGGGAAAAATATGTTAGCATATTTACCAACTAGTGAATATGTAGAAATGTAGTAATCATTCAGTTTTCTTAACGGAAATTAGAACTCAAGCAAGTTACCTAACCAGACAGTTTCAGTGGCTTGTCTCCTGCCCTATATCTATACTTTTTCATTTTTTAAAAATCTTTTGCTTTAATAGCACTTGATAGTTTTTACGACTGCCAAGATAAATTAATTTGGTTTGTCAAGAACCCTACTGAAAGAGTTTCAGTGCTTTAAATGCTTCACCCTTGCTATGGCCAAATATTTGAGTCACATCTTGTAATTTCAAACAGAAAGAATAAGATGGCAGAGAATTTTCTCGAAGCATATCTTCTGTTTTAAGATGGAGATATAGAAATACAAGTAATTTCTAACACTTAAACACTTCTGTGACTCCTTAATATGTGATTTTACACTTTTGAGGAAATCTACAAAAGCAACTAAGCTCACAACTCAGAATATTTTTTTGTACTTCAAAAGGTAAAATTCATTAATGACTTGAAATAAACCAGAGCACTGTTTATGATATCCATGATTATGTTGGCATGAACTCTAAAAAGTTTACACGAAGTACTTTTACTTGAGAGAGAGAATTTGGGGTGAGTTTTCAAAGAATTCCAGACCATGGAGGAGAACTCCTGGTATATTAAAACTTCTCATTATAGGATTCTATATCTTATCCTTCAGTTTATAATCAGTACAGTTTTCATCCAGTTTGTCTGATTGTTCCAGTTCCTAGAGAGTGCCCAGAAAGAGATCCTAAACTAACAGCAGATATGGGCGGATGAGGGTGTCTTCTTACTGCACACCCGGCTGCTCCTTCCTACTTGCCCTGAGTCCTGCATACAGATTAAACATGGCAGCAAGCCAAAGGAATTAGCTCCAATGTTTAATATTCCTCACGATACAGTACAAAAAATGTGGTTGATCTGATTCTTAGAAGATGAATTACAAGGGAAAGAAGCCTGAGGTCAGGGTATCTTTTGTGTATATATATTTGTAATTTTATACATACCGTGCTTTTTAAATATATGTGTATAATTTTGTGGGGTTTATATATATGTTTATATAAACACGAAATGTCACATATATAGTTGTGTTTGTGTAAAATATACATATACATATATATTAAAATTTTTATCAAGAAACTAAGACAGAAGAAAATTACTTAGTCACCAACAGTGTTATTTGTCTCCCATAGTAAATGAACAGACAAGACAAGTGGGAGGGAGGGAGGGAGGAAATGTTCTCACTAGGAATAGAGAGAGACCTACATATTCGAGCATCCACTCTGAGTAGCACAAGGACAATTTTTATCACCTGAAACAGTTAAAATGCCTCCTAAAACCTCTCAAGCCAGGGACTCCAGGGCAGAAAGTGGAGTGTTTTTAACCTGTTACCTGCCAGAACACCGAAATAACTGAGGAAAAATTTTATTGCTATGACTTTTGGGTGTAGCTTGTTTTTTTCACCCTTACAGACTTGCAAACTTATAAAGCCAGCTCTCAGGGCCCCATGCATTACTCCAAGGTATGCAGTAAGTGAGCGGATGCATGTCTTCTACTCTAGTAGTATAATACATAAACCAAAGCTAAAGTTTAGAAATTATTGTCAGTAACTATTAGTTGAGACTCAGGTTCTGAAATTATCCAGTAATTGATAATTTGACTGTCTGTACTGTGAAATGGTTAGGACGGCTGCTGTCATGACTTTCACCTGTGCCAGCTGGCATTCTTCCAATTCCTTCCTCAGGAGCACATGTGACCCTGGAGATGGGCTGTGATGCCCTGAATGTGGTCTTCCTCTCCCAGTCACCCCAGTGCCACAGAATGACCCTCAACATACGTTTACTATAGTAGAGAGAGCCTGAGAATTCAGCATCCTTTAAAACCAAAGGAGTCTTTTAGGGAGTTCAAAACTAGGATTCAGATTTGCATGTTGAATGCTTGCAAATGGGACACACTGAAACACCTGGACCAGTGACTGTCCTGGCTGTATGCTCCTCTCTGCTGGAAGTTACACAAGGAACAGCAGAAAGGAAAACCTTCCTATGCCACTGCTGTTCGCAGCCCCGTGCATTTTCTAAACTGTAAATAATGGCACTTTACTAAAGCCGAGTGTTAGGTAGAGCAGCAAAGAAGGAAATAAAAATCTTTCTTTTTCGTTATCCTGCAAAAATGTGTGCAAACATGAGCCAGGGGACTTAGTATCCTCCTACAGTTCACCATTTCAGCTTCCAGAGGTTATAAAACTATGTAAAAGGGGCATGAGCAAACATGACATCACAATTGCAGTTTCAGATCATTTCACCAAACTGGAAAGCTGCCTGCCTTGAAAAAACAATTTCCATATGTGGTGGGACTCTTCACTGGCTTTGGAAGGTTCTCTGATGCCTGTAAGGAGTTTCCTAATGATTTCAGTACTTCATCAAATTATAGGTTAGTAATTTTATAGATTCTGTACGTAGTACAGTAAAGTTTTACAGTAAGTTTTACATAACTCAAAAAATTATCATAAATACAAGCTATATCTGCCATGGTGTTCATAACAAAGCTATTTATAAATCAAACCTATTCTGTAAATAAAATACAAGCAAATATTATCAACTTCCATGAACTAATTTAAAGTGTTGTCTGGAAGCAAACATAAAACTGACCTAAAACAGGCTGAACATAGTAAAACTACAAAATGATTCGGTATCACCAAAGAATGAACTTAAGATAAATGGAAATAAATGGGCCCATATTCCATTTTTCTTGTAACTACAAACATTTACTAGAGGCACTTCAAATAACTTATGCACATGTTAGAAATTATCCTTCCTTGTTTGTGACAGCTCCAAGAATTATTTTGCAATGACTGTTACACCAGATTGTGGCACTGATTTTTACTTCTGCTATTGGTAATGTATTTTTTGAGCTCTACAGGCTGTTTTGCATTCTACTAAGTGCAAAATTTGGGAGTCACATTTTTCATGCTCACTTAAAGAAGGTCATGTTAGTCATATTGTAATCTGTAGTCCCTAAGGTATCTGCATGCCCCACTATATTTGCTTTCCCCTTACTTCTGCTGTTAAGAGTTATCTGTATCAGAAATAAAGATTCTTAAAATGAAGTTACAGAAAGAGGGTTTTGGGGGTTTTATGACAGAATGAATCCCAGAGCATTTTAAGGTCTTCTGCTTTAGTAATATTTGTGTCTCTCATTCTGATTCCCTGTTACACATTAGAGCTGCCAATCTGGGCCTTGGCAGACTGAGAGGTCTATTTTTCAAATAGACTTACTGTTCAGCATGGTGTTTCTCTAATAAACTAACTTGGGCCAAATAGTGTATATGTAGATATAACTCAGCTAAAGTCAGCCCTCTTATTCCATGACCGAATTAGTATTTATGAGAGTTCAAATCAAACCAGTCCAAACCAAACCAAAGCAATCTTCTGACTGTGTTAGACATATTGCTTCTTTGAAGTAGTGGGAATAAAGTCAGAATTGCAAGTGTATGGTTTCAGAAACATTTCATAATCAACTGTGACTGGGTTTATCAATACCAAAATGAATGTCTGAACTTCACTCAAGTACAGGCACATCTGCTATCAATGACATGGATTAGTGCTGTTTCTGTCATAACCCGCTTAAAGGGATTGAGTGGTTATATGGACTTTTTTAAATTTAGCCCTCTACAACCATCACTGACAAAATGCAGTTCTAAAGCAATCCTTAAGATACAAAGTCAGACTGTCAGTAAAAACTGACTTTGGGGTCAACAGACACATATTTGTTATGATTAAGCAAAGATGACACGGCAGACTTCCAAAAGCAAGCATTACTCTTCACATCTCCTGGTCTTTACCATACACTTTCAATGAATTACATTCAACTACACCAAAATAAGATAGAAGGGAGAATTTGCTGTTACATGATATTCAAGTGCCATGTGCTCAGAAGGCACTTTAGATGCATTATATGATAGAATATTATATAGATGAATACCAATTCTTGGAAAGCCAGTTGGCTGAAGCAAAAAAAAGGGGTTGTTTTTTAACAAGATACTCAAAAAGTCACTTGTGAGATATGTCACAGCTTAAGTTTTAACATTTTTTTTTTAAATAAAGCTAAATGAAACTTTAAAAAGTTACAATGACACACTCAAAATCCCTTTAAAAAAACAAACAAAAAATATTCATAGCATTTCAAGACGAGCAATATGATGTGCCTTATGTCATGCAACTGTTTAGAGGTTTTATTCTAAGACTTGAGATTTGAGGAATAGGTTTGAAAGTACAACACTAAAATATTGATTCTCAGACCAAATCCTTGAAATCTGAGAGGTATTTAGCTGTGTAACCACAGTTATTAAAGTTCAAAGCTATAAAGTTATATATATATTAAAAAAAAAAGTACATGTGGTGACAGAATCTTTTCCAAAAAGAACTATCCCTTATTTTCTCACCTTTCACAAAACAAAGGCACTAATCTATTGTCACCCCTTGAAATCTTGTAATCCCTCCTGTCTTTATTGTTCATGGCATATCACAGTAAGAAAAAAGTACTTTATATAGGGAAATCGTGCAAAGAGAAACAGACCAAGTCAAGCAGATGTAACAAAGTTATCTGCTAAAACTAGAAGTTAGGTAGGATAACAACTGAGGTAGATGTCACCTTTTACCTATATCTATCTCTTCCATACAGAAAGGATTTCCATACTGAAAGGATTATGTCAGGCTATGCCCCATCATCAAATTTAATGTAATGTGAAATGCAATGCTGCCTAAATCATGGAAGAAAATTAAATGAAGAGCCATTTAAAAAAAAAAAAAAAAAAAAAAGACACAAGACCTATAAATTGCTGGAGTCTGGGCAAGTATCCAGGGACATCATTATATGCTCCCTTGACCTCATACCCTTCTTTCAGCATCTGATAGCAGTGGCTCTCATACATACAGTGTTATACTACATGTCTCGTCAGATTGATCCAGCACTATCACGCTTACGTTCTCTCTGCAGATAGGGCGTTTTCTAAAAATCTTTGTGTATTTAATAGTGCTCTAGACCCTGGAGCGCAATAATAATATAATGAAAACTAAGACTTGCATAAGGTATTTTCTAGTCCTCCTTATAGTGTTATAATGGAAGTGGGACAAAAGATAGATACGGTAATTTTTTTAGGCAGAGCATATCTTCCAAAACCTCATTCGTTTCTGCTTTATAAAAACACAAACAGAAACAAGTCATAATCAACCCCTTACATACCCTGACATCAGCAGCTTAAGTATTCTCTTACAGTTATCTGAGTTCATATTTTTCTCTAATTATACTTTGTATCTGGAATTCCTCCTGTGCTTAGCATGACTTCTGTCCTTGTATTCCATGGACACAATTTTTCCAGAGAGATTCCCTATGCTTTTTCTTAGTCAAAAGCACAAAGAAGACTTAATCTTCTCTCATTTTTCAAAATCTTCTGACACAAGATTTTTCTTGAAATAGAGTCATCTTTCAGCTTCTGAGATCAGTCCTTTCTGCTTTTATTCCTACTTCTCTAATGTTGCTTTAACAGAACACATGTATTTCAAGTTCTTAAGTACTGGTTTAAGATAATAATAGCTCAAAGAGAACTCTTAATTTTACATATTCAGCCTGAGAGCTCTTTACTCTTTCTCTTCTACATGTCTGTCATCAATTCCCTCTTCCTCCTCAGGTACAAAACCTAAGACTTATCTCAAGTGGTAGCTCTAGATCTTTATATTCAGTATACCTCCACCTTTCAGACCCTTTCAGCTAACCTTTTAAGAGACACAGCCTTTCACATCCAAATAAATAACCTGTGCATTCCTCAGATTCTGAACCTGTGTCTTCATTGGTGCAACATCCTTCTCTCCATCTTTATAAATTCTGTTTCATCTGCTTATTCACTTCACTATAATATAACACTTCTCTATAATAAGCAAAGAGATATTAAAATAATTGTATGCACTTTACACTAGGGAAGGCAGAGTTTGAACAGTCCTTTTACATGTATCACAAAAGTTCCTTTTACTAAAGTCCATACATCAATTTGACAGAAGTGCAAGTTGCAGAAAAAAATGTTCTGAAACATATTTATTTATTTTTTTTTAGCTTTCGTAATCAATCCATAAAATCCTAAAATACTGTGAAGGGGAAGGATCCCTGAGAAAACTCTCTGAAAAGATGTACCACATAAAATCTATCATTCCCGTTACAGGCAATCAGAATGTTTATAGTCTTCCTTTAAGTACAACTTCATTCCTCTACTTAGAGCATAAAGTGAAAAGTACAGACTGAAAGCACTGCTTGAATATGATTGACTGGCTTCCTAAAATATGCTGTTTAAGGGCACCTGATAGCATTCACGAGAATTCAGAATAACTTTAAGAATTTAGTCAACATTTCCCCCTTAGATCATCAGAAGTGTTATTTCTTCCTTGCTCTTTTCATGTATAAATTTGAAGCAATCACATTTCCAACTAGTTCTGGGATAGGTCAATCGTTTTCCATCTTCCCAGGTTATATGGGCATAGCAAAAGACAAAGAATATCTTCCCAGTCTTGTAGGCAGACATGATCTTTGACTGCAGTTCCCATAAGTAATAACCAAATTGTCCTCAGCAAGTCCAAAGTAAATTCACATCTGCTACTTAGCAATGGGTACATGATAGCATTCCTTGAAAAAAAATGTAGTTTCATTTATAACCTAACTTTTCAAATAGGAGAGATATCCTTTCAAAAAAACCTATACATGTCTAGCTCCTGTGCTTCTGTAACACTTTTCCATTCTCCAGAAGACTGAGGAAGCCTCATCTTTCTTCAGTCACCTTGCTGATGTACCATCTCTTTTTCAATGTCAGTAGCTTCATTCTTAGGCATTTTTTGGTCACCTGAGTCCTTAGAAATAACAATACTGTGACACATGGAAAATGATTCTGTATAGTTGGTTGGGAAAGTATTTTTACTGTGTTACCACACCTATTTTACCAACTGAGTCATGTTAAATTGAAGTGTTAGACTGATCCAAAAATTCAGGCTAACATGTACTGTCACTCGACTCTTAACCTTTCTGTTAATTAAAATAATACTTTTACATATTTTTATGATATAGCATTTCTGTATCTACTATTCCACATCTTTGAAGCCATCTACCTTCCTTACATCAACTCACATTTTTATGCTGTGTCTTGTACATGGAACAATAATGAAAGAAAAAGCATGCTTATTAGAAGTCTGGAAAAAAAATTAAAACTAAACAAAACCACAGACACACACAGAGAAAAACCACTATGGAAATAATACTGTATCTAACATTTGTATATCATTTACAGAATAAATATTTCTAGCAAAATAGTTAAGATGTAACTTTAAAAAATATTTTTATCACAAGATTCCAAAGTACAGATCCATCACACAGAGAAGCAATGAAAATCAGTTTAAAGAAGACTTCAGTTCCAAAAACTTTCTCTCTGATATATTTAAATAGCATAATATAAGATTCTTGACTTACTACCAGACATAAGTATCAGTTACCATCTGCTCCTTACAAAGATTCAGAATCATATTTAAGGTCATTAATTATAGACTCTTGACCAACACAATTTTTTAAAGGATAGGAACCAGATGGAAAATTTGAGAAAACTTACGGGTCACCTTCTCAAAAACTCTACTTAAAAGTAGTCTTCATTTTCAGAGTCTGAGTGTATACAAAATCTCATTTTGCCTTGGTAAAAACTTTTCTCCTGCTGCAAATAATAAATAGTAAAATCATTAATTAGAATTTTATGCCTTACTGGTTGGAATGAAGCATTTTCCATGTAACAGATCATGAAAGAATAACTACAGATGGCAGAATTTACCCAGCTCCAGGACTGACTGGTAGAGGGCACTGGGTGGGAAATAACAGGACTGCACAGTGCACTACATGGCTGCTCCTGCTTTACTTGGCTGGCAGAGAAAAAGGCAAAAACAAAAAGATGCTGTAAACTCTTTCACTCTACAGCTGAATCTTACTGTATTTAGTGCTGTCATTCAGCATTACTCTATCATCTCATCTGTCTTGTTGAGACCTTTTATTCATACTCCTACTGCTTAAGTGAAACTATAGCTTTCTTTCATTTCTAAACATTTGTGACACATTTAGACTGCATGATGGTTATTCCCATTAGCAGTATGGAAAGCCTAATATGTTGTGCTGACCCACACCTCAGTGTTATGCACCTTATAGCTTTCTAGTAGGTTTTAGTCATTACTAGTTTACAGGATTCAGAAGTTGTATATTTAGAAAAATATGGGGGAAATTGACAAGGATATAAATATCTTGTCTTCTCAAAGTGGTTAGTTATCACTGTGTCTAGGAACAGTCATGACTCAGTAATGACTACATACGTTATTCCCTATGCATGCTTGCATAGGGAATAATGTATGTATTCATAGGGAATGTATTCTTATTATATAGACTGATATGAGAGGTAAGTGGATGTTTGTTGGATGGATCGGGTCACTGGATAGGAGGGCAGTGGGACACCCAGCACCCCACTTCACTAATAAGTGATGGTCAAATGCAAGAATTGATAACTGACCCATTAAAGCTATGATCGCTCCCTTAAGGAAATGTCTATTTCAGTTGAAGGAACAGTAAAACTAAGTCCTAACAAAAGTATAAGTTAATAAGACAGGAAGAACTGAAGTAGAACAAGAAAATCTATCCAAAATCCTGCTGAAAATCAAGAAAGGGGATTAGTTATAAAGCTAACAGTCCCGCCAAGAAGCAGTTCTTTCTCAAAATGAACCCAAATGGCATATAGAAAGTATAATCCTCTATCCAATGCTCTAATGCATACAGACACAGAGACACCTTCCGGTTTTAATCTTGATGTCAGAAAAAAAAAGAAATTTTCCTTTCACTTACTGATCAGTTTTTAGAAACATTTACAACATGCATAATAGCATGGTCACAAGCTTTTTTTTTTTCTCCCTTTTTTTTTTTTTTTTTTTTTTTTTTTTTTCCCCCCTCCCCATTTTCAAGATATTTGAGCTAGGGGTGATTGCCAGGATTTTTCATGCAGGGCTACTTAGCAGATTTATAGGTGGGTATTGTGATGTGCTACCAAGTGCTTTCTCTCCTCAATACAATATCCAAAGCGCAACAAAACATTCTTTCCTTAGAAAATACATGGATCAGCTTCAGAGCTTGCAATGATAGGGTTGAGGGATGAAGACATGACTTTC
The DNA here is from genome assembly GCF_003259725.1 of Athene cunicularia. Classification (NCBI taxonomy): domain Eukaryota; kingdom Metazoa; phylum Chordata; class Aves; order Strigiformes; family Strigidae; genus Athene; species Athene cunicularia. Next base: position 53,521,740 of record NW_020799091.1, on the reverse strand, counting down.
AGTGACTATAAAACTCAGGTTTGCACTAGGGAATCCAAAGCATTCCCAAGGAGCTGGTTTTAGATCTCTTCCTTGACAGATGGAAAAGATCTGTTCACTGCATTTCTATGATCATGGGTTTAATGCACGTATCTAGTATTTCTGACTGGTTAGTTCTCCTGAAACTATCTACATTTAAGAAACATAGTGGATCATGCAAGGGATTCAACACACCAAACTGTAGTACAGATGCAGCACATCTATCAGAACAAATGTGATCTACGTAGAAAATACCAGAAAATGGACATTTCTGGGACACTGCATGAGTAAAAGAAAAGGGGATGACAGGCAGAATACTCATGGAGAATATTTTGTTATATTACTTAGTATGTGAATCTGTTCATAATCATGGAAGATGCAGTGCATTTATGGTATGTATGAAGTGCCTGAAAAGCAGAAGATTTGGGTATGAAAGCTGACAAGGTATAAAGCAAAAGTCCACTTTGTTAAGAGTCAATAAAATGACTCTCACTGAGTTTAACAGGCTTTGGACTAAGCAGTTTTCCAAGACAAAGGACAATTTATTTTTGTGCTTGGAATAAGATTATATCTCTGTTGGCATGTTTAGAGAACTACCTGGTATTAATGTGAACTCATTTCCACAAATCCCTAGGAAGAAGGATGAATCTCACAACACAAAATACTGCCTTTTCACATTTTATAAATGAGACACAATTTAATCCTTAGTTAACATATTTGTAAGGAGCTCCTTATATAATCACTGAATTTTTATGTAAATTGTTTAGCTGTGCTGTAGGAAGTCTGCAGAAATTCAAGTTTTCTAGCAGTTGCAGCAAAAGCAAGCCAATAATTTACCAATGACTGTCAATAAAAATCATAATTTATATACTACTACTGCAGTATTTCATCAACACAAAAAGCTGTAATTTCTTCAATGTCTGAACTTGAAGATACTAGATGTGGTTTTCTGTATTTAGACAGCAAATTCAGAAGCCCAGCAGTCACACAGTTCCACCAAGGATTTTCAGCATGACCACTGCTCAAAATTGTATTCATATTAATAAATCATATTTTTACTATCAGAGCTAAACTGTAGACTATATGAAGGGCAATAATCTGCTTGAGAACCAAAAGCTACAGGTTTTGAGATAGCAATGAAATGCAATCCTTACATGAGAGTGAACAGTAAAGCAGCAGAGGTTTTGTGGCTTTATTAGTGGAACCTCATTTCTAGATGCAATGCAGTAAGACAGCATGCTCCTTAACAGCACTAAATGCAAACTGTCAGTGTAAGGCTGGCCCTTAAACTTCTCCTCACAACCTTCAACACCTGGACATTTATCTATGAGGCTTCACTCTCCATTCAGTATATCCAGATGAAGATAGAGGATCAGAATTTTTGTTTGTCCAGGCACGGTTTGCATCATGTAGCAAGAATTCAGAAGGCAATTAAAAAAAAAAAAAAAAAAAAAAAAAAAAAAAAAAAAAAAAAAGAAACTGCATTTATAAAACTTCACAAAGTGACAAGTATTTGAAAACACAAGCTCTTATTGCATCTTTTCAGTGTGTCATCACAGACTATACAGTTATAGGTCCTAATTCGACTCCCCACAGTAAAAGCTTCCCTCAAAATTGGATTCAAAGCCTGAAAATTTATGTCAAATTTTTGAGAGATTCAGCTCTTGAGCACAGGCAGATCCTGTGAAACTGGAAGTCAAAACAGGAAACTGAATTCCAGACACAATCCTGAGACATTAATTAGGGCACATTTTTATAAACAGACTGCAAAATATATCCTCTTCCTTCTTAGCAGACCTCAGCATTACCTTGGTCAATGTTAAATCGTGCATACATTTTCTTGTAATCACTCTGTTAAATTATTTCTCCAAAAGACACTGAACAATGAAACCAGGAAAATAAATGTATGTTGTAGATTTCGGTTATATGCTTCCAAACCATAGGATTCTTTGCAGATCCCTATCTTCAGCTAATTACACTGCTTATACTTTAATGTATAAACCAGCATAAACCACAGACTGACCACAAATTACTTGAAACTGCAGTGGGCTTTTTGTTTGGTTTGTTTTTTTTTCAAAATAATGCTGTTTTACCTGAAGACAGCCAAAAGCAATCTAACAAGGATTTCTTAGGCAACTAGCCTGGCAGCCTTTAATAAAGAGATTCAGTCCAGTTCTCAGGAGACAGAGCTCCTATGTTTGTCCCTGTTCCCCACACTTTTGAGATTATTTGATCTGGATTCAGATTCCCTAGCATTACTCTTTTGCTACGGGCACTCTCAGATTTCCAACAAATCCTTTCCTTTTGTAGCCAACAAGCTGTTTGATTTTATTTTCTGCAGATATGCAGAAAGATCATTTGAGATCTACTTGAACATAAGGAATCTGATGATAATTTTATGAATGCAATGCAAACTCTAAGAAAGCATCCCTGCTGTTCTGGAAAGGCTTTAACGAATTGGTGCAGGAAGAGAAAGTGAGAAATATTCCAGAGACTATGCAAACTTCACAGAAAAAAACCCAAGAAAATCCCCCATGTGCAAATATCTTCACTGTTATTAACATCCATTTGCTGTTTCTTTACAGCAGATGCAATCGTCAATGAAAATGTTTCTGTTTAGCACTGAGAATCTTCTCCAAAAATTAAAATCTGCTTGAAGAAAGTGTAAATGTTTGTAAGTCCAATTCAAACTTGCAACAAACTAGACTCCAAGATTTCTGAGTATAGATAAACATATTTTGGAACAGAAGTACTATTACTTGATATGAACAAAAAGATTTCTACTTCCAAAGTGGTTTATGGTACATTGTATATAAATTTTTTTGCTTTTTTTTTTTTTTTTTTTTTTTAAATAGTCATGAGGACCAGATGACAAAAATGTTGGTCTCATCCCTAGTGGTATGCAAACTACTACAGAATATTAACCTTTTATATTTTATCTGCCTGATGTACCCATAGACACTATTTTTGATCATTTGTTTGGGCCATTTTTCATTTACATATTCAAAATGAGGTATCTCAAATAGAAGGTTAAAAATAAACTAACAAAAATGTATTCTATTTCTCCAAACCAGATCAGCTTCATATTTTAGAAAACATCTTTCTAACACTGCTTAGGAAGAAGAAGAAATTAAATTATGCGTGCCCAAATTTTTCTCACAAGCTGCACAAAGTGTAGCTAGTTAAAACTTCTGCTATCTCTATGAGATCAGAAACATAGCTACTGGAAATTATTGGGTTCTACATAAAATTCTCAGCACTAACACAATATGATAAATCCTGTAGCTCAGGGAAACAGGAAACCTTTCTCCAAATAACTAACATTTTATGAAGAAGAACATAGTTATTATGCAGTAACAGCACTGAATTTAACTTGGTCCCCAGATTTAGAGGGCTGTACATTCAACCATCACTGGTTTTTCACAGACATGGAAAGCAAAAATGGTGATTGGGTTCCTGAAAAACCTGTACCTTGTTTTGCTGTGTGTAATTACAATGCACGAAATTTCAGAGTTGTCTCAAACATTACTTCAGGAACATAGCAATTTGGAAGTGTTTCAAATTAAGTGGGAGTTTCCTGTATGTTTCACTTTTGATTGCTCCCTCCTCTCATTTTCCCCATGTGTCAACTAATACAGTGCTTGTATTGAGGCTTGCTGTAGCGTGAGCCTAATTTTGATGTACTATCCTCCTTCCCCGGATACAGAGGCAGACTGTTTCTCAGGGGACTTTATAGCACTGCTCTGTCCTCCTTTTGACTCCAAGTGATTTTTCAAATATGAAAGGAAGACAATTCCCCTCTTTGTGAGATTCTATATCTCTTTATGTTTTAGCTTTTTTCTTGTTCTGAAGCCTTATTTCTAGGTCTGCGTATCTTGAGAAAACTAACAAAAATATGGATTTGAACCCACAGCTGGCATAAGAAAGTTATTTATTTAGTTCAATTTCCTCCTTTTTAATCACTACAGTATTCCAGCCATTGCTTAGAGCATAAAGAAAAACAATTATCTTTAAAGAATTGCTTTTTCCCACATATTAACCATGTGTCACAGAAAGGCTATATATTAGAGAGGGAAATGAAAAAGTAATTCTTAACTTATTTCAAGGGTTTTTTTTGTCACTTCCGGACTGTATGAAAGCAGAAGATTCTATCTCAAGAGCCAAATAACTGTTTGTTCCAGCTCAAATCAAGAGATACAATTAATTTGATAATTATTTCCTGAAAACCAGATGAAATTAGAGGGTCTATAGACTAACAATCGTGTCTTCCTTCCCCTTCACATCCAACTCCACTTTACAAACTAGGAAGTTTGGTGAAGCTACAGGCTCCTAGGGAGGTGTAGAGAATAAAATGAGTACATTTGCTGTATAAAATAAAAACTATTACTTCCTTTTATCAGGCTCACTGTAAAGTCAAATCCTAACCAGAAGGATTACAAGCAAAACTACTACTAGTTCTATGATACTCAAAAAATAATACATATCATCCACCAGGTCCACCTGAAGTTCACTCAGCAAAGTAGGCAGCTGGATATGTACAGTGCAGAACAGCTTTGTGCCATGAGGAATGAAGGCAGTTACCTTGTGGTAAATGATGAAATTGAGGTTGCAATACAATAAAGTAGGAAGGAGGCTGCTTACAGAGCAGCGCACACCAGCCTATCTCCTTCTTCAGCGTGTCCTCTTGCCTCTTCCTGTCTCTAACTGCTCATGAAAGCGTTACAAAAATGGAGGGCAGATGGTCAAAGCCAGCTTGACCGTTAGTGTAATTTGAAAGTTGTTGCAGCACAAATAATGCATCTTTATTATACTCCCAACTGCTGAAATCATAAAATTGATGTATGTTTCCAAAAAGCCTTCATGGTTTATTTTACTCCTGTTAACAAATTTGGACCGCTTTAGGTTTCACCTTTTCCTTCCCAGAATACAGCGCAATCAAATGAACCTTTCCTTTCTTGAATTTCTTTATGTGACCGTTCATCTTACACAAAACATCTATAAATATTGTTTACCTTTATTTATCCTATTTTATGCATGCTATTATCAATACGCATCATATGCAGCTGCAAGTACATAAATGACTATAAATGACTGTAGAATGTCAGCATGTCTGGCCCTTATGAGTCATTTGTCATTTGATCACATTTGATATATGTGGGTTGTCTCTATAACAGCAATGTCTTGTATATTGCATAGGAATGACAACTGACTACTGAGCAAAAGTCTGGGCTACACAATACAGCCCTTAATGTTTGTATCTGCTCCACACTTTAATGCACCTGAAATCATGATTAAATTAATTGCAACCAACGGGCTCCAACTTACCACTAGTATGCTGATATCTGGCTATTGTTATTTAGAGACTTTCTCTATCCTGAACTAATGTACCGCTTCATTTGTTAAATATAATAATCAACAGAATAATTTGACGGAATTCAAAGTAATGTTAACACACTAAATGCAACACCCCCCCCCAAAAAAAAAAAAAAAAAAAAAAAGTTTAAAAACTTTCTGGCAATAGCTCAGCTTGTTAACAGGCAACGAAAGACTGCTCTATTAAGCTCAGGGTGATGCTAAAATGGTTTCATACAACGACGATAGCAATTTTCCTTACCACCAAGTGAGGCTGCCTGTTGAGAAAGGCCGTGGCACGCTGCAGGTCTTTGCTATTCATAGGTATTGATTGTAATGAGGAAGACATTTTATTGCTATACAGCGTTATAGTGAGTTACACGAACAGCTATGTTTTCTTAAGAGGTAGGAGTCATATAAAAATGACTTAAACTACTGCTTAGTTTAATAGTATTTCCTTTTCATTTTAACTGAAGTTCCAGACAAATAATAATATAGATTACATAATCCTTTGTTTTCAATTTATAACCAGCCTTTGAGAATGAGAGAGTTTAATAAATGCTACCTTTTAGAATTTACCCAACTATCACTTCCATCAATAAAGTTTTTTTTCCTGATCAAAACTAGATTAATTTTTAGTGCTAACTGAAATTCTGAGTTCTTGGCAGTCACCCAAGTGTATGGGAACCTGGCCTCAGTAAATATTGCAAGAAAACCTTAATGAGGCATAAAAGAATAAAAAAGAACAACAGAAAAGAGTGTTCACCAACAGAGAGGGAAGTGTAAACCTGGTTTGTGTCCAAAGGAGGAGAAAATTACAGCCTCAGCTCTTTGAACTCATTCTGCATTCTGTGGAGTCCAAACATGCTGCACAGTAGTATTTTTTATTTGGGTATCAGTGTTGCCAGTCTAACATAAATCTCTGTTGGAGGGATGTTTTAAATTCCCCAGTTTATATATCCTGCTAGCCAAAACCTGGTAAATGCAGGACATAGGAATGAGTTTTATTTTTTTTCATACAGCAGTTATATTTTAGTGCCTAGATAATCTCCCCTGCTAGAGGTGAGAGATCTCTGATGAAAGGAAACCTCTGAAAGAAGTTCCTGGTGGAACTTCTTCAAAGTAAGCTTGTTGAAGGACCTTGGATTCTAGCTGTCCTAGCTGATGGCATAGCTGCAGCTTTGTCCTCTCCCACACCTAGATCTGAAGTAGGCCTCTCCTTTAATATTACGTTTTCCCCATAATTTCCCACGTCCAGATATTACAAAGTAGTCATGAAATGAATTCTGGTCTAGGTTATTTGTCCTTGGTATACACATTTCTGAGAACTTGTCAGGAGTGCCTTCATCCTTTACATCCTCCTTCTATCACAGTGCAAATTTCTGGCTCACAGAAAGAACTTCACCAAGTCCACAATGAAAGGAAGCCTTTCCAGAGTAAGCTACAACATCCACAGGTCCAGACAATTATGGTAAAAGAAAGGCCATTTTTGGTCACTAAATACTGATGCCTGTTTATCTGCATGTTTAATACATAGTATTCTGTTTTAATAAGTACCTTTTCATTATTTTGAAAGACTGTGTCAGATATACCTGTGCTGCTGCATTTTCACTTCAGTCAAATTCCATTTGATTGAACAGAATCAGACAAGAGTAATACTGTTGAAAGAAGAATGTGAAAGAGGGCCCAGAAATCTGCATAAAGTAACAAATTTCATAGCCAATCTCATTCTTTATATGGCTGGATGTACATGCTGGATTCTCCATTCACATGGGAGCATGGTGACACTGCACACAGGACTAGTTGCACAGTTTTCATTAGATGATCAGTATGTATAAAGATGTATAGTATTGAGATCAGTAAATAAGATTTCATCTATATGTTCTTGTATTCTCTCATTCTTTGAACCTTACCTGTTGTCATATAGGAAAACTTAGAGAAATGATGGGTAGAATGTCAGAGAGGACTAAGTTTCAATACAGGGTCACAGAGTCTGGTGCCCTGAATGTGGCTACAATGTCCAACATTTATGAAATCTGAGATATCCAAGTTTGAAGCTTAATGACCTGAAGTTCCCTGTGGAGCCCCTGAAGAAGGATATACACACTCTTCCTCAGAGCAATTCATCTTAATGCTCTTCTCTAATGTTAGAGGGCTCATAGCCAACTACCCTAACCAGCTCCAGTGCCTCAAGCAGGTGCCTAAAGTAAAGTTAAGGATAAGAGTGGCCTGTGTTGCCAACAATTAAGAGCTCATATTTCTTTATACATATAGATTTGGTACCGAAATTATATCCTAAATACTAATTCATATACAAACAGGTGAAACAGTATTTTCCCACATTTGAAGAACAAGACTAAAAGCTGTAATTCCTGAAAGATAGATCTCGATTTACTATTCATTATAGGGTTTGTTTTTTGTTTTTTGTTTTTTGTTTTTTTTCCCCCACCGCTGCAAAACTAACTTAGTTCCAGCCTTTATCAATGAGGATCTATGTAAATTTAACCATGAGGCCTCTTAGAATCATGGGTTTCAATTTCCAGACCCACACATCCACTACTCTAGGACATCTGCAACTGTCCCCACCCAGCTCCTGCTCCATTGCTGCCTGGAAAAGAGCCGAGATAAAGGGCAGTTTCTTTAAAAGTCCTTTTTTCTTAGTGCACAGACTCCTTTGGTGAAAAGACATTTCAAAGATCCTTAGTGATACAAAATAAGTTCCTCTGAGTTAGCATATACCATAGCTCATAGTACTAAATCCCTCAGTGGTATCTACACCTTCATTATTAGCACGAGAGAATTGCCTATACACAGCAGCTTTTCTTCACGTGGTGTTATTTCTATTGTATAACACATGCTTGCACAATCGCTTTAATTTGACTCTATGAAAATACATGCTGCATAGCAGAGGGCAGATCAACCTCTGGTTTTTAATAAATGATCACACTGACAATTAAAATTCCTGGTGACAGGTGAATTACTGTTAAAATCTATGATTGATTTCTAGCAGAAAGATCTGGAGCAGCAGGGAGTAGAGCAGCTAGCAGAAAACCTTAATAAAAATCAAGGTAATAAACCTTTTGCAAATATCAATTTTAATTATTTTTTAAATTACTTTTTCCTCTTCCATCTCTTTCATATGGCCCAATCATGTGAAAAGTTAATCATATTTTATAATAAAAAACATTTACTGTTCTTTTTTTCATCATCTTTAGTGGAGTTTTTCAACAATATGAGCCATTACACTAAAATGGGAATTTTTTCAGCCATTAGAGCACACAGCTGTTCTATAGTTGAACTGTTTCACATCAGTAGAGTTTTTTTACACAAGTACTGCAGCTTCCAGAGCACGATTTTGCTAGAAGGTTTTTATTTCTAAAATCCTGTATTTAATTTTTAATAATGTCTGTACAATGACAGTCCAATCTCTTTGTTTCAATAGGTTTCTTTACTCAGAATTTTTAAACTATCAGCAAACAATAAAAGAAGTAAATCAACTTCAAAGTTCTTACAGTTAAAACAGAGAAGTTTCTAAAACATGCATAAAGAACCTGTGGAAATGGAGCGCACAGCAAAAAGACAGCAAAAAAAGGAAGGCTTCCTTCAAATTCTTACACCAATGACACAGAATATTTATTTTCATCTTATACTCTTCCTCTTCCACAGGTTGAAAGGTATTTTGTCACGAAAAACCTTTCAAGGTATTTTTGTGTAAGCTAAGAGATACTGAGCACTGCAACTTCATTTTTAGCAGTGAAAGATGTAGCAAATTTCTAGAAGTGATTTGTTTAATGGAAGAAAAAGTGCCACAAGGGCCACTAAAAAGTAGCACACAGTAGGGGAACATAAAAACCTCTGGGTACTTACCATTTTAAGTTTCATTCATCACTCTTTGTTTACAAAAGTGCTTTTTACTTACACTGTAATGATCTTGAAATGAGTGGTTATAATGAATTCTTGTGATGACTGGAATTGGTCATCTCTAACTTGTGACTTGCCTTGAACAGAGTGTATATTACACGGTGTATCACAATCAGGTATTTAATTCCAGCTCCTCTTGTATATTTATTTGCCTAGATTATGTCCTGGTTTTCAAGTTTTACTGCCATCAGTACATTCACTTGTAGTTTAACTCCAGAAGAGATTTAACCTGCTCAGAGGCAGATAAAGGAATAACCCCAACCAATTGCTTTATGATTGCTCTGACCTTTCAAGGGGCTTAGAGAAATCATTGAGCAGTCTGATATTCCATAGTGTACCTTTTTCACAACAAATATATTTTTTCTAGATGGGACGTGAAGCCAATTGACCAAGGGTGTATCTTTAATATGCATTAAATACATGTGTGCATGAGACCACAAAGACGTAGACCAGTTTCTTGTGAAGAAAGACCAATTAATTTACCAAAATATCCAGGTAGCGACTTAACATTCCCCAACTAAACCATTTTAAATCCTTATTCTCAGTTCAGCTGGTTTTGACTTTCAGAGACACATATCTTCTTAGCAGCATCTGAGGATCATGGGTTATAGCCCCTTTCCTGATACATGACAGAGGCTACAGCATAAATGCAGTACTGGAGTTGTTAGCACTGATGCCTATACCGAGTGTGTGATATCCACAGCATATACAGACTGCCGAGTGGCCCATATGTAAGAGGACATTCAGTGGGGTGCCACAGCCAGCATGATTCAGCTGGACCACACCATCCTCCTTCCTCATCTCAGGCAGTTCCCAGGAACTGGACATGACTGGTTTGATGGACTAAAAGTATCTTTACAGACCTCAAAAACTGATGAATTTGGGCTCACAATCCTGTGCAACACATTCAAAGAGCACAGAGAAAAACATGCATGAGGGAGAAAACTTTATATTTACAAAATGAGTTTATCAGAACTGATTTTTTTTCTAGTAAAAGCTGTTGTACATATGAGCTCAAATTGATACTGCATTGTTTAGTGGCAGACAGAGATAATACAAAACATAATGCAATTTACCGCTTCATTTCTTCATAAAGTCTACTCAGAAACATTTACTGCTCCATGTTACAGTAGAGGAGTTTAGCAAAATGAGTAAAGTAGGGAATTGGCAAAACTATAAATAATGCTCTCTTTCCTAAATAATATTTCACATTATAGTGAAATAACCTAAGAAAATTTCTTTCTCATATCATATCTTACCTGAATTGTCTAAAATTTCTGAACTTGAGTTAGTCACCCTGGGCTAGATTTGCACTTACTGTTTTGTCTGTTGACAAACTGAACAGCTTAGTCTGCTTTGCCTGTGGACTTTGACAACTGAGAAAAACTTGAGCAAGTGTAGGGCTGAATTTTGCTTGTTTCTTCTCAGTTGTCAATCACAAAAAATATGATTAAAACCAAGAGATTTTCAAACAAAACAACAAAAATGCTTTATGTGTTTAGTCTGCTTTCCAACTTTTTCACTTAAAGAAGCAAGATTCTGTTACTTCAGTCACAAAACGGAGAATACCATACATATTTTTGGTCACAAACTATAACCTCCTTTTAGACACTGGAGAGAGATAAGACATAACCTTGCTTCTCTAGCACCTTCCAGCAATCCTCTAAATCACCATCCAGCCATGAATTTCTGGGGTGAAACTTGTTTGGTTTTTATTTCTCCTTTTTAACATTAGTTTTGTAAAACCCATTTTGCTTTTAATACTTCTGTTAGAAAGGGTAGCTACTTTAACTGTTTCAGTTAATACGCATTTTGGGACACCAGGTAGTGTCTCTGTGTGGTACTGCACCATGACACATGGTAGATGAAACTCAGACTATGGTTGGCACCATTTGTTCTGTATTCTGCTGCATAGTGTAGATCTACCTTTAGCTATTGTTATAAAAATTGATTAAATTCAGACAAAAGCATACATTTCCCAATTCAGTTGAGAATGTAAAAGACAGAAGATGAATGATAACCTCAGAGTCAAAGGTGTTACTTCACAAGAAGACCTCAAATTTCACTGAAGATATTCCAAAACAGAAATTGAAAACGTATTTTCAGGAAGACCTAAATTTGGACAGTTCAAAAGATGATAGTTTTAGAAAGATGAAAATGAGATAATAAAAACATGGAGGTAGATAGAAAACCAGTCTGCAACCATAAAGACCACTTGCAGCTACTACCATCATTGTTCCTTTTGATTTCACAAGTTTTGAATCTACCGCCCATTGACAGGTGCTCAGTATGAAAGAAGTTGGTCCTCAATCAAAAGTCCAGTTTTAATGGTTCAAAAATCTATATGAATTTATGCAGCTTAGTTTTAAGATAAAGTTATTAAAAACAAAGCAACATTCAAAAGTTAGTGGTTGATAATTTATCCCAAATGTTGGCAATTTATCTGTAAATGCTTCATTCCTGATGGTTAAATGTACCATCCTTTTATGCATAGGTACTCGCTGACTTAAATAGGTTTACATTACTTGATTCAGCAACTTCAATGAAGTTCAAAAGCAAATCATAAAAGATGATACATGCAGTTTTCAGTTTGTGCAATAATGATGCAGAACCATTTCCATGCCTAAATCATATGCACATACAGAATACTTCTGTAGCTCTACAGCTACCTTATAACCTAGTCATCTTCAGTGTGTGATGCTCTCAGGTTTAAAATTCATGTAGGAACATTTCAAAATAATGGTCAATTAACACTGAAATCTTTAAATATTTCATCCATATTAATCCTAAATGAGTATCTCATGATTAATGTTATTAAAACAAATTCCAAAGGATTTGGTAATTATTAAGTTGTTATTGTAGAGCATTACTATTATTTTTACATATTTGTGTTGGTTTTGACTGCTTTCTATGCTGTATCTTTGAAACCTCATCTCAATTGACCTGAAAGTCACATTACTTTGCATGCAATATGATGCAGTGAAATAAATAATCTGCAATACAAATTATGCAGTACAAAATATAAGATTACTGCTGACTGAAGAGTTGCTGTATTAAGAACAGGATCTTATCTAGATGAAGTAGCTGAGGTCCAGTGCTGTTTTTTCCAGTGATAGTGACCCAGCCTGATGTAAATCAGGCGTGATGCCTAGATGTCTAAAATTAGGTGAGGTAAATACAGGCCCTGGAGCCTAACCTGAATATCACTGATCTGAAAAATTCATCCTGACTTCAGTAGTGAGCTTCTTGTTTCCCTTTCTGGGCCTCTGCTTATCCTGCTCAGTGCTTTAAAAATGTTAAACTACAAGTGTGTGCATATGTTCTGGAACAAGAAAGTAAGAGGCAAGCGTCTTGACTCAGCTTGCTCCCCCCTGCACCCCCCCAAGTTTCAAATCTGGAGCATTTTGAACTGAATGCTTTGTCTGAAATAAAGCATTTGGAACTTCATTGCCTTTGTTCTCCTCTTTATAGAACACGGTGGTATTCAACTAACAAATACGAACCAGAAATAATGCCTCTTTTATAAATTTATCATTAGGTGCTTTGTATTTTGAGCAGAGATTGCAGAATTCTTAGTCTGAACATCTTCTTAGTTTACTCGTCTTAGAGTAAGATTAGCTTAGCTTCAATAAAACATAAAAGCAGTGATAAATCATATGGTGAAGATGACTATAGTATGAAAATTAGAAAAAAATATCTGTGCAGAAATGGAAAAAATGAGTCAAATAAAAATGTAAACAATAGAGTCCACAATAACCACACCTATAAAAAATATCATTACAACACTAATGAGAATGCCTTTCTAATGGGTTTGTAACTCATACAGAAGATCGCTAGAGTCTTTTACTAATGGTGAAAATCTATACACTGAAATTCAGGTTTGCATCCACTAGATACAGTTTCTAGAGTATCTATGAGCATTTGATAAAAATACTGGGCCCTTAACATTTCTCAGGAATGTATTCTAGAAAACCCTTGGCTGAAAACATTATAAAAGCTGCATGATTTTTTTGATTAGTTACCAACAATATTATTATTACACTGTAGCTAAACTCATGACCATGGACTATAAATCAGGCACAATTGTTCCAGAGGAGCATATGAAAAATAATAATAATAAAAATAATAATAATTATTATTATTATTATAATCATCATCTAGAAATCAAGAAACTATGAAGGTAGAATGAAAATGTACTGGATTCAAAGTTTTGGAAAGTGCCAAAATGTTTTCCTAAAATTCAAAAGTGTAAGCTCTACCTTTCTTAGTAGCAACAACTTTGTAAAGAAATCAAAGTTAAAGATATTGGACAATCTGTATGAAATTTACATGTATTTACCTTCATAATAAACTACGTACTGCAAAATCATGAAACTTTTCTTAAAGATATGAGAATAAGAATTATCATGGAAATAACATCAATGACCATAAAGGCAAACCCAAGTTATCTATGGTTCAATTATAAACATGTTTCTTCTTGTATCTCTATCAGAAATTTTTTTCACCTGAAAAAAGAACTTGTCTTTGTCAACACAGAACTGTGTCATTTGGTGTGGGTTTTTTTTAACTTAACAATTTTGAGTTCTCATCTTGCTTGCTGATTCAGCTTGTCTTCCCCTCCCACCCATTTTGGTGGAAATTTAATTAGACTCATCTTTATTCCATTGTCCATGTCATTACTAAAAGTGTGAAATAGTAAAAGATTGAGGACAGATTCCTACTGAGCACACATCAGCTTGACAGGAACCAGTACACTCTGCAGAGCTTTCCTACTAATTACACACTCACATAATAGTAGTGTAATTTTTTTTTTTTTTTTTTTTTTTTTTTTTCAGAAGATTTATTTGTCAAGACAGAAGACATCTCCTGGTTCATCCTCTTCTCAAGATCTGTTACTCTGTCACAAAAGGATATTAGACTGGTATGACACAATTCCTCCTTGATAAATTCATTTTGGCTATTGCTCATCTCCCTGCTATTCTGCAGGTGCTTACAGTTCATTTGATTTGATTATTTATTCCAGTATATTTTTTTTACAAAATTTAAATTATGCTGATGGGCCTGTAATTCCCCAGCTCTTCCTTCCTCTCCTTTATAAAGGCAGGCACTGAGTCAGCTCTTTCTGAGTTTTCTGAAACTTCCTCCATTCTCCACAACAGAGAACTGCTAATGAATCTTGAGAATGCTTCATCTAGTTACTTAAATATTATACAATAAACTTCATTAAACCCAGCTCATTTAAAAATACCTAATTTCTCTATGTGTTCTTCCAGAAGCGCTTTTATCATTCCAATCTGGCATTTTATCCCTTTCCTAGGATTAGTAGTTGTGTTAACTGAGTACAATAGATCTAGTTAAGGAAAACTAAAAAAGATATTAGATATTTTTGCAGGTTTAATACCATTTTTTAAATTTTTCTCCTTTGCTGTTTGATAGCATATCAACTTTTTTATTGTTCTTATTATTAATATGTTTATAAAATGATTTTGTTTCCTTTTATGTCCTTTTTTATGTCATGCATAATTCTGTCTTGGCCTTTCCAGTTTTGTCACTCTTCATAGTGTGGTATTTTGACCAAGTTTCCACTTTCTGAGGGAATTTATTTTTTTTCCTGGGCCTTAGGCCACTGAAGTCAAATCTTACTTAAGGGAGCTACTTCCTAGGCTTCACAGGTATTGAGATGGTTTGTGCTTCTCCCTTAAATATAATTTCTAGAGGGAACTGCCAGTGCTTGTAAATGTTTTTCCCTTAGATTTATTTGCAATGAGCTCTGACTCATAAGCCCTACTAGTTTGTTCTCTTATAATTTACTGGTTTTATTATGATCTGCACTTTCTGTTCCTTGATGTAATAAATCATTCTATGTCCTCACTAAGCAGGTTAAAGAAAGTGAGAGTAAATCTCCTTTCTATTTTCAACTACGTTTTTTTCTAGGGACTTCCTGCTAGCTGCCTTCAAAGATCCACAGAGCAACTGAGGTTGGGAGGGACCCCTGGAGACCGTTAGTCCAAGCTTCTTCTCAAGACAAGGTGAATTGCAAAACTGGATAGGATTGCTCATTACTACAAGTTGGTGGACTTTCAAAAATCTCCAAGGAAGGGGTTGAAGTAGATTCCACCACCCTTCTGGGCAACCTCTTCTTATGAGAAACCACTTTCGCTCTAAATTATTGTTATTCCTTACACTCAGTTGAAATAGTTTGTATTTCAGTTCATGACAGTTGCTTCTTCTCCTTCCATTATTCACTTCTGAAACAGTCTAACTTACTTTTCTCTGTAACATCATACAGGTATTGACAAATTGCTGTTAGACCACCCACAGCATTTTTTTTTATCCAGGCTGAACAAATAATATCTCTGCTTACCCTTGTACACCATTCTCCAGCCTCCCAACAGTCTTGATGGCCCTCCGGGGAACACTGTCCAGTTTACCAGTATTCTTTACCATAGGGTCCAAAATGGTACACAATTTTGCAGGTGCAGATGGACTGGTGTCAAGCAGAGGGATCGATCAGTCCCCATCACCAGCAGGCTATGCACTTCTTACTGCAGCCCAGCAGGTACTTTAAGCCTGCAACGTTGTGAAGGACCACCACAGATTCACACACAGGTGTTTATCAGCCCAGACCCCAGGTCCTTCTTCTGCAAAGCTGCAATGCAGCAGCTGGTCCTGTGTGTATTCCTACACGGGGTTGCACCGACCCAGGTGCAGGACTCTGTGTTTAACTGCATGAGATCCCTGTGCGCCCACTCCCATGGCCTGCTGCAACCCCTCCGAACAGTGACTCTGCCCTCCAGCCTGTCACCTGCCTTCCCTCCACTTCGGTGTTGGCCACAGACGCTATCCCACCATCTAATGAGGATACTAAACAGTATCAGCCCCAGTCTCAGCCCTGAGAAACAGAGAGCAGACATGAGGACTCGGTGCTGCTAATTGCAGCTTTTGCAGCCCGATGGTTCAGGCAATTTTTCCCCTACCTCAAAGTCTACCCCTCCAGTCTACACTGCCCTGATTTGGCTACTGGCATACTGTTTAAACCACCTAGCTAAAGTTAAGATAAACAAAACTCATTGCTCTCCTGTGTACACAGAGACAGCTATTTCATCATGCAAGGCAATCAGGCTAATCCAATGGGGTCTTTGCTTGACAAATCCATGACAGCGCCTCACAATCATCTTCTTGCCTTCATATACTTGTAAATGGTTTCCACAATGGCTTGCTCCATATTTTGTCCAGGGACTGACGTGAAACTGATTGGGGTATAGGTCCCTGGATCCTCTTTTTTTTTTTTTTTTTTTTTTTTTTTTT